>NC_067157.1:60047973-60421205 GCF_903995435.1 Acomys russatus | reverse complement strand
CCATTTGCAGATAGTGTAATTCTGAGAACTCTGAGAGAGGATATAAATACCAGAGCACACAGAGAGGGAGAGGGGGAGGAGGAGGGACAGGGGGAAGGAGAAGGTGGAGGGAGGGAAGAGGGAGAGGGGGAGGGGAAGAGAGAGGGAGGGGAGGGAGGGGAGAGGAAGAGGGGGAGGGAGAGGGGGAGGCATTTTAGGACACTTCTTCCCTAGTTATTGTGAATAGAGCATCAGTGAACTTGAGTGAACAAATATCTTTGCAGTAGGATACAGTCTCTGAGAGGTATATTGAGGAGTGATACGCTTAGGCATATGCTAGTTCTGGTTCTGCTTTTTAAGGGACTGCCATACTGATTCCCACAGTGGCTGCACCAGTTCGCACTTCCACCAGTAATCAGTAAGCGCTCCCTTTCCCCAACATCCACATCAGCATTTGTTGTTACTTGTGTTCTTGATCTTAGCCATTGGGATTAGGATTGGGTGCCAGATTATCTCTCTGAACTCATGGTGACTGGTGACCCATAGACCCAGCCCTAAGACAATATACAATATTTCCATTGCTTTTGGTCTTTCTCTAGAACTTGATGGTAAGACCCTATTGCTGAAAACACCATATACTTGAGTCGTAGGACACAGGGAATTCAAGCTGGTACTGACCTGCAAGTGTTAGTCACTGACTATCCTGCATAGTGTTGGAAGGGGCCATGCACACTACTTGGAAGTAAGGTAATCATCAATGTTACCCAGCTTCGGACCATTTGAGTTACAATAACCACTGCTCTGGCACAATAGTGGCAATAATGTTTTGAGAGCAAACAACTACTTTCTTATTGTATTTAAGGCTAGCTCCACAGCCGGGCGGTGGCGGCGCATGCCTTTAATCCCAGCACATGGAAGGCAGAGGCAGGTGGATCTCTGTGAGTTCGAGGCCAGCCTAGTCTAAAAGGCGAGTCCAGAACAGCCAAGGCTACACAGAGAAACCCTGTCTCGAAAAACCAAAAACAAACAACCAAACAACCAACCAAACAAGCAGGCTAGCTCCACAAGATGGACCTTATACCTGTTAACTGGCTAAGAACTCATGGCTGGGTAGGTCACAGGCTTTAGGCGAGAACTTTACTACTGCTCATTCTGTTAGATGAGTAGAGTAGAAACTGGCCCTTGTAGATTAGTGTACCTCTCAGCTCTCATCAAAGAAACTTTTCCCCCCAGTAGATTAATACAGAGATTCACAACTGATAAAAGTACAAAGAGTAAGAGACTGTGGAGCGCTCAGCCCTAAGTAGGATATCTATAAATTGTACTCTTTTCTTCTCCGACTCAATAATCATCAGAAGGAGTGAAAGATTGTAAGAGCCAGAAGTAGTGGAAGATAGCTGAGAAACATTCTTACCCAGTCCTGTCAGGGCCGCTGCACACATGAATTCACAGGGCTCTGGTTGCATGCACGGCCTGCAAAAGGCCTATACAAAACAAACCTGCCCAAACTCCACCATGTATGGGGAATCTGCTCACAAAGTCCCTACCCTGCCTGAAGAGTTATTGGTAATCTATGGCTGTCATAGGGAAGAGAGTCAGTTTTCTTAGGGTGAGGCCTCTGAGAGGCTGCCCATGCTTTAAGGGGTAGCTTTATACACGTGCAAACACTGTGGGCATCGTGTTGTCTCAGGGTTTAGATATAAATACATACTCATTTATACTATGGGATCCTAGGAGCTATTTATACATTTTGGATGCGATTTTATTGTGAAGCCTATGCTTTGCCAGCATTTCTCTCGCGCTGTAGATTGCTTACTCAGGCTCAATGCTATCATGTGAAGTAAAATCTGTCTTGATACTTTCACTTCGTCCTTTTTTCTCTTATGAAGATGCCAGGAGGTGAGAAGTTTCCTCCAAGACGTTTTGTGCCACAGTTATAACTCTCACTGTCTCGGAATGTGATCTCACTTGGAAAACGAGTTGGCAAATATTAAAATTATTTAAGGACAGAATGAAGCAGATTGGTCCTCTAGCCTACTGTGACTGAAACCCTTCTAAGAAGAGGAAAATGTGGATACACAAGCATTCAGGAAGAATGCCACATGAACATGGGGGTCATATATTTTTTCTTTCTAAGTAATAATTTTAATAGGACAAAGAATAAAATTTTTATTCCATCACTTTTTTAGTTAAATGGTGTCATGGTTAGTTGAGAAAGCACACATTTTTATTTAAAACATATCAGAAGGGGCTGGAGAGATGGCTCAGAGGTTAAGAGCCACTGTCTGTTCTTCCATCCGCCTTGAGTTCAATTCCCAGGAAACACATGGTGGCTCACAACCATTTATAATGAGATCTGGCGCCCTCTTCTGGAGTGCAGACACACACATGGGTCACCCACTGAACTTCTTGTGGCTCTGAAAATGTCACATGACCAAATCGGCTGCTATTGTGGGAGCCAGGGAGCCAGGGAGCCAGACCCAGCCAGTAAAGCCATGGTTTAAACGCAGAGAATGGACAGAACCTTCTTCCCCCGAGGGGTCATGTCATCACTAGTCAAGAAACTGCCAGGACCTTAAGGAGAGGTCTGAAACGTATCTTTCTCTAGTGCTTTCAAATGGCACACTACCTTGACAATACCTTCAGCTTGGACTTACATCCTCTAGAAGTGTGATACAACAAACCCCACAAAGTCATGCAGATTTCAGAGGCCTTTACAGCAGTCCTAGAAAACTGACCATGATGTTTCTCATAAAAGTTGGATTTACTTTTCATTTTTAGTAGCTACATTATATCAAAGCTCAAGGTCTAGTCATATAGGATTTCTTGGTTTGGATTCTTAGCTATACTGCTTATTTCTATTATATTATTATACGGAAGTTTACATTGCAGTTGAGAAGCTATGTCTTAATTTTTTATTCCCGTACAAGTATCATGGACATAAAAATGATCAAAATAGTATTAAAATGTTTACCTTTATTGGGCACAAATTTAAAAATCTGTATTCAAATAATCTCACCCTTCTCTTACATGAAACAAAAAAAAGGTAAACTGTAAGCTCAGCCCTGACTGTTGTCGAAGAAATCCTTTCATCCCTGGTGGTTTCTTTAGAATGTACAAAATACAATTTTAGCAAATGAGACATAAGAATTCTGAGGGTTTTCTGAGAAAAGTTTTCTTGTTCTCAAGAAGGAGACATGAAAGAGAAAGTTCCTTCTGCCCGCCCTCTTGTAGCTTCCGCCTTTTCAGCACATGACAGCTAGACTTTCAGAAAACCAGCCACTCTGAGGGGAGGGCAGACATGAGCAGCTGCTCTCTTCATGAGGCTGTGGTGCTATGGGCTTAGGATCACTATGCCTTGGATCTTTCTGTGTAATGACAGATTTTTTTTCTTAATCATTTAAACTATTTTGGTTCACAGACTTTGGATTTTGTAGTCCAGAGCAGCCGAACCAGTAGGTAGCAATTCCTTTCTGATAGAACCTTGTCTAAGTTTGGATAGATCGTCTTGCTAATATCAGAGCTCTTCAAGAGTTATTTTGATTATTCTGCTTTTATAAATATTTTAAAATATGTAACTTTGAACATCACCAGTCAATGCAGTTTGTGTGCAGCAAATGAGTCTCAGGAACAGTGGGCTACTGAGTCCAGACCTTAGTGAGGTGTGAAATCCCACAATGCTCATTCTCCTTTTGTCAGCATCTGTCATTTATTCAATACTGTGAAACAAATAACAATTTCAAGTGTGTGTAAATTTGACATGGAATATAAATTCATTGTCATGTATGGATATGCACTCTTATGGACTGCAGTCATTGACACTGACTCCCTTATGTGTGTGTAGGCAACGTATAACAATCCCCAGTGCACTGGTCTAGAACACAGACTGCACCAATTCCAGTCTGTCTTTTCCAGGCTTAAAGTAGACCATCTACCTACTTTCATCTCTCACATACTTAATGTGAGGCATGGATCAGGTGACCTAAATCAGATCAGGCACTCTATTTTGATTTTTCAAAATGACTATATCATCATAATCTAGCTTGTTGGTTTTTTTGTTTTAAATTGGAATAGTTTGCATGAAATAAATAAAAATTTTAGTTTCAGCTGAAATTTTCAAATGCCATGGATTTTCAGTGTTAATTGTTTTTCACAGTGTTAATTTTTGTACATGCATGAGCATGTTCTATGCATCACAAGGCATGCATGTGGAAGTCAGAGGGAAACTTCCTGGCCTTGGTTTTTACTGTGTACTATGTGGGTCTTAGGGCTTGGTGGTAAAGACCTTTACCTGCTGAGCCATTTTGCTGACCCACAACTTTAAAATGGTGCATTTATGGTTCTTAACTTTCCTAATGCTGTGACTCTTTCATACAGCTCTTCGTGTTTTGATGACTCTACTTTCTAACTGTAATTTTCTACTGTTATGAATTGTAATATAAATGTTTTTGGAGATAGATGTTTGCTAAAGGAGTTGTGGCCCAGGGTCAGGGTTAGGGTTAGGGAGTACAGAGGGGTGATTTCATACATGTGTACAGTGTGTAATGGTCAAACAGGGTAATTAGAATTCCATCTCCTTCAATTTAAAATATAAGTCAAAATTATCCATATTTGAGATATAGTATACTATTTCAATATATGTACATACTCACCTACCAAATCTTCCTTGGTAGGTAGATGCTTCCATCGGCTTATTACTTTGTGTTTGGAGCCTTCAGGATGCTAACATTTTTCACTTTAAGCTATTAATATTTTTATGTTATAATTTAAATGTTAAGTAGTATGCAGTGATGACTCTGGAAATGGTAAGATGAGTGCATTAGATAATGTCACTCTGCCCTTCTCTGGTAATAGTAACTTTGTAATAACCTCAAGTGTTAGACCCTTAAAAAAGAGGAATATCTGTGTGGAAGAAAGAAAATATTAATGATAGGAACATAATAGAGTGCAAGAACAAAACTTCTGTAATCGTTTTCCCTCAAAAAGGCAAATATAAAACAGTATTTGACAGAATAAAATTCACTATTTTTCCTATAATGTTAGATGGGATTCTGAACTATGATTTATTTACTGTTGGCACCCTCCACAAAGAGTCCAAGGCTTTGGTCCTAAGGTCCTCAGTGTCGGCTTGGATTCGTGAACAGCAGAGATGAGATCCAAGAGGCTGGCAAAGAAATCGCCTCCTTATTAAAAACAATCTCTTGATTCCATCAAATTGATGAATGCAGATTGTGAAACACTTTGCCACAACGTCTTCAGAGCCAAAAAATTAAAACAAAACCCAAGAAAATGTGATTCACACTTTAAAGCATGATAGAGTGTAGCTTACAGGTGAGGTGAGGTGATTTAACACACTGTGGAGTTTTAAATATCTCCAGGACTAAGTGCTCTGACAATAAAAATAACACCAAAGGAGCATGAAATGACCTAATAGGGTGGAGTTTCTTATCTAAGCAGTGTCAATGTGAACCAGGCTCCTTTGAAAAAAATTCATTAATACAAGCGTTCTTATGGCTCATTTTCTACTTTCGGTTCTGAAAATAGGGACCACCGGAAGGGCTCAGCCTAACTTTGACCCTGTGAAAAGACAGCAGCGGAGCTGAGATACAATACGGCGAACACTTTCTTCGTATTGACCACAAACAGACCAATTGGAGACATTCAATATAAAGACAGTCACTGGAAAGATTTCAACACGGGCAGTAAATTAGAGCATTAGTAAATTAAACATTACATTGTACTTATTTTAAAACGTTATGTTGCATAATGATTTCGAAATTATGACACAGTCCCAAAATAAAAACAAAACAAAACAAACAAACAAACAAAAAAACCGAAGGCAAAAGCCTGCATTCTAAAGTGGAAGCTTTTTGACAACAATAAACAAAACAAACAAACAATAAGCCTTTTGACAGCTAAGAGCACTCTGAAGAGAAAGGCAGGAGAAATCTTTATAGAATCGACTGTGCTCGTTGCTATTTTAGGTGTGTGGTCAGAGGACTCGCTACAGAGGTGACATCTGAGCTAAGAAAATGACAGGAAGAAGTAAGCAAACAAAACAACAAGAGGTGGAACAGTTTTGCAAGGAACTTTTAGTAAAAGAATGGTTAACGATGCTGAATGAAACTTGGCAACTTTTAGGAACCTTAAAAAGGCTGCGGGAGCCAGCAAAGGACAAGAAAGAATGTTAATGAGGCCCCAGCGTTAGGTAAGGAGTTCAGCGGTTACTCCAAGTACAGCTGGCATTCACAGGATGTTGTAAACCAGGAGTGGGGAGCAGGGGGTATAACGCAATTGACATCTTAAAAACACTGCACTTCGGTTTTACTTCTTTGAACGTATTCGAATTTCCTTATGGGCCAAACGAACAATATCGCTGCCTCTCCCGCTTTGCCCAAGATATTTGTGCAAGCCTAGATTTGTTTGCACGGGTTGACAGCCTGGGAGGAGTGTGTGACAGCTGGCTAGCGCTTTGAGGCCCAGGCCTAGCCAAGTCGCAGCAGGGGCCGAGGTTGAGCACAGGGAGGAGGGGCGGGGGCGGGGGACTGTGACTGCTTTTGAGAGAGGCCTGGGAAAGGCGGGTGCCGGGGGGGGGGGGGGGGGGTGCTGGCGCTCTGCTCTGGGAGAGGGAAGAGCGAGCAAGCACCCTTGAGAGCCATCCTTGGGCTCCGGAGCCACAAGGTCTCCTGGAGTCTCCTAGGCTGACAGACGCTGCCCTGCTGCCCAGATTCGGCGCCGGAAACAATGGGGCCCCAGGCAATGGCCAGAGTGCTAAGGGGAAAAGGGCGACCTGGCTCCCTCCGGTCTGGCCCCGCAGGGTTAGGCCCCGCGCCCCGCTGGCTGGGGGTAGGGAAGCTGCAGGTGGCGAGTTAGGACCGACAAGGCCTGGCGGGTCTCTACCTACCACCTCCGCGCGCACGGTCCATTCGCCCGTACGCCGGGCCGGGTTTTGTGATCGTCCCGCAGGTCTAACCCCTGCCTTGTGCAAAAAGCACTCACAGGCTGGGGAGGGGAGGGCCCCATCTCTTTCTCTCTCCCTCCCTCCGCCCCTCCCCCCTCCCTCCCTCAGGTCTCCCGTTTTGCCACGGTCTAACCCTGACTAGCACGGGAGGGCTTGCTCCAGCGGTTAGGAAGAGCACTGTCCCGGGCTAGCCCACCGCAGGGACTGACGCTCCCGGGCCTTGCTTTGCTTGCTTTCCGGTCGCGAGTTTGACCACATCCCCCCCACCCCAGCCCCCGCTGCCCACCAGGCGTCACCGGCCGCGTTTCCGGGCTCAGTGCCGGGGCGGGGGGGGGGGGGCGTTGCCGCACCCGAAATACGACCGGACGCAGCGGGTCTACCAGTTGTCGGAACCCGGTGGAGAGGTAGGTTGTGGGGGGAGGGTGTACAGCTCTGCGACACGCAGAGCTCTGCCGCGGGGAATGCGACGCAAGCCCCGCCCCGCCGCCTCTCCGCGGAGTAGGCCAGGGGTTGAGCCACACTCGGTGTCCACGCCTCACTTGGCCTTTTCTTTAGCAGTTGCGAAAACCCGGAACGAAGGTGTCGCCGCAGCCGGTGCGGCGGAGCGGCCCTGCCCACAGACGCACCTCCTCAGAAGCCTTAAGAGGCCTCGCTGGGCATGCTCAGTCGGCTGGGCCGCTCCAGCCCCTGGCAGTAGGAGGAAGCTCGGGCCGGCGCGTGGCTGGTGAGGAGGACCCGCGGCGGGGCGAAGATGGAGCCCTTTACCAATGGTGAGTGGCTAGCCCGAGCCGCGGCTTCCCGGGCTCTCATCTCAGGCTCTCAGTTGTGGCACCCGGGGGGTCGGGCTGTGGGCGTCCCCGCCGTGGGTTTCTCAGGCGGGCTGGGGGCAGCAGTGGGGTCAGGGGCAGCTGGGGCGAGCGTGAAGGTCAGCCCTCTCCCCGGGTTTATGGGGGGCAACACCGGGCCGTCAGCAGGTGGGTACTCGCAAAGTTTGGGGTGCTTGCGCGGCGGTGGGGGGTGGGGCGGGGCGGGGCGGCAAAGTTGGCCTGTGCGTTAGTCCCCGGGGAGGAGGCGGCGGCGGCCCGGGGTGTGGGGCGGGCGTCCCCGGCGGAGGCTAACCCCTGCGGGGAGCTGTCCGCCAGTCCTTCGGCGAGCCGCTCGCGTGCCTTTCCGTAATAGGGCGGGGTGGGGCCGCGAGGCTGGCCAGCCTGATTTAGTGCTCCGCGGGGAAGGAAACTTACCGGAGGCCGGCTGGCTGGTACTGCTCGGTGCAGCGAAGGTGAAGGTGCCGCCCCGCATTGCCACCCTCCTGCCCTTTGCTGACGGCCAGGCTTCTTAGATACCAGCTGGGAATATTGGTCTTCTCGTCAGAGACCCCTTGAATATCAATGGTCCCCGGTTGTGGTTGTATCAGAAGATGACTTGGGAGTGAAAGTCAGAGCAGCCTACGTCCAGAAAACAGCCACAGCTCTTTTACTCCATGGCTTTTGTCTGGGCTAGAAGTGTTGGAGACACAACATAGGGGTGAGATGTCTCACCATGTTATGGTGTTACATATATGGATTTCCCTGTTAGAATGTAAAGTGGGAAAAGTGCTAATAAAGGGTAGGACATACTGAAATTAGAGCATCCACTTGCTGGTTGGCATGTATTTCCAGTGTGGTTGGTTACTTCAGGTAGGTAGGAAATCAAATTAATGGGAGATAAGTGTATTACTTTGTGTGGGTTGCTTGCCACTTAATGAACTAGGGGCGGGGACTCCCTGTCTATCCACTCCCAGGCCAGACTTTGTTGTGTACTTTAGTACACTTCAACAAATCCCTGGAGCTGTGACCTCTCACTATGCTCTCCTTTTACCTAATTTTGAGTGCTTTATTCTACAGCCATCTTTCTGCCTGCAATGTTCAATTAGGCTTAGTGATGGCGCTTTTAACTCCGAATTTTCTTTTTCCTCCATGTTCTATTTCTAATTACCAAGGCTCTTAGAAAAGTCTGGGAAACTTAACCAAAGCTTTAAGGAGATTTGAACTGAAAGGCACCATAGAGACCATCTAGTACTTGAATGTAAAATATGCTTAAAACAATTATTAGGTCCTTGCACATCAATATTCCAGGGCTTTTTCTTTCTTCTAGGCAGAATTCTTGGAGCCTCCTTGTTTGTAGGGTCTTAAGCATGGAATTTCACCCAGTTGAAAATAATGTCTCTACACAAGAATGAGTAGAGGTTTAGCTAGGTTTAACGCTGGTTGATTTGCCAAACCTTCCACTACAGAATTAAAGTACATTCTCACACCTTAAAGTTAAAATCTTTTCTCCTCCTATGGGATATACTCTTAAGGCGTATATGCAAATTGTCTCATTTGGGAGGACAGTGGAAAAATCCTAGAGAACAAAACAAAGAGGCAAAGGTTCAACTTTCATATAGGAAGTTGTATTTCTAATTCTTTTCTGTTTACCAGTTTTTCGCAGTTGATGCTGGAGACTTATTGGCAGTGTATCATTTCAGTGTAATCTTTTCTGTCCTCCTATAACAAGGAACAAGGAACTGCAACATATAAAGTAAACAACACCTTGGGTACTGCTAATTTAAGGTGATATGCAGATTTTAACGTCGACTATGTTGTTATATTTAGTTGTTTTGAGTGCAAAACATACACATGTGATTCTATAGATATTCTCTTACAGACCTTTTTATCATAGAATTTGTAATTGAAGGATTTATCAAGCTGTTGTTATACATTGATCCTCTTTTAGTAAATCTTTCTCATTTACATGTGCTTGTATGTCCCTGAATAAAGAGGTATGTATGCGTATGAGATAAAGAACCCTTTCAGTAACTCTGGGCCCATGGCTTTCTTAAAATACCGTCAGTGGTTCATTGACCTAAAGTCTGTAAAGTAAATGAATCTAGTCTTGTCATTCTCGCCTGTAGAACTCATTCATTTCAGCAGCATTTTCTATAGTTTCCCTGTTTTCTGTGAAATGTGCTGCCAGTATGGCTCATTTTCTTGAGCCTTGCTCTCTGCCCAAAGTAGTAGGTTCATGTGTTAATTATCTTGTGCTCATCTGTCCAATTAATAAGTTTCAATCCATTACAAGTTCATGTTTCTGGAAAAAGGCCTATAAGGATGGACTTAGTGCCTGGATTTTCTATTTGGCTGAGGAAATATTTTTGGCCTTGACCTTGAGAGGGACTGTTACCACACTGAAGACTGGGCCTCTGGTCTGGCTTTGGCTCTCTGGTGGCTTTTTAGGGGTAGAGGAATGTGTTGACTAGTACTTAAGATTGGTTTGACAGCAGCTGCCTTGTCCTGTTTGGCAGGTAGAACCTTTAGTAGTGGCTTCTTTATTTACTGGCACCACAGAAAGTTGATGGTAACTATCTGGTTTTCATTTTCAGAAAGAGATACTAGATTAAGACAGCTGATTATTTGATTTCTATCTATCTTTATTGTCATTTGTTTGGAATATCTCAGAATAACTTAAATTTGTGGTAAGGCATGCTAAAATTCAGAGCTCAATTGCAAAATCTGGTTGAGGAGGTTCCAAGTTCAGGCCTGAAAATCTCGGACAGAATTTTGAGGGTATAGAAATAGTCACCTAAAGAGGGTTAGGGGTAAGTTTATCAGGTAAATAAATATAGACTTTACAAAAATAGGGATGAATTAATTTCCTGTTATTTAGTATATTTTTTGTTCAAAAGTGCTAGTTTTTGGTATGATCACAGGTAAATATAATGGTTGGAAAAATCACTGATAGAGTGACATGCCATAACTACAAGCTTAGTAGAGGTTATCATTTTATATGAATTATATAGCCTTCACATAAACCATTTTATTGTTGTATACTGGTTATAATCCTAACAAAGGCCCTTCGGTCTTTCAGAATTGTGTGTGTTTGTTTTTAGATTGATAGCCAGTTAAAAGTATTTTCCAACTTTCCAACTGGAAAGCCTTTACAACAAATTATCCATTTATGGATTGTAAAGCAGTATAAAATTGTAATGTCATTTTTATCCTATAAATAACAGTTGTTTTATAGATTCGTGTATCTTTCTAAAAACAACTTTATAGTATTATCTCAAAAATGAGAGCTTCCCATGTAGTTAATTGTGCATTTACATACATACATTTCTTTGGATTATTTCATTGAAAGAAAATTTATTAAAGCTTTTCTGTAATGGAATATGAATTAAGTTGTGTGTGTGTGTGTGTGTGTGTGTGTGTGTGTGTGAGTGAGTGAGAGAGAGAGAGAGAGAGAGAGAGAGAGAGAGAGAGAGAGAGAGAGAGAGAGAGAGTTAGGGGTTGGCCAGGAGTCACACCCCATGCCTTTAATCCCAGCACTACAGGAGATAAAGGCAGGTGGATCTCTATGAGTTCTGAGCTACCTTGGTTTTCATGGTTTTCATAGGAAGTTCCAGGCAAGCCAGGGCTAAGAAGTGAGACCTTATCTCAAAAAATAACAATAACAAAACAAGAACAACAAAAAAAGAAATCAAGGGCTAGGTAGCTAGAATGTACTTCAGTTTAAACCAGTATGCAGTATTTGAAAACTTTTTGCTGTTACATGTTCATTTTCAAAAGTGTCTTGAGACAGAATAAAAGAGCATATTTTAGAAATTATTATAGCAATGATTACCATTTATCTGTCTGTGATCTTTGAGAACTCAATCTGAAAGGTATAGAACTAAAAAGACAAGGAGCTGTCATATGGAAAATCCAGTGGGGATTTCATGTTCGTTCAGTCACACAGCCTTGCTAAAATGCTCTCTTTAGAGGTAGATTTTCTACTAAGAAAATTTTACAAACATATCATCAGATAAAAATAGTCCAAATAACAAATGGGCTGAAATAATTTAGTTTTGTTTTCATGCTACTGTAAAAGTGTATAACTATAGAAAAAGCAAAACAATGCAACTTTCCCTAGGATGATATTTTAATTGCAAAAGAGATGTGCAGAGTTGTTTTTCTAACCTGTGCATGGAGCATTTGTTACTAACAAGGTCATATGTCACTAATGTCACACAATACCTCTATTAGAAAACAGCATTTTTTTTATCTTCTTCAGAACTTCACCAGCTTTTTCAGAAGAATGATTGGTTGTGATGGGTCAAACTCAGGTCCTCATGCTTGTACAGAACGTGCTTTTACTCATTGGGTCATCTCTCCAGCTGGGGGCATGCTGTTTCTTTCACTTCTGAAGATTTTAAAACAACTATTAGAACCTTCATTACCCAAAAAGCATTACACCATCCTAAGAATGCAAAAAACACCCACGTAGAGATTAGTAATAGGAATTGGGGAATGCTCTACGCCTAAAAGACTATTCTTTGAGTGATATGAAGACAATATAATGCTTGCTTACCCAGTTTTGGTTACCAAAAAGGCTCCATGGTTTGTTTAGGGAAAGTTGCTATGGCTCTTATGAGTTGGTGGGAAGAGCAGGCCTGTCTTTGTTTATCAAGATCCTATATAGGAGCTTGGGGGGCCTATCCAAGTATGTAGTCATAGCAGTTTCTTTGCTCTTTGACTTGGCTTCTGTGTCAGGCTTTGGGATGGCTGGCAGGTCTCATTGGTGTTAGAGTAGGTGGCTAGATTAGGAAGACATTTTAGGCTGAACATAGAGGACTGAGTGCTCCTCAGTGGGGATGAGAAGTGTGTGGTTCTTTTATACAACAGCTTTACCTGTACATTGGTTACTGAGAAGTACATTTTCCAGTTGGAAGTAGCATGCAGAAAAAAATCATTGAATCTAAATAAGAGAGTTTTGAAATAGAATAAGTACAGGTTTATTATGATGCAATTAGCTTTGTTCCAGTCCAGTTGGAGCACACATTTATGTTTCAATTAATTGTGGACTTTGGATATACTCAAATACTAAATACTAAAAATACTAAAAGCTAAGGAATTTATACATCTCTGTAGTTTACATAACCAAATGGCATTGATTGATTGGTTTCTTTTAAAATGTGGTTATAATCTTAGCCTTTGAATAATTACATTTTTTAAAAAATGGGTTAAATAAGAAAACTAGCCCACAGATGGTCGACAATTGGTAAGAAAATTACTGCTTTAGTGGTTTAAGATTGTCATATACTTTGTATTTTTGTTAGTTTGGTGAATTAGATGGAAATTATTTCAAAGGATTATTGCAGAAAAAGTATTTCAACAGATTTTCTGCAAAATAATTACTTATTAAATCTTTCTGAGATTACACCTGGTAAATTTTTTCACCAACTGATATATTTTCTGACATGAGCTTTTTGTCTATATTGAAATATTACTAATTTCCTGTATAGATCCCATTATTGATATTTGTAAGTGCCTTCTCTTGTACCTCAGCTGAACTACACTTGTCTGGGCTGGTCTCAGAAAACAGAACGCTGATATGTAGGCTGGCAGGTTTCAGAGCATATGAAATACACTGCACAATGACTATATGAAGATGGCTTCATAGGTTAAAGTTTCTAACTTTATATGGAGTAGAAGAGGAAATGTGAATTATATAAACTTAAAATATAATTACAAATATCTTACATAAAAACTTATAGTAGAAGTTTTAAAAGCTGGGTGATGAGCTACAAAATTTTGGAAAATTATTGTCATGAAATCGATTGTTTCTCCCTACCTCTTTTCATAAGACAACCCTTAAGGCCATTTGGTTCTATGATGTGAAACTGGCTTTCATGAGCATGATCACAGTTTCAAAAAGAGACAGATAATGAGAAAAACAAAAATTTAAAAGTTGATATTTTGATTAATAGCAGGTAAAATCAACTTAATCCCAGCAAATCAGTTTTCAGGAAAATTTTTGTCATTTAACTTTGTATCCAGTAACTGATCAAACTTTAGGTTAATCCTCCATTTTAAAAAAAAACAGGAACTTCTCAGGGAGGATCCTTTCTAATACAAATTTCTAAGATGAATACTCTTTATTTATTCTTTGTGAATTTCATACATGTGTGAATGTGTTTTGGTCACATCCACTCCATCATTACAACTTGGTCTAGCCCCCTCCTCCTTCTTCATCCTCTTCCACCCATCCCTCACCCATAACCCAGTGACGCAGTACTATCCTTGTACACAAGGGTATGGCCCTTCACTGGAATATAGACAGTCTAACAGTAGCCACACTTACAAAGAATAATGGCCCTATTTCCCCCAGTAGCTATCAGCTAACAATAGCTCTTAATGGGACGTGGCCTTGTGAGCCCCTCTCCCAAGCCATGCTCCACTTTTGTCTGGCTTGATCTTGTACATGTAACCACAGGGGCTGTGAGTAGCCACGCCATCGCCATGTCTTGAAGATACCATTTCCCAGTGCCATTCTCAGGCTCTTCCATGCTTTCTGCCTCTTCCTTTGTGATATTCCCCGAGCGTTTTATGGTGGATGAGAAGTAGAAGGTTGGTATAGATGTTCCATTTTTTGTTGTTATATTTTTTGTTTTGTGTGTTTATCTTTTTTGTTCCTGTCTATTTTTAAATATTTTTAAAAGATACTCTCACAAATAAAGCATAAAACTCATGTCTTTACCATAACTTAACTTACTTCAAGCTTTGTTCTTAAACAGGGAGTCTAGATAGGATTGTGACCTGGCCCTGCCCTTGAAGAGCTTACATTCTGGCCAGAGTAGCTTTTCCTAGGCTGTGAGCTAACTACTCTCTTGGAGCACTGTCCCTTCTCACAGCCCTACCTTCTCTCTAGTGCATTTGGTTTTGTACTTTTCTATATTCATTGTAGAACTCTGTCTATGAATCAACCTTAATATGCAAGACTCTTGCACATTGTAATTGTTATGTGAGCAATTAAATTGCTTCATTCAAATTCTGGCTTTTCTCTACTTGTGTAAGTAATTTTTAACTTAAAAATATGACAGGAAATGGAATAGATTTTGAAGGTATACTAGATGCGGGTGAGGTTGGGAACCTGAGGGATCAGATGGTGAGTGGAGGGAGGGAGAGCAGTGATGGAAGAAACATAGTAGTTTGATTGTGGTCTAGCTGTCTTAGTTACTGTCCTATTGCTGTGAAGAGACACCATGACCAAAGCAACTCTTGTAAAAGAAAATATTAAATTGGAGGCTTGTTTTCAGTTTTAGAATGTTAGTCCCTGATCATCATGGTGGAAAGCAGACAGGCATGGGGCTAGAACAGGACTGGAGAGTTTCACATCCTCATCCACAGACAGCAGACAGAGGGTCTGGTTTGGGCTTCTAAAACCTCAAAGCCCACCCCCAGTGACACACCTGCTCCAATAAGGGCACACCTTCTAATCTTTCCTAACTCCTTGGTGACTTAAGCATTCAAATATCTGAGCTTATTGGGAGCCACTCTCATCCAAACCACCTCACCAGCCATAGTGAGAAACCCTACATCCCTGTAGCCAGTTCTGGAGGAGGTAGGGTTTTTGGTTCCCTTAAGTGAGTGTACTGTGAAATACCTCTACTCAATAGAGGCAGGACCTGCTTTAATCTTAGATTAGATGTTAAATATATATATTCTTTTAATTTTTAATGTTTTTATTTTTGGTTTTTTGAGACAGGGTATCTCTGTGTTAGCTTGGCTGTCCTGGACTCGCTTTGTAGATGAGGCTGGCTTCGAACTCACAGCGATCCGCCTGCCTCTGCCTCCCGAGTGCTAGGATTAAAGGTGTGCGCCACCATGCCTGGTGGGCAGGTTTTTTTTATAGGTAGAGTTGAAATAGACCAAAAAAGTGATCTTTATATGACATTATAAAGTAAATGTACTTTATTAGCTGCCATTAAGGCCTGTGCTTTTGAGGCATTATAGAGGCAAATGTTTATAATGTCAGGCTCGGGAGCAGTTGTCTTGCTCTGCTTCCTCATAGAAGACTCAGTAAACTAGTTTTACTGATTAATTTGTGCTAATGTTTGTGACTTACATCTTATTATTTTTGCTGAATGAGTGTAATTTGTCAGCAGATTTGGTTCTCAGAATACATTATGAATTTTGCAATTTACCTTCCTAGCTCCACCCTGCCATGAGTGTATCTGTTTTTCTGGTTTGTATTTCTTTTTTTCTTCATAAAGATAATATTTTGAACTGAAAAATCCCCAAAGGTTAGTAATTTTGACTAGGAGCTAAGATGAAGGATTTAAGTTACTCTCCTCTAAGTATTTGGTGGGTGTGTGAGTAGATTACAGGGAACAGAGTCTAGCAACTGAAGGAAAAAATGTTACATTTTCCCACAGGAAAAAGCATAAATGGTATGTTATAAAAGCAGAGATGCTGTATGCTCAGGATTTCATTTGCTAAATGTTTACAAATATTTATTTGGCTCAGTATAAAAATATGATGTTTATTCATACAGGAAACATTAATTACATACAGCATATAAATAAAAACATAATTTTTAGTTGAGCATGAAACAAATGTTTGTAATCCTAGCGCTTCAGTGGCTGAGGCAGGAGCATCTCCAGTTTGAAGGCAACATGGTGAGACCTCATCTCAAACAAACAAACAGACCCACAATTTTGTGTATTTTGTTACTTTGTCACCTAAAAATGTTCCAAACATACTGCATATTTCTTTAGTGTTATTTTAGATTTAACACTCCAAAATAAATAACTTTATTTATATTCTTTTAATTTGGAGTTCCGTCTGTCTTTCATCTTCTTTTTCCTAGAAACGTCTCTATAGCAAAGAGTCTTTTTGTTGGTTTATCTGTTGGAACACCGGCTCACCGTGTGGTAGTAGCTGACTTGGAACTTGCTATCTAGACCAAGTTGGCGTCAAACGTGCAGCAATCCTCCTTCCTGTGTGCTAAGATTACATGTGCAAGCCACCACACTCTGCCTAGAACATTCTTAATTATTCATTTAACTTCCCTTGTCATTGGAATGCACTTATTGATGCATGAAAAAAAGAAATAAAAAGGAAAGGAAAGGAATGCTCCTAGGTGTGGTAGAGGAGGAAGTGTAGTATAGACTTGTGGGAGAGCACAGCCAGGGGCAAACACATCGGGAGAGTGCAGAGTGCTCATGACCCTGAGCCATGTGGGGAATTGGAGGGGGGAACCAAGTACAGCAGCCAGGAGGCCAAAGGTGCAAAAGGGGGCATGTAACCAAAATGTCTGGATTATATAGGGAAGAGCCTCTGGGGGAAGGGCAGCTCACGCCCTAGGCTGGAGAGTTCCTTAAGGCTGGGCATGCCAGCCATACTCTGTAACAGGTGGGGACTGAGGGGTGCTAGAAGAACCTGGTGGCCAGGTCTGCTTTGATGTGTTAATAAGTAGGCACCTCAGTTGCTTGTCATGGGCTTGAACTGTAACAACTGATGTCTTGCTGAACTTCAGATCCTGTGCTTTTTCGAGAGAAGACAGTATCTATATACTATCTTAGTGTTTCGGGGTGTGGAATGTGATGTAGGGGTGGGAGTTTGTTTCTCTGAAATTTTTTCAAAGTTTAAGTTGGAAAGTGAACCAATCTTTTCTTTTTCCACTTCTCATCTTCTACGCTCATTTCATGGCTAGAGAGCTGTTGTCCATTTAAGGCCTAAGTAGTGTTGTTAAATCAGCTTCTCTTCCTGTGGTACTGTGGGGCCTTCTGGGGAACTTGGAAAGCATTTTGCCCTTCATTAGAGAGCCACCAAATCAGTCCTCAACCAGCTATATTTAGCTTTTTAAAACTGGTACCCTTCAGAAACAGTGAGAAGGTGTGAGCAGGTCTCACACAGCCTTTGATAGGGATTTATGAAACACGGAAAGAAAGTGAAGCTGAGTTGAAGCTGTGGATGGCCAGGCCGTGGGAAGGCAAGGGTGTCAGTGCTGTAACGGAACCACCAGTGTCGTTAGTTGAGTTTGAGCTAAGGTATGAAAGTGTAAATTTTATCCCTGACTCCCCAGGAAGAAAAATTGGAGGACAAAGTGGTGGTGGTGGTGGTGGTGGTGGTGATGGTGGTGGCGGCGGCGGCGGCACACTCCTTTAATCTCAGCCTTTGGGAGGCAGAGGCAGACAGATCTCTGTGAGTTCTAGGCCAGCTCCACGACAACCAAGGCTACCCAGAGGAGCCATTTCTTGAAAAACAAACAAATAGACAAAACATGGGAGGGCATTTTTATCTTGATGTTAATATAATGATAAAAATCAAGTGACACTTTGAGAACACAGCCAAAATAGTATCTTAGTTGCCACACAGAACCACACACAAAAAAAATTCTATAAATTATTGAAATGTACATTGTGATGTGTGTGATACAGTGGAGACTGATTCACCACTGAACTCTGAGCTTTCCCTAGAATTTCCATGTATTTCTGCCTCCCTTACTCTTTGAGTTTATGGAGTAGTTATGTTGGAATACAGTAGAGGCAGTCTGTTAGTCTTTTCCCACAGTGAAAGACTTAAACAGCACATTAATTTCCATATAGTTCTGAGGCTTATCCAAGATTAAGGCACCAACATAGATTTTAGTAAGGGTTTTCTTTTTTGCTTGCAGACAGCTATCTTCTTGTGATGTCCCCACGTAGTCTTTCTTTTGCATATGTGGATGGAGCAAGCAAGCAAGTAAGCAGGCTAGCTTGCTTTGGTGTTTTTTCTTCTTATAAGTACACTGTTTCTGTCAGATTCAGAACCTGCTCTCATAGCCTCATTAAACTTTAATTACTAGAGCATACTGGTGCACACCTCTGATCTCAGCACTTGGCATGAGGCTCACTGTGCAAGCATGTGGTCAGCTTGCTCTAAGTGCAAGTCACAGGCCAGCCAGAGCTAAATAAGACCCTATTTAAAAAGCAAACAAACAAAAAAACACTTGAGTCGATACAATTTAATACAAAGGAGCCTTCATGTGCATGTGTGTGCGTGCTCACACACACTCACTCACACACACGCACGCACACACGCACTCGTGCGCGCACACACGCACTCACACACGCACACACACACAGAATAAGAACACTATTTGGATTTGTTGTTGTCCTTGTTTCTATTTGTGTCCTCAGGGTTTCAATATGCTGCTCCTTCCCAGCGGTCTCAGGCTTCCAGTACTTGTAGAGCGCAGATTATCATTTCACTGCTTAACGCTTTTCTATTTTTTGTTATATCTTGGTGGGATTTTAGTGAGTTAAAGATCTCCATGGGTGTTTATTTTTCTTCTCTGTATGTCTTAATGTGGAAACAGAAGTAGAGAATTATCTGAAGTTCTTTGTTCCATATCTCTCCTCACACAGAATGTTTTAGACCTTTAAGAGAACCAAGATTGGCTTTCTTTTTTTCTGGGCTCTCTGGCACCATACATTAACTAGGATTGATCTGTGTTCCCAGGTTTTGCTCTGAGAATCAGATCAGCGGGGACTAGGCTATGGGCTTAGACATTACCTAGTACAGATAGCTAATCTATCATTACCATGTCAAAATATAATTCCCATTCCTGTGAGCTGTGTGCTAATTTAATCTAAATACCTGGCTGGTGTTCTGTTAGTATAACATGGTGATCATGTATAAGCAGAAGCAGTTTTCATGACAGAAAGGCAGAAATCTTTGTCATGCCCTTCTCTTAGAGCAAGTTAATAGGAGTTTACCATGTAAAACTTGTATGAGTCCCAACTGCTAAGTTCTCTGTTTACATCACGGATGCGTAAGTGTTACACCAGCCACATGACTATCACTCAGGCTTCTGAGGCCAGGTAAGAGTCATGTGATCCCACCAAACAAGATGGAAAGAGTATTCACTCCTTACATTCCCATCTATGGAGCATAAAATGTGGGCAGGTAATAATGTAGCCACATACGGTGTTCAGTTCTCCCATTCCTAGGTCTCTCATGGGTCTCAAAGGTTTTTCTCACCCAATTGTATTTTGGTGTTTTCTTTTTTAACTAAAATAATACATTTTTAAGAAAAAAAATCAGACCTTACTTTTGTAGAAACTACAGGTTATTCTCTTGACCTTCTTCTGGTTTTGTTGTTGTTGTTGTTGTTGTTGTTTTAACAGAAGTTAAAAATAATACTTCTCTGGTATAATTTAATAATTATTTTAAATTTAAATCTGTGGCTGCTTCTACCCAGTATTTATCAGTTCATACTTGTTTTTATTGACAAGGTTAAGGAATGCTCACTAGATATTAAAAATATTTGTCAGGCCTCTGACTATCAGATACACCATAGAGTAAATAATATTTTGTTCTATGTTCTGTATTAATGTGGCTGCAGGAGTGTTGACTTAGGATCTCTACAGATGTTAATTTTGTTATGACATGATAAAATACTGGTCACCGACTCTGTGAAGTTCAGTTTACATCATCAGTGGCTAATCTAAAGCTCTCTTCCTGTCCCTTCTTTCTAAAATTTGATGACGTGCTAAACTGTGTTCAGATGTGGTAGGCTTAGATTTTCTACACCAATTTTATTCAGGGTTCTTAAACACTTTAACCTCACTTCTAACCCAATGAGGAAGGAAAGGGAGAGAGAATGTTAATAGGAAAAAGGACCTCTTTATAGGTAGTTTATTGGCTAATACCACCTTGTGTTGTCAAGATACCAGCAGTCCAGTCCAATAGCCAACACCAAACAACCACAGGAATCTGTAGCAGTGGCACAATCCAGAAGAAACCACAAGGACCAGCAAAGACCAATGAAGCCCAGCGAATTCTTGCACGCCAGGGTAGCAATGCAAAAGCTACTCTGACTGTCTGTGGGGATCTATTTATACCCTTCCAAGCATCACATGTCTGCTCCCAGCAAAACATTACATGGCTTCTCACAAGATCTCTTCCAGCAAAACATTATGTTACACAACTAAGTCTTCAAAGAGACCTGAAACTTCTACTTCAAGATGTAAACATGTACATTCTGTAATGTGAATGTAGATTCTGCTGGCAGACTAGAGTCCTATAACAGTAGACAATGTGCTGTCCACTCTGATTCATCCAATATGAAATACCTATTGTTATGTTGAGACAATTAGCCCTTCACTTTGTTGGTTTTATCGTATCAAAAAATCCTTTGACACAAAAGATTGTGTGTGTGTGTGTGTGTGTGTGTGTGTTTTCTTTGTGTAAGTGAACTGAAGGTAATTGTGGAACAAACACCTAGAGTCTAGCATACGAGTGTGTAGCAATTGTTCAAGTGCATGTACCTCCCAGATTGACTTTCAGTGTGATGAAAATAAGAGTACCCAGCTGTTGCAAACTCCTGACTTGGGGTAGTAAGCTTTCTAAGCTTAAAGTCAGGGTAAGTTAACAATCATAAAAACCAAAAAGCTTTACAGTGCTTCCTTCCTTTCCTCCCTGTTCTTTGGCATTCAAAATCTACTTTTTGTAATTATAATTTTGGAATTTTTGAAAATTTGCAAAAACCTAAAATTGTTTATAAATGTAAAAAATAGGTTTTATATAATGTAAACAGACAGTATTCCTTTTGGGATTGGCTTCTTTCACAGTAATTTACAGTGTAGCCATGCCATGATCTGTCTGGTACCACCTGGTGAACATCTCAGGAAGGCTTTTGTAGACATTTGTTGTTACTCCTTTTGAGTAAGTACCTAGGAGTACTGTTATCTTTGCCTTTTTCAGGCATGGGTATCGCTACTTATATTTTAAGAAACAGTTACAAGTTTTACATTAGTTGTATCACTCTACTTTCTATAGGCAGTAGATTACATAAGGAGTGCTTATTGACTTACAATGGTTAATCTTTTAGTTCTATACAATCCAGTGGGTGTGCATTGGTGATCATTTTAGTTATTTGCAGTTCCCTGAGGACATTGATTATTTTCTGATTTTTAAATTTTTGGCCATTAGTTCAGCCTCTTTGGAAATGGCTTTTTAATCTTTTGACATTTCTTTAAATTAGATCATTTTGTGTCTTGCTGAGTGGTAAAAATGTTTCAGATATTCTGGGTATATGAGATAATAAAAAAATATATGTATATGTACTTATATGTATTTATACAAGTATATGCAATGTTAGTTTTCTGTGTGTATGGTGTACATATGTATGTGCTCATGTGGTAGTATGTGTTTGTGTGAACATGTAAATAATAGTGGTAAATGTTGAGACCCTTCCTCAGTCACACTTCACACCTTACTGTTTGTTTCATTGAGATTCTTGAACTTGTAAGTGTCTTTAGTCATGATTGTAGTCTTAGGCTGTTTTTTCTTCAAATAATTTTAATGGCATATTTTTCCATTATATTTTCCAGAATATTTGTTATTCTGGAACTCCAAACTACATGTATTTTAGCCCCTTTGGTGTTGTCCTACAGGTGTTCATATTTGTTACTTCTTAGCTTTTTTACTTGGCATGACGATCTGACTCTCTGGACCACGGCAGGTCAAAGTAAACCATCTCATTGTTTCTGTCAGATATTTTGCCACACTTGAAAGAAGAGTGAGTGGTAGAGACAGCAATGGATTTTGCTACTTTGATTTTTGTCTGTTACATATAGATGACACACAGATTACCCTTGGTGTCGTTGTTGTTGTTGTTCATTTGTTTGTTTTGTTGTTGCTTCATAAAAAAAAATAAATGCTGGGACTGTGATTCTCTTCCATTTACCATCATTCCAATTTATTTTTGAGACTTATTAATTAACATTCTATTGCAGTGATAAATGCCATGAGAAACATACTTTACAGAAGGTAGGGTACTTTAGGCTTTGCAGTCTCAGAGGAAGAAGAGTCTCATCTTGGTAGCCTGCCTATTCTTTCTCTAAGTGCCACCAGGCCTCCCCACCACAGGGAAGTGGACAAATATGGAGCACCGGAGTTCATGTCAGAGTCAGTCCCCACTCTCTACACAGCTGTGGAGAATGTCCTGTCCATTGGCTAGATCTGAGTAGAGGTTCAATGTTTACTGCATGTATTGTCCTTGGTTAGTGCAGTAGTTTGAGCAGACACCCCTACATCCAGATCTACCTGTCATAATGTTCTTCTTGTAGGTTTCTAGAACCCTCTAGATCCTTCCATTTCTCCATTCTCCTGTACTTCTCTCACCTAGAGTCCCAATAGGAGGTCCCCATATATATCCCAATCTCCTGGTAAGAGAAAACTTTCATGGGACATCCCTTTTGACCTGTAATCACTCACCAACAAACCTCTCCCAAGAGGCTACAACTCTTAAACTGACCCAAACAGCACCATCAACTGTAAGCCAAGTGTTCAGACATCTGAGCCATGGGGACATTCTCATTCAAACCAACACAAACACTCTTCAGGCTTTTCTTGCTTGCTTTTAGAATTTTCTTTCAATTTAAATTTTTAATTAAAAATACTTCTCCAACCAGGTTCAGTGGTACACTCCTGTAATCCCAGTACTCAGGGAGGCAGAGGCAGGTGGAGCTCTGTGAGTTCAAGGCCAAGCTGGTCTACAAAGCAAGTTCAGGACAGCCAAGGCTACACAGAGAAACCCTGTCTCAAAAAACCACAAATAAAAATAAATAAATAAATAAATATTTCTCCTGATACTTTTAGTCTCAGTTATCTCAACACGTTCTACTTTGTTTCAGATTAAAGTTATTAACAACAGCTTAAAGCTAAAAGTTCCATCAGATCTTGATAGCCTTTTTCAAGGAAAATTAACATTTTCTCAATACTTTGTATATAATGTAGTGTTGGATTGTGACTTTTAGGTTGCTAATGTTATATGGTATAGATTCAGTATCTGTTTTAGTCCTCTGGAGAACTTCAATATTTATTTTACCAGGCAGTCAACCTGCTGGATTTCAGCCCTTGTGACCTGTTTTATTTTGTGTGGATAGCAGTTACAATTTCAGCTCAACTCTCCTAGCCCTTGCATGATAGGCATAATGGTTCCTGAGCACTTCCATGTTGTGATCCTGGCCGCTGGTGTTAAATTAGATTACTAGTTAAAGGGAGCTAAAGTTTCAGGTGGGAGGTACAGTTGTGTGTGGTGACGTGGAATAGACCTACACTTCCAGGATCCAAGAGATAAGCTAACACTATGTAGTGAAGAACTATATAGTTTCCAAAAAAACCCACACAAAGCATAAAAGTTTTGTCAGCTAATCTTAAAGAGATTATCCAGGATTAGCCACTTGAGCCCACTGATTTGTTAAGTATTAGTATCAGTGTTAAGAAGTATGAGAAAGATTCAACTGACTTTTGCTGGATGCAAACAGAGTCTAGAATATGGAAAAGGTAAGGAAATGAGTGCTTCCCAAGAGCTTTCAGAGGAATCATAGCACTGCTAACACGTTGAGATTTGCCTCAGTGAGTTCCATTTTGGACTTTCTGCATCTAGAGCTTTGTGAGTATTAATTTGTGTTGTTATAATAAGCTTTTCAGATTTGGGGCAAGTGTTGTAGCAGTGTATGACTTGAATGTAATATTTCCCATGGGTTCATATGTTTGAACACTTGATCCCAAATTGGTGATGGTGCTCTGGGAAGTTACTGAACTTATGGACGTGGTGATGGATGGTGGGTGTTGGCTACTAGGGGTGAGATTTTGAGGTTATAGCCTGGCTCTTGCTACCATTTCTGCTCTCTGTATCCTTTTTGCCATCATGTAAACATTGTGCCCCAATTCCCACTGTGACTAGCTGAGCACCCTTGAGTCATAATGCCTTTCTGCTCATGATCAACTATCTCTTTGGACAATGTGCTGAATTAAATGTTCTTTTATTTCTGTCAGGAATTTTGTTACAGTGATAAGAATAGTAACTACTGCAAGCAGTAATAGATGCTAATGCACATTGCTACACTGCACTTTTGATCCATTCATATTTAGTTCTCTGGTTATTCTGTAATTTTTATAGGTTTGTAGAAAAATGTCTGTCTGATTTCCTTCCTTTTGGCATTCTCTCAACACTGTAGCCTGCAGGGACTACTTTTCCTGGTTCCTCTACAAAGAAATATCAGACTCAATTAAATTTTAACTAATTGGCACCCCGCACACTACTTTATGACTAAAGCTTGTCCTAAGGGCAGAATGGTCAAAGGAAAGAGAAGGGTTACAATAGACACTAATCCTCAATGTAGATGACTTTGCCAAGTTCTGCTCCATTATCTACTGCAAGGCGAAGTGAACTGTAGACAGCGATGAGGTAATAGGGAGGCAAAGCTTGTCTAGACTTGAGTAGTTTCACCAGTCTCTTAGAGTTTTAGCACCTTCCCTTTCTTTACTGCACGTTTCCAGATATTTCGGCCAATTTCTCAGAAAACCAGTTGAATTGCCTAATAAGCTATACAAGCATGCATGACTGGAAAGGTCACTTCTGACTTTGGTTACGCCTCGACCCACTGCTCCGGACTATTAAGAGGGGAGCTGACCAACTACAGATGTTGATACAGTGTGCATAGAAGTTTAGTAAGTTTTCATTGCCACCATAACAGATGATCACAAATTAGAGAATAAAATACAAACGTACTCTCCTACAGTTTTGTAGGTCGGATCCATGACATGTCTTACCCAGTTAGAGCAAGACTCTTTTGGACCCACCAGCACCAGCAGAAGAATTAAGACACAGAGACCTGTTATTTATAGAAGCTTAGGTAATATAACTGGGCAAATTCTCAGCTATTCCTTTTTTTTTAATTTATAAATTCACTTTACATCCTGATCATAGCCCCCCTCCCTCCTCTCCTCCTGATCCTTCCCTCTGACCCTTTTCCCCTACCCCCCTCCTCGTTATCCACTGAGGCCAGGCAAGGCAACCCTGTTTGGGGATCTTATCGAAAGCAGACAACAGAGTCCATATCAAAGACATCATCCTCTCGACTTACTAAGGGACCCACATGAATATCAAACTGCCCATGGGTTACGTATGTGTCCACGCATGCTCTTCGGTTGTACTTCCTTCTCCAATCTCTGTGGCTTAGTAAGAGCTATGGCCTTCAGTCTCCCAGCTTCTACAGGCCACCTAACATTTCTTTGCCCCTGTTCCCTCTTTTCATCTTCAATGCTGCAAAAGGCAAGCCATAGTCTTTTTATGTTACTTCACTCTAATGTTCTCTCCTCTCACCTCTACTTTTAAGGACTTACTTGATTATGCAGCATTGTTTCTGCAGGGTTGATTTTCTTCATGGTTATTGTACAGTTAACTGAACTGTCTCTGTGTTCTGTTGAGGTGTTCTGTGTTCAGAATTGAGCAAGAGATATGGGTGGGACTATTGTGACTTGGTTTATTTGACACTAATACTTGATCCTTGGTCACATCACCCAAATAGCCATTCAATAATGATTCTCACCTAATTTAATAATTTGATGAAATCTTCATTTTAACTTTTGATGATGTGTAGAGTTCTTTTGTTTGTTTGTTTGTTTGTTGTATTATTTTGTTATTTTTTTCTTTTTGGCATGGTACTAGGAATCAGACCTAGGATTCGTGCTTGAACCTGGCATGACAAAAAATTCCCAGGGACAAGTTTCCTCTGTATTTAAAATCACAAGCCTTATAAATGACTCTACTGGTAATAAATAGTAATAAATATATATTTTAATATGTTTTAAGCCAACCTATTTCTTTTCAGTATTACTGTAACTCAGAGATTGCATAGACTTTATCAGTTAAATATTGTAAGTAAAAGAAATGCTTGTTACGTGGTATCCTAAATCATAGCCAAATTATAAATCCCATGAAAAATACATTTACAGTAAAATTTAGTGCTATGAAAAAAGTCTAAACTAAATGTTAAAGAAACAAACAAACAAAAAACCCTATGCAGGGTGTAGTGACTCATACCAGTATTCTTAGAACTAACAATTTTTGCCAAGGCCAAAGTCAAGAGCACCACTACTAAATTGATGCCAGTCATGGTTACATGGGTTACATAGTGAGTTCAAGGCCAGCCTGAGCCAAGAGTGAAATCTTATCTAAAGAAAACTAAACAGCAAAACTAAGTGCAGCATGATTTGCTATAAACTTTATGTTGTTAATTGGAATGAGGTATATGAAACAAGCTGGGGTTCACCTGAGAAGGACGAGTGCCTTTGTAAGTTTCCTTTTCAGACAGAACACTGAGGTCTGTGTCTTTAAAAGTTAACAGTGCAGCAGGGCTGGTGGTGCACGCCTTTAATCCCAGCACTCAGGAGGCAGAGGCAGGTGGATCACTGTGAGTTTGAGGCCAGCCTGGTCTACAAAGCGTGTCCAGGACAGCCAAGATAACATAAAGAAACCCTGTTATGGAGGAAAAAAAAAAAGTTAACAGTGCAATCATTGCTTTCCACCCCCCTCCACCATGATGACCATATGTTCAGAATAGCACTTTTAATGGAAAAATAGCAAAATGTTTAAAAGACATTTAAGAATGTTGCGGAATTTTATCACTTAGAAAAATTTAGATTACAGTATCTACCCAGATACCTAATTTACTGTACCAGGAGTTAACAAGTAGTACAGAAGAAAAACAAACAAACAAACAAAATACAGGAGTTTTTCTTTTTAAAAAGGTCAACTATGATAGAATGAGAGTTCTCTAAAGATATGACCCCCCCTAACATGTTTAGTTTGTTTTGTCTGAGATTGATATTGAACTTTGTTGCTTAGCTTTTACTTTACTGTGATTTTTATCTTTCTGATTAGAATTTAAGAACTTATGTTAGTATAAAAGTACAAAAATTCATTAAAATGTGTTCCCATTGCTCTTTTTAAAAGAGGAGTAAGAATATCTCAAACAGCTTCTATTGGTGAATATTTGGACATTTTAAAAGATATCTTATTATTTGAAAATAATTATTTGGAAAAAATATTTGTGACAAAAAATAAATGAGTACTCTAAGGTTGCTTAACCATTTCCTGTGACTCTGAGAAAGGGGTTGCTTTTGTAATCACTATGTTGAGCCTGGGTGAACTGAACTGTTTTACTTCCATCTTCCTGTAAAAGTTACAGACTGAGCAGGTTGTATATATATTTAGGGGTGTGTGTGTGTGTGTGTGTGTGTGTGTGTGTGTGTGTATCTGTACGCGTGCACATGCGCACGCACATACACATGCACACACACGTACACATGCACTCTATCATCTATCATCTATATCAACAATTAAAGAAAAAGAGGCCGTGAATTTTTTAAAAAGTAGGAGATGATACATAGGAAGGTTTGGAGGGAGGATTGGGAAGGGGTGAATAATGTAATTATAATCTAAAAAATCAATTATTTATAAAATAGTTTTGTTCCTGTAATTTTTAGTAAATATCCTTCAATCAACAAATTTAATTGTTTTGTGCATGAAATTTCTTAAGATTCTCTTTAAAGGCTTGTTTAAGATCCCAATGTTTGTTTTCTTATAACAGCACTTAGTTTTCTACTGAAACTTGGACGTTTCAGTACAGGAGACACTATGGGTTCTCCTGTCTGTCTGTCTGCCTGCCTGCCTGCCTGCCTGTCTGTCTGTCTGTCTGTCTCTCTCTCTCTCTCTCTCTCTCTCTCTCTCTCTCTCTCTCTCTCTCTCTCTCCCTCCCTCCTCTTTGAGATAGTGTCTTTCTACATAGCCTCAGCTGTCCTGGAATTCACTGTATAGGCTAAGCTAGCCTCAAACTCAGAGATCTGTATGCCTCTACCTCCCAAGTGCTGGGGTTAGAGGTATGTGCCATCATTCTCAACTCTAATTTCTTAATTTTAATGAGAGAAGAAGAAAGTCCATCTTATTACCTCTGCTTGGTAACACAGTGAATTTAGTGGACAACATAAAAAACATTTTTTAATATCTATGAATGAGAAATGAAATGCCATATAAAATTCTGTTAATAATACATGAGGCTAGTAATAATACTAGGTTGTATTCTGAATGCTTTATGTCTTATATAACTTACTGAGGTGGGTAGTTCTTCCCAGTGACTTTATATTATATATTATGTAAAATATATATAGTGATATGTATATATATCATATATGCTATTATCGTCCTCCTCTCCAACATAGGTATTGTTAATGGTACTGCTTACAGATGAGCAAACTGAGCTCACCCAAGGTTAGATTGGGGGTAGCAGAGTATCTGGTTCCAGAGAAGTTCTTATCCATCCTTCTTCGCTATTTCTGTTGCTCAACCCAGTGTTATTATGTGAAAGAGCCTTTGGTAAATGTTGCTGCTCACCATCACTGTCTGTTGGGTATTAAGGTGGGCTTATTGCTAATGACGTCATGTACATCAAACCCCTTAGGCCTAGGATGGAAAGCCTCCATCTGTATACAGGAGTTTTTGTATGAAGAATACAAATTGTTCTAATGGCAAATGTTCTGTTTTTTCCTTTTGTTTCTGAGTTGAATCTGAAGTAATAGTGAAGCCCTGTGTGTGCTGCCATTCAGAGCTGCCATGGAATTGTGGAGCTGCTATGGACAGCGTGCTTTAAGTTTGCTTGTTCTGTAAGAATAATTCAGGAGCATGTAGCTCAGTGGAAGAGCTTGAGTCCATCAGAAACTAAGATACTGAAATATTGATGGTTATACTAGATAAGGAGTAAGGAGGTTCCATGTTATAATGTAGCAGTTCACAAAATTTATGGCTTAAAACAACCATTTTATTTGCTAATGATTCTTTAGGTCAACAATGTGGATGCTTCTTCGCCTACTCTTGTCTAAAGTCATTCTTAGTCAGTGGTTGGCTGTCGACTTGACTTGAGATGAGATGCTTCTAAGCCAGCTTCACTCATGTACCTAGCATGGATGCTGGCTGTTGGCTGTGTGCCTTTTAGTGTGGTTCCCCACCCACAACGAAGCT
Organism: Acomys russatus; assembly: GCF_903995435.1. Taxonomy (NCBI): domain Eukaryota; kingdom Metazoa; phylum Chordata; class Mammalia; order Rodentia; family Muridae; genus Acomys; species Acomys russatus. The sequence goes on along the minus strand of NC_067157.1, from coordinate 60,391,633 downwards.
AGCTTTGGTTTTTCTCTAACAGAGCTTCAAGTAGTAATGAGTAGTAAAGTTTACATAGCCTCCTGAGGCCCAGCGCTAAAAATTCTGCCAAAATATTTATGCTCCATGTCACTGATTAAACCAAGTTACAAGAATAGTAAAAATTTAAGTAGTAAAGATAAAATTCCACTTCCTAATAATAGATCCCAAGAAAGAATAATAGCAAATTCTGTCCTGGTACTCTTCCTTGATTTCTCTCTGGGCCAACAATATTGTCTTTTCATTAATTACTAACTTTCTATCTTAGCATATTTAAAGCATTATTTGTAGATGTGTGAAAGTTTATTCCACTCACATATAAAAGGAGAATGTGTAGTAGAAATACCCAGCATACTCAATCTCTCTCTCAGGGTCATCATTATGCCTGTCTCTTTGTGCCCATTGATCCCATGGGTTCTGGGGCTCAAACAAGTTGTCATGTTTGTTCAGCAAGCATTATTATACACTGAGCCATCTTACAGGCTTAAAAATATGCAGTGTGTGTGTGTGTGTGTGTAAGCATTCTTCAACATATATCCTTGTGTGGGTATATGTTAACTTTTCTCTTGTGGACTTACTTGGTGTGGAACATTTTAGACTTTGATATGTGTTGATGAGGCATAAATTTAAGAATCCTCTGGTATAAGCTCATCAATAGGTGTAATTTTGTGGAGTTGAGTTTGTTGTGCTTAGATCATGTTAAAGAGAAAATTCTAGAAGTTGGTGCAAATGTAAACTATAAAAAACTGTTAACATTTTACTTATAGATTAAATTACACAGACATAGGTGCTATATTGGCTAATTGACTAAAATTTTTATCTTGTATATGAATGTGCTTTTGGGAGTTCATCTGCTTTGTCCAGGTGAAAAAAAATGTTCTTTCTTTTTTTCTCACTCTCTAGGAAATGACTTTTTAATCCCCCCTCTTTTGTCTGTTTCTGTTAAGGACTGCAGTGTGCTGCTTGCGTTTCTTGCCTTTATGTTCTCTTTACAGAGCTCCAGGCACTGATACTTCATGTCCTGCAATTCCCTAACAGACTTTCTTCTTTTTGTGTCAAATGCTTTCCTACATGGATGCTTAAGACATGTTTTGTAGCTGCAAGATTAGACCACCTAGGAATTCATCTTTGTGCTTCTCTCTAATACAGAAGTATTAATTTTGGCTCATTATATACAAAACTACAGGAAATAGAAGTTGTGAATAGTCTCTTCATGTAATGCAGTAGATGATTTGCAGATGGTAGAAACTTCATTGACTCAATGTATCAGGTAAATTATACTTGGTGTCTGTGTAATAATCAGAAACGTCTGAGAGTTGTGTAAAGTTGCCTTCTTATAAATTGTAGTTGTATGACTGTAGCTGCAAGTTACCTGTTTTGTAGTGTAAAAGCAAATGAGCAAAGCGTTAGAAAAACCCAGTCTCTAGGAGTAGTCGGAACAATTGTAGCACCTTTCATGTCAAGACAGCCATTTGTCAATACCTAGGAGGTCAGGTGACCTAAAGTGTGAAAGGTGGACATTGAAACTTCCTAGAAACAAGAATATAAATCCATAGTCACTGAGGTCCTACATGAACACAGTTGTAAATTTTACAAGAAACCAATGTGTTGGTATTTGTGGGTCTCTAGGAAAAGGGAGATTTCTAGACTTTTAAAAAAATGAATTTATCTACTGATGTGATGCAAATGACATCTTAGCAGTATCTTTTAAAGTAAAGGTCTTGACAAGGTAATTATTCTTAGGATCTTGAAAGGAATTACCAGTACACTTGGCTGAAAAGTATAATGGTGTATTTATTTACTTATGATAAAATTTGAAGTTTCCATTCTAATTATATAAATAGCAACAAGCTCATTGTTAATATGAGATGTAATAGTTTTCAAAATACTACTTTATTTGACCTCTTGATAATTATAGGTAAGCCAGTTACCCCACTATACTCTACCCAGCTTTTAACTGCGGTTCCAGTAGTAACTGTGGTGGAACCACAACTAGATCCCCTAGGTTTCTCTCTTTTTCTTTCTTTTTTTAAACATAAAACTATACTTAAGTCCTCATAAACTATAACCAGTTTAAATTATAGTCAGCTTCTAGGATAAGAGGAGATGCAGCTGGTGATCTAAAAAGTTGGTACCCTGCAGAGCTGAAATGTGGCTACTGCTCATAATCCCTGAAGTATTGTGAGGGCTTCTTTAAGACTTGGTATTAGAAGGAGCTTGCTAACCTCACAACGTAGTATGTGAACTCTGTCGTGCCCAAGTATCAGTAAACTTAGGTTCAGTCTTTGAAAAGTTAGTGCATAAGCATGGGTAATCTTCATTAATTATCACTTGATTTTAATGTGTTAGATGCTACTTTTATTTAAGATGTTTCTCGCAGGCTTCTCCCCTCTTAGGCACAGCATTTAACAAGGTGAGTGATGTGGATCTCTCCCTCAAAGAACTACCTGCCAGTGAAGCAAAATGTTTTAAGCACAATTTACTTAGTAGAAAAATTCCTGTTCTACATAGTAAACTAGACTTTGGGATTTTATTAATCTTGCTTCCTTCAAGTTTTAATAATAAGAAAGGAACCATAAGTATTAAAGTGTGCTTATTATTCTAGAAGTAAATACAATGTAGATTTTGGACATATATTCCACCTTAGTCTCTAAATGCCATGTAGGTGAGTTCCCTGTGTAGTTTGTAGGCTCCAGGTTTGATAGGTGGTTAGTGGTGTGCGCTGTAGGGAGGGAGGTGACTCATGATTCCGGAAGGAAGCTTTCGCCTCTCCTTGTAGCCTCTATAGAACATTGGCAGGCCTACTGGTACAGTTAGCACCCTACATCTAATTATAAGCAAAACTCTATGTACAGTGATTACCAGGAAGTAAGCCTGTGCTGGATAATCTTTCACATTGGCAGGACTAATTCAGAATAACAATATAAAGTTTACTAAAAGTCAAGTTGCTTTTCCTTGATTGACCAGAAGGTTTAATGTAGACAGAAAGTGGACTATATGACAGTAATGTCTGTGGAAATCAGGGTTATTAATTTTTAGGGCTTATAACAGTTCTTTGCCATACTATTTCTACCCCTTTCTTCCTAAGAATTCTGCATCTTGTATTTTATGGTATTCTCATTTACAGAATAGAAGAGAATTGGTCACAGGAAGTCATTCTAAAATTAGTTGGATTGATTTTTAAAAGAAATTAGAGATATGAAAAAAATTACATTGGACTAATATACCGGGTGAAGAAGGAGAGAGCTGTATGCCAGCATGCTTTGTTTTGACTTTCTGTTGTTTCAGTTTTGTATTTCGCCAGTTTCTGTTCTCTTCTTTATTTCTACTTATTGATATTTGATTTATTAGTCTTTTTAGCTCCTTAACATGAAAAGTTCTGTTACAAGTTTTGACCATTTTTTAAAAAAATACAGACATTTTAAAAAAAGCCTAGAAATTTTGTGTTTTTATTACTTGTTTGAAATGTTTTCTAAATTCCTTGTGGTTTCTTTGACCAGTGATTGTTTGGAACTTTTATTTCCCCACGTACCTAGAAATTATCTAATAAATTGTTGCTTGAATTTTTAATTGATTCCATCGTGATTATAGAACAAAGCCAATAAAAGACCATTTCTTGGGCCACAGCCAGTGATGTAGCTCATTGGTAGAGGCTGTGCATAGCATTTGTGAGGCGCAGTGGCTAATCCCTAACTCTACTAACCCTGCTACCATTAACGCAATGCTATGTATATAGTTTTCTAAAGTTTACTGATTTTTTTTTTTATTCCATCTTGCTCAGTGGTTCATTTGTATTCTACAATTGTTTGCCTCAAACTTCTGTAGATAGCAATTAGGCAGAATTAGCTGATGGTAATTCTGTGACCTTACTGTCTTCTTGCCCTATGCATTATGAAGAGAAAGGTGATAGGTTCTTCAGCCATAATGATTGGTACTTCTCTTTCTCTTTTGAATTTCACTTTCTTGAGTGATTTGGGAACTCTGTAATTAGATAATTGTGTAACTAAGGAAGGTATATAACCATATTGGATTTTCAAGTTGTAAGATTTCCATGCACTTTGTTAGCCTGTCTGTGTCTTTAATTTAAAATATGCCTTACAACAGCATTTAGTTGAATTTAGTTCAACATTTAATCTGTTTAATCTGTTTATGATTAAATTGTACATAAGGTTGAGTTTACCATTTTACCATATTTTCATTTACCCTTTGGCTTTTGTTTCTTATAACTATTTTGTCTCTTATTTCTTTTATATTCTATCTTTTAGGTTTATGAGTATTTTTTTTAGTATCTATCTTATTTTCAGTAGTATTTTTAAATTTTCTTTTATGTTATCTAATTTAGTATTTTATCTTTTGTGCTAACTATACATCTCTAATAAATGTTTTGTTTTAGTGTTATGGGGCTAATAGGATTTATTTTTAACTTACTGAAGTCTGTGTGCAGAGTACATTGAATAACTTTACATTTTACCCTTTTTATTTCCTACTTCTTCTCTGTTGAAATAACTCATTTTCGTTCTCAATTTATAATCTAATTCTTTTTATTCAACTTCTTCCTTATTGGTGCCATCACCCCACTTCCTTTCCCAACGTCCCTCGTGCAGCTTTTATTTACATGTTTTACAAATATCTACAATGTTATTTCTTACTTTAAACATATACTTTTAAAAATTATGGATAAAGAACATACTTTCATTTTATTCTGATGTTATTTCCCCATTTCTATATGTCTACTATGTCTGATATAATTTTAGTTCATTCTAAGAAGTCTGCTCTAAACATTTTTGTAGTAAATAATTGTTTGGGCTGAATTTTGTCAGCTTTCATCTTTGGGTAAAGCACCTACACACTGGCCTTGTTTCTGAAGGATGTTGTTAGCAGAGGTGGGATGCAAAGTTAATGTCATAGTTTTACTCTTAGCCTCTTAAAAATGCTGTTCTATTTTCTGGCCCAACTACTGAAGTTAGTTTGTTTTTTCTTAAAGATAATGTGCTGTTTTGAGGCTCTTTTAAAGGGTTTATGCTTCTCTTTGATTTAGGCAGTTTGACCATGATGTGTCTAGTAGTATATTTTTTAAATTTATTTTTATTATGGATACACTCAATATTTTTGCATTAAATATTAAATTAGGGGCTTTTAACTATTCAAGTATTTCTTTTCATATGCTTTTTCTGGGACTCCTGTTAATATTACAGTATTTGGTGTTAACCCACAAGTACCTGATGGAGTATTCATTTTTCTTCAACACTTTTTCCCATTGTTCCTTAAACTGGTAATTTTTAATGGCCTGTCAAATTCATTTGCCTCCTTCCCGCCACTATTTCCAGTTGTTGTTAAGTCTATTCATTGATTTTTTGCATTATAATTTTTTATTAATTCATTCATATTACAGCTCAATTGTTAGCCCATCCCTTTTATCCTCCCATTCTTCCCTCCCTCCCGCTTTCCCCCTACTCCCCTTCCCTATGACTGTGACTGAGGGGAACCTCCTCCCCCTACATATGCTCATAGGGTATCAAGTCTCTTCTTGGTAGCCTGCTATCCTTCCTCTGAGCGCCACTGGGCCTCCCCATCCAGGGGACATGGTCAAATATAGGGTACCAGAGTTTGTGTGAAAGTCAGTCCCCACTCTCCACTTAACTGTGGAGAATGTCCTGTCCCTTGACTAGATCTGGGTAGGGGTTTAATGCTCACTGCATATATTGTCCTTGCCTGGTGCCATAGTTTGAGCAGAATATTCATTGATTTTTTTTTCCATTTTAATTATTGGCATTTCAGTCCTGGGGTATTTGGTGACTATAGTTACCCAATTATTTATTTTGATCCTTTCCAATATCTCTCTCTGTCTCTCTATCTCTCTGTCTCTGTCTGTCTGTCTGTCTGTCTCTCTCTCTCTCTCTCTCTCTCTCTCTCTCTCTCTCTCTCTCTCTCTCTCTGTGTGTGTGTGTGTGTGTGTGTGTGTGTGTGTGTGTGTGTGTGTGTGTGTTGGAAGTAGAGGGTGTATACATATGTGCATGTACAGAGGCCAGAATAAGATGCTGGGTGTCCTCTGTTGCTTCCTGCCTTGTTCCTTTCAGACAGAGTATTTGACTGAACCTGATGCTCATAGTTGCTATGTGGTAGGATTCAGCTTATCTTCTCTGCCCAGGGCCGGAGTTTGAGGAATTCAGGATCACACTCATCTATTTTACTTGGATACTGGATATTTAAACTTCATGTTTTTGTAGCAAGTATTCTGACCATTGAACAATCTCCCCAGCCTCTGGTCCCTTTTTTTTAAATAGTTTCAGTTTTTCTGTTCACACAGTCCTCTGCTTAATTCTGAAGAAATATTGTACAGGTTTTTAAAATTCTTTCAATGTAGTGTTGGTATTTTAAAGGCAGCTTAATTACTAATCACCTGGTTATAGGCCTAGCTTTATCTCAGGGTGGATTCTCAGGTCATTTAGCAAGACTCATTCTCAAACTTGTTTTCCCCTGTAGATTTCCTTAGGCCTTGAGTGCACAGTAGACCTTGCCTAAGGGTGTAACTTCTATTCCCTAGTGTTTCAACTTAATACCAGAGGTATTAATGTGCTGTGACTGGTTTGTGCTCTTGGCTCTTCCCTATATTGCTTGACCTCTGGTACTTCTGTTTCCTTTCAGGGGTATTGTTCTCCTCTTTTTTGAGCCTGTTCTGGTATGCGCTACATTTGACAAAGGGCTCTCAGGGAATCCTGTACAAGCCTATGTTGTCCCTGTACTTAACTCCTTTTCTCTCCTGCCCCAATCTCTTATCTGCCATCCTGTTTCACTTGGACTCTAGCTTGCCATCCTATGGTTGGAAAATTGTCCCAAGACAGAGAACCAAAATTATTTGGGGCTCATTACTATGTAGAATAAAGGTCACAACCTTGTGATTTAGATGCAGAATTTACCAAGAAAGAAAAATGCAGAAGTAGAGTTTATTAGATAAACTGTGGCAAAACTGCAGTGAACAAGATAGCCAAGAGAAACTGTCTAGAGGCATTTTAAGGGACTGCTTTTTATGGATATGGGGTTTCTGATGGGCAGCCAAGCAGCCTTTCAGTGTCATGGTGCTTGGAAACACTTGTAGTAAAGGCATATTGTGGTTGTCAACAGTTTGTCCTGGAGGCAATGACGGTCTGGTGGCCCTGAGTCAGAAATGGAGTTCGATGTTTACTGCACGTATAGTCCTTGGATCAAGCCAATGGACAGGACATTCTCCACAGTTTAGTGGAGAGTGGGGTCTGACTTTCACATGAACTCTAGTGCCCCATATTTGACCATGTCCCCTGGATGGGGAGGCCTGGTGGCACTCAGAGGAAGGATAGCAGGCTACCAAGAAGAGACTTGATACCCTAGGATCATATACAGGGGGAGGAGGTCCCCCTCAGTCACAGTCATAGGGGACGGGAGTAGGGGGAAAGTGGGAGGGAGGGGGGAATGGAAGGATACAAGGGATGGGATAACTATTGAGATGTAATATGAATGAATGAATTAAAAAAAAAAGAAATGGCGCAACACATCTACCTCCATACTCACCTCTTTTTCTCTCAGAGGCTGCGTTCCTGATTTGCCTGTTGTCCAGTATGTGAAAACACTTGCATCACTGGCACAGATGAGTAGTAGATTACAAGGTGTAAGCTTGCAGTCAAGTATCTAAACTAAACAAAAACTGTTTAGTACCAACAACAGTTTTGTCTAATTGAAACAACAATTCTAATGTGTAGAAGTGAATTTTAACTGTAGTGGTAGCTTATATATAAAAAACAAGGGCAAATCTTTACCTCCCTACCTTCTTTTTTTCTTTCTTACTGGTATGAGGTCTTGCTGTGTTTTCTATGTTTTCTATCCCTGGGGTGATCTTCCTACCTCAGCCTGAGAAGTAGCAGGAACAACAGGTGTCAGCCGCTGCACTCGGCTTGGAACAATAAATCTGGATTCTACCATGGCTGAATCATTTCTCCATGATCTTCTTGCTTCGTATCTCCAGCCATATACTCATTTTTCCACAAAATAAACACACTGACTTAGGACAACATTAATGGAGTTTCCAACTGGAGATAGTCTAGAATATCTTATATAAATGGCTTTCCAAAACAAAAAACCCAGAATAGCTAAAACAATCTTGTACAATAAAAGATGCTCCGGAGGAATCTCCATACCTGATCTCAAACTGTACTATAAAGCAATAGTACTTAAAACAGCATGGTACTGGCACAGCAACAGGCTGGTTGATCAGTGGAATCGAATCGAAGACCCAGATATGAATCCACACACATATGGTCACTTGATTTTTGACAAAGAAGCCAAATCCATTCAATGGAAAAAGGATAGCATCTTCAACAAATGGTGCTGGTCTAACTGGAGGTCTATGTGTAAAAAGATGAAACTGGACCCATATTTGTCACCTTGCACAAAACTCAAATCCAAGTGGATTAAAGACCTCAACATAAAACCAGAGACACTAAGCCGCTTAGAAGAAAAAGTGGGAAAGAGCCTGGAACATATTGGCACAGGAGACAACTTCCTGAACAGAACACCAACGGCCCAGGCCTTAATGTCAACCATTAATAAATGGGACCTCATGAGGCTGAGAAGCTTCTGTAAGGCAGGAGACACTGTCAAGAGAACAAAGCGACAGCCTACAGACTGGGAAAAAATCTTCACCAACCCTACATCTGACAAAGGTCTAATATCCAAAATATATAAAGAACTCAAGAAATTAAACACCACCAAACTGAATAACCCAATTGAGAAATGGGGCTTGGAACTAAACAGAGAATTCTCAACAGAGGAGTATCAAATGGCTGAGAAACACTTAAAGAAATGCTCAACCTCCTTAGTCATCAGGGAAATGCAAATCAAAACAACTCTGAGATTCCATCTTACACCCATCAGAATGGCTAAGATCAAAAATTCAAGTGACACCACATGCTGGCGAGGATGTGGGGAGAGAGGAACACTCCTTCATTGCTGGTGGGAATGCAAACTAGTACAGCCACTTTGGAAATCTATCTGGTGCTATCTCAGAAAAATGGGAATAGGGCTTCCTCAAGACCCAGCTATTCCACTCCTTGGAATATACCCAGAAGATGCTCCAGCACACAACAAGAAAATTTGCTCAACCATGTTCATAGCAGCCTTATTCATAATAGCCAGAACATGGAAACAGCCTAAGTGTCCCTCAGTAGAAGAGTGGATAAAGAAACTGTGGTACATATACACTATGGAATACTACTCAGCTATTAAAAACAAGGAATTCCCGAAATTTGTGGATAAATGGATTGAGCTAGAAATGATCATAATGAGTGAGTTAACCCAGAAGCAGAAAGAATCAAATGGTATATACTCACTTATATCTGCATACTAGCCCAAGGGGCATGTCCCACGAAAGCCTTCACTTACCAGGAAACTGGGACAGAGGGGAAGGCATCCTATTGGGACTCTAAATGAGAGACGCATGGGAGAACAGCAAAATAAAAGGATCCAGAGGGTCCTAGAAATCTACAAGTAGAACAATATGATAGGCAGATTTGGGCCCAGGGGTCCCGCTCAAACTAAGGCACCAGCCAAGGACAATACAGGAGGTAAACTTTAAACCCCTTCCCAGATCTAGCCAATGGTCAGAATATTCTCCACAGTTGAGTGGAGAGTGTGATACGACTTTCTCACATACTCTGGTGCCTCACATTTGACCATGTCCCCTGGAGGGGAGACCTGATGGCACTCAGAGGAAGGACAGCAAGTAGCCAAGAAGAGACTTGATACCCTATGAGAATATATAGGGGGACGTAATCCCCCTCAGGAACAGTCATAGGGGAGGGGAATAATGGGAAAATGGGGGGGGGGGAGGAATGGGAGGATACAAGGGATGGGATAAACATTGAGATGTAACAAGAATAAATTAATAAAAAAAAAAAAAGGCTTTCCATGTTTACATCATTTGGCTTTATGTCAGTAGCTCAGGGTGTAGTGGCTCAGAAGAAAAGCAATGTTTATTGACTATTATATCTTCATTTGAATACAGCAAGCTTTGTGTCTGCCCACGGGAAACTGTTTAGATTAAGCTTTTGGGGGGATTTTGGCATATTAATTTAAAAATACACACTATTTCATTTTCTTAGGATATACGATGGCCATTAAAAGACATTGTATCTGTGGAAAGCTGGCTTCTTTCAATGCAAGTCTCTTGCCGTGTTATTTGCCACGGTTTGCATTTTGTCCTGACTCCAAACCACACCCCAGTTCATCACTCTCCGGCCAGCACCTTCCTGGACACTTCCTTGAGCCTCTTACCATATCCTCCCTGCTTGGGAAGCTCTGGAGTCGTGGTTTGTTTCTTTGTTTTAATTTTTGTCTATTTTTCTACATGTTCTACAAACATTCTCTTTAGGCCTGGGCTGGTCTTTCCGGGCTATGTGAGTGTCTCAGCTGCGCCCTGTTCTTGAGTCAGCACTCCCTGATTCTCTTTTATAGGACTTTTCTTTTCTTATTCTTATTCCTCAGACATCTTTACTGTCTCCATTCTTTTTTTTTTTTTTTTAAGTTATTTATTATTTATATATACTCTGCCCACATGTGTGCCGGCCCGCCAGAAGAGGGCACCAGATTTCATTGAAGATGGTTGTGAGGCACCATGTGGTTGCTGGGAATAGAACTCAGGACCCCTGGAAGAGCAGACGGTGCTCTTAACCTCTGAGCCACCTCTCCAGCCCACTGCCTCCATTCTTGCCTGTTGTCCTGGCCATACGGACTTGTTTCTCTGTCACAGAGGACACAGAGGCTGTCTGTGAATCACCTCTGGGATGTGACTCTTCACAGTTTTCATCTCCAGTCCTCCAGGCTCAGAGGAGAAGCATCTGGCTTAGTCATGGTCATCTTCCTTGGAGCTCTTATTACCTCCCTCAGCCCTGCTGAGATGCTGTCTCTGTCTCCCTCAGCTCTTACTCCACTTCCACATTTTATCTTTCTTATTTTTCTTTTCCCATAACAATGCGTGCTTAAGTTGCTTCCACCTTAAACATAGACTAACAAATACAAAAGGATTTATCTTTTCTACTTACACTATATTTTTTAAACATCAATCCTATGTTTTTTTCCTTAACAAAGAGCTGTGTCCCTTGCAGTAAGGGCTACAGTCCTTTTGTTCATTGATTGCTTGGGAATCTGGACTAGGGCTTACATTCCCATCTTTCCACTGAACGCACATCTTAAAAGTTCCTAGGTTTTTTAGTTGCCAAATGCAGGGACTGGGAGAGGATGTCTAGCCCTGGTTTTACGATCAGTCTCTTTCCTTGTTGGTTTTGGGCATGCTACTCTCCTGATTTCCTCGTCTGCTCTTTCCTTACTCTCCTCTATCGTCCTTCGTCCTCTGTCACCTCTTAGAAACTGATACTGTCTGGCTCTTGTCTCCCTTTCAGTGGTTTCAGCCACCTGTGTGATTTAAATTATGATTTACTAATCTTAATCATATGAATGTACCCTTCTTTTGAGCCCAAGACTCACTACAATAGTCCTTATGAAAGTCATGTAAAGTCAGTGCCTACATTATGGGTAAGGAGACTGGGACTAAAAGAAAAAGTCAATAAAAGAGCTGAGATTCAAACATTCGTCTGTAATCTCTATATCATGCTGCTAGTTAAATATTTTAAAGCATGTTAAATATATCACGGTCCATATGCTGTTCTTACTGCTTTCTTTCATGAGCAGGATGGGGGGAGGGACCTCTTTGGGTAACACAGAGGGTCAGGGAGAGACGTGAAAACTACAGAGAGATAAGTGAAAATCTGTATTCTCAGTCTCATGATCTGATTTTCCTTCTTTCCGTTTTCTCAGCTAGAGTGTGTTTGTAGGACTTGACAGATGTGGATTCCCCCTGTGTCTCCACCCGACTGGCCTATTGAAGCCAAAGGAGTATCATTGTGTACGGGTTACCTCTCTCAGGTGATTAGTAGCCCCTGACCCACCCCTAGAGTAGTCTAGGACTTATTTACCTGGACTGCCATGGTCTAGACCCTCTGCTTCCAGATTACCAGACCAGAACAACTAGGGTGTCTTGTTTACTTTCCTGTTTTTGTTTTTGTTTTAATTTGGATTTTTATTAACACCTATAATCTATTGCTAAAATTATGATATATAAAAATGAATTATTAGAAAAATGAAAAGGTACAAAATGAGTTTCATTGACTTACTAACATTGAATCCAACAGACATGAGATTACTCTTTCAGATTGTCATAAAAGGTTTTAGAAGCTAATTTTCTATGACTTTCCTGCCGTAGATGGGTAATAAACAATGCAGATTGGCTCTCGTCCATAATCGTTGAGTCTAGGCACAGCATCTGAGGGATAGAAAAGTCTTCAGAGCTGGTTGTGGTGGTGCACACCTTTAAGCACAGCACTCAGGGAGGCAGAGGCAGGTGGATGTCTGTGAGTTTGAGGCCAGCCTGGTCTAGAAAGTCAGTCCAGGACAGCCAAGGCTACACAGAGAAATTCTGTCTCGGGGGGAAACTTTCATCAGTTTTCTTAGATTATAGACACATGGATCTATGTTATTTAGAAATGAAAGTTCAAATAGGAGTTTGTTGGGTTATAGATAGCATCTGTGTGTAGCTTTAGGAGGCTTCAAAAAACATTCTGCTAAGGCCAGGCTCACAGCCAAAACATCAAGAAAATACACTGTTTCTTTATGATACTGGTTGTTTGTTTTGTTTTATTTTTCAAGTATGAAAGCTTTGTAATATGAATTGTAACGTATCAACCTACTTATATGTGCTAAGCAAGAAAACACATTTGTACTCCAGTTAAATTAAATTATGCCTTTACCATTTATATGTGTACATGTGGAACTTTACTTTCTTTTTTGTTTCTTTTATTTGGAAAGGGAAGAGGAAAATGATATATTATTCGATATTTTTTTTTCCTAAGGAAGGAATAAAAGCCCAATTTCAGTATAAAGTAACCTTCTAATTATGTAAGTGTATTGACACGAGAATTAAGACATTTCGAAAAGAAAGAAAGAAAGAAACAGGCTTAAAGTGCTATTTTTTTGATTGGCCTTGTAAAGTAGGTTTCCCCAGGTTGGTATTTAAATGGCTATGATTATATACACTAAAACTGCATGCTTCTAATATTCAGTAAAATAGTTAATTTGGTTTGCTTTATTACTGGAAGAGCAAAGTTAAATTTCTATGTAAATAATAATCTGATGAGGTGTTTCATAATAAAAAATAAGTTATCTGCATTTTGGCAGAATGCTGAGTGGCAAGTTCTCAGATTTGATAAAGAAAGAACAGATTAAATGATCAACTGTTAAATATTCCTTGGCTTTAAGCAAGTCATGGCTAAGCAGTTATGCTGGCTAATTTTTATGTAAGCTTGACACAAGGTACAGACATCTGGGAAGAAAGAATCTTAATCAAGAAAATGCCCCATAGTATTGGTGTCTAGGCAAGTCTCAGGGTCTGTTCTTGATTGATAATTGATGTAAGAGGACCTACCCCATTGTAATTAGTGCTGCCCAGGGGCAGATGGTCCTAGGACGCATAAGAAAACAAGAAGTTAGGAGGATCCAGCCAGTAAGCAGCACTGCCATCACCTCTGTATCAGTTCCTGTCTCCAGGTTCCTGCCCCGACTCTGCTGAGTGTGACCTCAGAGTCTGAGACAAACACCTTCCTTCCCAAGTGTGGGCATGGTGTTTTACCACAACAACAGAAACCCCAAGACAGCAGTCAGACTTAAAACCTTCTGATGGATCCTAGTTGGTGAGCGGGAATGTTCTAATAGGAAGTTCTAATGTTACCCAATGATGGGCGTTTACAGCATAAGCCATGCTGACTAGAGCTCGTGGTTGTCTGTATCTAGTAGGGGGTGAGTGAGATGCTTAAGAAGCATAATCTCATCTCACAGGAGTGTAAACACATCAGAAAGGTTAAGACTTTACTAAGGGCTTACAAACAATATATTTTTATTTTTATTATAATTTATTCAGGTTACATCCCAATTCTTATCCCCTCATTTGTATCTTCCTATTCCCACCCTCCCTTCTTCTTTCGCCCTATGCCCCTCCCCTAGACCTCTGACAGAAGGGGACTTCTTCCCCACCATATGACCACAGACTATCAGGTCTCCTCCTTATAGCCTGCTTCCCCTTCTTCTGTGTGCTGCTTAGCCTCCCCACAAGGGGAAGTGATCAAATTGGAGGCACCTGAGTTCATGTCAGAGGCAGTCTCCTCCCCCCTCCCCTGCTGTCTCCACAACTATAGAGAATGAGCTGTCTGTTGGCTAGATCTGAACAGGGAGTCTGGGTTCACTGCATGCACTGTCCTTGGTTGGTACAACAGTTTATGCAGGCCCCATAGGTCCCAGATCTGCCAGCCTTGATGGTCTCCTTGTGGGGCTCTGAAACCCTCTGGGTCCATCCATTCCCCTATTCTTCCATACCACTCTCACCTGGAGTCCAGCGTCTGCCCCGGTCCCCTGCTGAGTGGAGACTCTCAGAGGACATCTATGTTGGGCTAATATCCACTTATAAGTGAGTGTTTACCATATGTGTCTTTCTGGCTTTGGGTTACCTCACTCAGGACAATCATTTCTACTTCCATCCATTTGCCTGTAAATTTCAAGATTTCCTTGTTTTTTTAATAGCTGAGTAATATTCCATTGTGTAAATGCACCATCGTGTCTTTATCCGTTCTTCAGTTGAGGGGCATCTAGGTTGTTTCCAGATTCTGGCTATTACAAATAAGGCTGCTATGAACATAGTTGAGCAAACACTTTTTAATAATATTTCAATGTGAGATTGCATGAATGAAATGACTCCTTTGTTGGTATGAGTGAGAAATGACCCCTGTGGGCTCATGTATTTGAACATTCAGTCCCCACTTGGTGATGCTCTTTGGGTAGTTACGGAACCTTTAGGAGGTTGAACCTTGTTGGAGAAAGTCTATCATTGTGGAGTGCTTTGAGAGTGTGTTTATAGCCTCACCCCGCTGCCTGCTCGCGCGCCCTCTCTCTTCTCTCTCTCTCTCTCTCTCTCTCTCTCTCTCTCTCCTTCCTGTGTGTGGATGGTATGTGACACAGCCAGCTTCTTGCTCCTGTAGGTACGTTATACATTACCTGCTAAAGTGGGCTCTAAGCCAACAAACAAAGATAAAACCCCAAAACCCCCCTTGTTAAAGCTGATTTTGTTCTTCTTGTTTCATAACAACAGAAAAATAACTAATACACCCCAAATATCTGTTGAAACCAGACATCACAAGGCAATGGGAGCTCTATTGGAAGCTTAGAAAATTGAATAATAATGAAAAAAGGATATTGTACCCACCATTCACAGGGGATGGAAAGGTGGCCACTTCCTAAATCCACAACTATGAGTAGAAGTTTTATTCAAGGAAATCTTTGTATGGCAGCATAACTTCCACCAGTGTCAGAGTGAAGAGGTAGAGAGTGGCTGGCCGCCATCTTACCGGAGCTCCTGGGCTCCCTAAGTCAGAAGTGCACAAAAGTATGAACGATGTCTTCTTGTAGAAGGAAATGAGTTTTCTTGATTAATGTTCTCGTGAGATTAATTATACAATAACAGATGTGTACCAAACTGAATGAGGGTAAAAAGGAAATCATGGCATCCAGGTAAAAGGAACTAAGGAAGAAAGGCCTGTTGGGGAGAGAATTGACCTGACTTGTTCCCAGAGATGTAAAGCATTCTGTTTGGCCTGAGCACGCCAAAGAATAGTGGGATTGGTGCTTGTAGGATGCGTAATTTCCTGAAGTCCATGCCTAGAAAGGAAGAAGCCTGCTTTATATTTATTTTTATTTTTATTTGTTTTACTGTGTATTGCTGTTTTGCTTGCATGTATATCTGTGTGAGAGTGTCAGATCTTGGAGTTACAGACAGTTGTGAGCTGCCTGCCATGTGGGTGCTGGAAACTGAACTTTGGTCCTCTGGAAGAGCAGTCAGTGATCCTAACCCCTGAGCCATTCCTCCAGTCCCTACCCCCCTTTTTAGATTAAAACCAGATATTTATTACTTTTATATTTCATTTGTC
Source organism: Acomys russatus (assembly GCF_903995435.1). Classification (NCBI taxonomy): domain Eukaryota; kingdom Metazoa; phylum Chordata; class Mammalia; order Rodentia; family Muridae; genus Acomys; species Acomys russatus. The sequence goes on along the minus strand of NC_067157.1, from coordinate 60,375,563 downwards.
ATTTGTTTCAATAATACAAAGTAGAGGCAAATAGCAACACTCCATACAAATGTTGGCTCTCATGTCCTGTTCCTCAAGTATTCCCTCCCACCCCTTACAAACTCTGTCCTGAATAAAACACTTATATACATCATAAATAGTAAATGATGAAAAATAACAATTTTTCCCTTTTTGTAAAAAAGGATGTGGCAGCAAAGACAAGTAGCCAGAAACTGGCTGGGGATGTCTAATATAGACAGTTATGTGCGGGTCGGCTAACCTGCTAGCAAGGTAAACTGGCATGGAGAAATAACCACATAAGATTTCAACAGCCTGTTCGAAACGCCCTGCGCTGCCCTCACCACCAGCCCTGCGCTGCCCTCACCAGCCCTGCGCTGCCCTCACCACCAGCCCTGCGCTGCCCTCACCACCAGCCCTGCGCTGCCCTCACCACCAGCCCTGCGCTGCCCTCACCACCAGCCCTGCGCTGCCCTCACTAGCCCTGCACTGCCCTCACCACCAGCCCTGCTCTGCCCTCACCACCAGCCCTGCGCTACCCTCACCACCAGCCCTGCGCTGCCCTCACCAGCCCTGCGCTGCCCTCACCACCAGCCCTGCTCTGCCCTCACCACCAGCCCTGCGCTGCCCTCACCACCAGCCCTGCTCTGCCCTCACCACCAGCCCTGCGCTGCCCTCACCAGCCCTGCGCTGCCCTCACCAGCCCTGCACTGCCCTCACCAGCCCTGCGCTGCCCTCACCAGCCCTGCGCTGCCCTCACCACCAGCCCTGCGCTGCCCTCACCACCAGCCCTGCGCTGCCCTCACTAGCCCTGCACTGCCCTCACCACCAGCCCTGCTCTGCCCTCACCACCAGCCCTGCGCTACCCTCACCACCAGCCCTGCGCTGCCCTCACCAGCCCTGCGCTGCCCTCACCACCAGCCCTGCGCTGCCCTCGCTACCCTCACCACCAGCCCTGCACTGCCCTCACCAGCCCTGCGCTGCCCTCACCAGCCGGGGCCAGATGTATCACAACTCTGAGAGGGAAGAGGGCTCATGTGACCCCATTTCCAGCTCCTACACAGAGGAAGGGGCGGGCTGCATGGCGACAGCCTTCCTGAGGGAAGTCTGTGGCTCACAGGGTTTAAGAAAGCATTCTCTAGCCTCACAGACATCGCTGTCCGCCGCAAAGAGCAGAGCACTGCTGGGAAATAGGGGAAGAACAAAGAAATCCCCTTTGTAGAATGCTCTAAAATCATTTGATAATTCTCTATATTAAAAAAAACTATTACAGTAGCACAGTTATAAACTTTACCCTAATGTTAGCAGTGCTTTTGTTTTGTGAGTTATGAATTACCATTGTTTACTTGTTATTGTACAATATGTTTTTCTGGATATTAGGTAGTTAATGTCAATTTTGGTCTGCTGATGATAAAACAATATTTCTAATAATTTCATTGTTAGGTTAAAACCTCTTCCCTTTCATTAAATTAACATGAGTTAGATGATACAGTACATTAATGAGAAGATTAAAATTTGAAATAAATTTTTTCTTAGATCTGGGTCAAACACACAATTAAATATCTGCACAACTTTGAAATTAAATTAATCCATTTCTGTTGTTTATTCATGCCTTAAATTTAATTTTTGCTACTTTATAGAACTACTGTGAAGATTAGAAATGATAACTATAAAGCACCTTGGAGAACAAGTTAAAGGTGATTTCAAGTTGTTAAAACCTTGAAATCTCTTAAAAGGTGTGATTTTTGAATATAAAATATTAAATGCACTAATTCAGAATTATTGATAGGTATGTAGTATTATTTACCCTTTTGCTTCTGGAGACCTTTCTCCTTAGTCTCTGGGAAAATGGGGGTGTGTGGTTGTAGCTTACAAGGCTCCCACCACTGCCTTGCCTCACGATATGCTGGTGCTCATGGTGTTTGCTCTCTTTTTAAGGATGAGAACTGTTGTACTTGTGAATGCTGGGGAAGGGTGAAAAAGCAGGTGTTTGAACTGTAGATCTGTTTTTTAAAGGTTTTTTTTTTTTAGTCCATGTTACTATTTCTTGCTTACCAAAATTCTGTAAGTACTTTTCTGCTTTCAGTTTACTATAGGGTGGAAACATCCTTCTCCTGGGATGTTTCCCATTCTCTTGATGAGCCCTTTTAAGCCCAGAAGCAGGAAGACAGTTTGTGATTTGCCTGAGGGAGATTGGGCCTCAGGAAAGACACCCATACAGCCTTACAACCTGGTTTGCAGCATTTGGACAACAACTCTGGCCTTCAAGAGTCCAGACCCAGAAGAAAGGCCTTGAGGACAGTTCTTCTTGATCCTACTTGCTTCTAGCTATTTAGGGATAGCCAGAGTGATGTCCTCTAAAGTTAAGCCAAGGACCTGGGTGTTGGGTAGGACTGTATTAAGGAAAGTACTATGAAATCACAGCTTTTAGAAAACTAATATACTTTCATTATTAAAAGAAAATTAGACAGGCCTCAAGCTTATTTACATCTCAATAAGCCTCTGTATAGGTATAATAGATATACTTTTCATGCACTTAGAGACCATCAACAATGAAAAATCTGTGACAGAATTATAACTAGAAAAACTAGATTTATACCTATTTTCTTTAATATTAGCCTACTTTAGTGGCTTTTTGTTTTTGTTGTTGTTGGTTTTGGTTCATGACTATAGTGTGCTTTTTAAAATATATATTTGAGTTTTTAATAAATAATCAAGAATTCCATAAAGCCTCTATTTAATTCAAATAAGTTTAAAGTGGAAATAAGTCTTAGTGACAAAAAAAAACCTTGAATGATTAAAAAAAAATACATGAAATTTGAAGTTTCCAAGAAACATTGTATTATGAGCTCTCCCCCACTTCTGTCTTATCTTTATGTCTTAATTTTGTAGATCGACTTCAGCTTCCAAGGAATATGATTGAAAACAGCATGTTTGAAGAAGAGCCAGATGTGGTAGATTTAGCCAAAGAACCTTGCTTACATCCTCTGGAACCTGATGAAGTTGAGTATGAGCCCCGGGGTTCAAGGCTACTGGTACGAGGCCTTGGTGAGCATGAGATGGATGAAGACGAAGAGGATTATGAGTCATCTGCGAAACTGCTGGGCATGTCCTTCATGAACAGAAGCTCAGGCCTTCGGAACAGTGCGGCGGGCTACAGGCAGAGTCCAGATGGGACCTGTTCAGTACCCTCTGCCAGGACCTTGGTGGTCTGCATTTTTGTCATTGTGGTTGCTGTCTCTGTCATCCTGGTGATTTATTTACTGCCTAGGTGTACCTTTACCAAAGAAGGCTGCCACAAAACAAACCAGTCGGCAGGCCTAATACAGCCACTTGCTACAAATGGGAAATTGTTTCCGTGGGCACAAATTAGGCTTCCCAGTGCCGTCATTCCTCAGCGCTATGAACTCAGCATACATCCGAACCTCACCACAATGACATTCAGGGGCTCGGTGACAATCTCGCTTCAGGCTCTTCAGGACACACAGAATATCATCCTACATAGCACAGGACATAATATTTCAAGAGCAACATTTATGTCAGCAGTGTCAAGTCAAGAAAAAACAGTTGAAATCCTGGAATATCCATATCATGAACAAATCGCCATTGTTGCCCCTGAAGCCCTCCTGACAGGGCTTAATTACACCGTGAAGATGGAGTACTCAGCAAACATATCTAACTCTTATTATGGGTTTTATGGCATCACCTACACAGATAAAAATAATGAGAAAAAGTATGTAAAACTCTGAAATGGCTCCTGTTTTGTGCTCTTCTGCATGTAATTTCTGCAGTGCGGCTCCCTTTGCCCACACCTTAGATGCTTTGTACATGGTTTTAAATTTAGGAAGTTATGTGCAAAATAGAATGTTAATATGGAAGAATATACTTCTCTTGAGATTTTCGTGTTTTATGAGATGAGTATTAGGTGTCGCCCTTCATGAAGCTGTAGGAGGCAGAGTCAGGGTATCGGACTATTCTTCTGGTAGAGCTTTAATGAGGCTTTTAGTGATTGGAGAAAGAGGGTGTAAAATGTGGCAAACATACATATTTCATTCTTAGTGTCCTTAATCTTTACTGGTTTACTTTAGAAACAAATATTTACCTTTATTTTATGTGCAGTGGTGTTTTGCCTGCGTGTATGTCTATGTGAGAGTGTCAGATCTTGGAGCATAGACAGTTGTGAGCTACTGTGTGGGTCCTGGGATTTGAACCCGGGTCCTCTGAAAGACCTTACCTTCTGAGCCATCTCTCCAGCTGTCTGGTGCTTTAAAAAGTGCCAGTTTGAGTGTGGAGTCTTTAAAGGTGTAGGAAAGAATCTTCCTCCTTCTCCTCCTCAAAAAAAGTGAAGCCAGGAAGCAGAGGCAGGTAGATCTCTGAGAGTTCAAGGCCAGCCTGTTCTACACACTGAGTCCAGGACAGCCAGGGCTACACAGAGAAACCCTGTCTCAAATCCCGCCCAAAGTAAAATACAATATAAGTATTTTACAGCCTATTTTGATCGTACTTTGTTGTTTAGTCTTCATAGTTATATCATAGATGGGTTTTATGAAAAATATAGTATATACATACTGTGGAATATTTATAAATAACGATTATGTCAGCTCCCTGTGCACTGTCTATATGTGCTTTATGTTAGTAGAGAATACTCCCAGGTCCTATGTAGTTTAACAACTAGTGACATTGCCTACTTGGCTAACATACATTAATATATTGTTATTGTTATGATCAGTGTTTCAGGGATTTTTAAAAATTTTTTCAGTTCATTGAAAAAAATTTATTTTTAAGAGTAATTTCATTAGCTGAAAATAAAAACAACTTGTTAGTTCTTTTCTCTTTACCCAAGAGACATATTTAATTAGTTATAGGGTGGCCGTTTTCAGCTGGGTGTAGTGGCACACACTTTTTTTTTTTTAAACATCACAGAATGACAGATTTAATGATAATCCTTTGATTACACATCCATCAAAAAAACTGTCCATTAAATATCAAGATGTAAGGTACAAGGTATTCAAATATTGAAGTTAAAATTTATTAATTTTATACATCTATTTATTTATCTTTTTTATTAATTTATTCACATTACATTTCGATTGTTAGGCCTTCCCGTGTCCTCCCATTCCTCCCTCCCTCCCATTATTAATTTATTCATATTACATCTCGATTGTTAGCCCTTCCCTTCTTTCCTCCTATTCCTCCCTCCCTCCCACTTCCCCCCTTCTCCCCACCCCTATGTCTGTGATTGAGGGAGACCTCCTCCCCCTATATATGCTCTTAGAATATCGAGTCTCTTCTTGGTAACTTGCTATCCTTCCTCTGAGTGCCACCAGGCCTCCCCATCCAGGGGACGTGGTCAGAAAAGAGGCACCAGAGTTCGTGTGAGAGTCAGATCTCACTCTCCACTCAACAATGGAGAATATCCTGTTTGTCGGCTAGGTCTGGGTAGGGGTTCAAAGTTTACTGCCTATATTCTCCTTGACTGGGTGGCACACACTTTTAATCCCAGCTCTCAAGAGGCAGAAGCAGACAGATCTCTGTGAATTCACGGCAACCTGGTCTATAAAGTGAGTTCCAGGACAGACAGGACTATTAAACAAAGAAACGCTGTCTCAAAAAACCAAATGTGGGGGCATTTTCTTTCTTAGCTTTTGTCAAACAATAGAAAATACTATTTTTATTTTTTCTCAGTCATCACAAAACACTCAAGTACTAAATGGATTTTTGAGTACAAAGCTGCAGCCCTCTGTTGGGAATTAAGAATCATCAAAAGCTGCTGCAATTTTCTTTTTACATCAAAGTGCGCATCTGTTTTTCACGTACATTTGATAATTTTACACTCATAGTTTGAATTTGAAACATGGTTATATTTTACTAACTACTTAATATGAATGTGATAAATGACTATTTTTCTCTTATATAAACTTTTAAAACAAATAACATGTAGTCTGTATATTTTACTTGTTGAATGATTATCTAAAATTGAACATAAATATGTGATTGAAATGGTAGCCTTCGGGCTGGAGGGATGGCTCAGTGCTTAAGAGCATTGGCTGTACATCTAGAGGTCCTGAGTTCAATTCCCAGCAACCACCTAGTGGCTTGCAACCATCTGTAATGAGATCTGGTGCCCTCTTCTGGCCTGCAGGCATACATGCAGGCAGAGCACTGTATACATATAAATACATAAATCTTAAAAAGAAAAGAAATGGTAGCCTTGGAGTTTTTAGCTTTAGTTTTTGGTCTATAATCTCTATTATTCCTAGAAAATAAAGTATTTAACACCCTATTTGCATTACACATTTTGTATATAGAACAATTCACATATATAGATAGAGAAATGATAGATAAACAGATACACACATACACACCACTAACATTATAAAACAATGACTTGGAGTTTGAGACCAGCCTAATGTACAGAGCAAGCTCCAGGATGGCCATGGCTACACAGAGAAACCCCTTTCATGAATAAATAAATAAATAAACAGTGACTTAATATTACAAACAGAACTGTAAGAGAAGCCCCAGAGCTATCTCATCTCCTCTGATTATTTTCTGCAAGGTTTGGACCTATTGCCACATAATGGGAAAAATGAATGCTGTGTAGTGGAATCCAGTGATTTTTAGTATGAACATGTGCAAATTATTGGCATGTGTTGGATTGAGTTATGGCACATGCTAGAAAAAAATGTGGGTCCTTGAAACTAAGAAATAGAGAATTTAAAACAGTACCCTATACTGAAATTTTGAAACACACAGAATGTAAGTTCACTTACTTGCTTTTGAAGTGAAAGCCCCACATGATTGTCTGTCTTGATAGAGGATAAGGTTTAGATCATTCTTTTCTTGAAGATGTCTGAAAACAATCCTAAGCAATTTTGTGTGTGCCTCACAATTTTGCTAAGAGAATTTTATACTGCCCCCACTATAATTAGAGTGAACATTTACACTGATAAAGTGATTATCGGGATGCAATTCTCGTTGCTTGGAAGGCAGCTGTTCTCCCCACTGTAGCACCAGTGCTCTTGTTGCCTGGAAAATCACATCTGTAAATGTCACATATTTTGAATAGATAGTGCTTGTGGCTAGGAAACTACACACTGTTACCAACGTAATCTGCACCTATTCTTGTCTCTGCACTTGTTTCTGCTAGTAGAGGTGCTTATGGTGGCCGTTGGCATCCAGTCCTCCCACAGTTCTGATTTCTAACACTTTGAAGACTTTTATTAGCTAGCCTTTGCTTTCTCTCTTATTCTCCTGTCACCTTGAACTCTGTATTTCCTAAAACTAAGGATAACAATAGCCAGCACTTACTAAAGTGCTGGAAACTGCTTCAGAGCAGTTTGTGTTCTGTCTCACTAAGAAATGCTAATTTTTCATAAGAGCCAAGGACAAGGCAGCATAAAGTAATAGCAGCTGCGGTGTTGGGAGGTAGCGCAGGAGGCCTCACCCTGCTCGCCGTGCTGAACCACCTCCCTAGTTATGCTGCTTCTCTTTTACACATTATTTCTGCCAGTGCTTAGGGTTCTCTTACTCTACTCACAGCTGATTCCTGACTTGGAATAGTCTTGAGGAAATGTTGTAACAAGTGTTTCTGAAAGGAAACATAGTCACAAGGAAAGAATAGGCATTAAGTATTCAGAATAGAGAAGACATTGTAAGTAGCTTTAAAACCTAGCCCTCTCAGGAACTGGGATGAGATAGTTGTTATATTGCTTTAACAGCAATTTAAGGGTTTCTTTGTTTGTTTTGTCCTAGAATGTTAAGATCTATAGTCAGGCATGATCAAATGCACTTGCAGTCCCAGTGCCTGAGAGATAGAGGCAAGAGGATCAGAAATTCAAGCTGTGTGTGTGTGTGTGTGTGTGTGTGTGCGCGCGCGCGCGCACGCTCATAGTGAGTATGAGACCAGTTTAGGCTATTTAAGATCCTGTCTCAAAGAACATTATTATGTCACTTTTTCTCATAAACAGGCCCTCTAATGTGAGTAATAGGGTTAGGATTAGACTTTATCTTGTTCTGCTTATTGGGTAAGAATGTTGGCACTGGGTGACCAAAAAGAATGAATGTTAGAAACATCATGTCATCACAAGAAGTTCATTCTGCCTTAACGATTTTAAGTGTGGGAGAAAGTTGTCATTACCTAGCATTAGTAATGCACACCTATATAGAACCACTTACATACTACACAAATGGTTTGTTTCATTGTAAAGTTTTCCTGGGTTCTGAAAAAAAGCCCAGCCTTGGTGCAGAGAATTGTGTCTCAATCATAATATATAATATGCAAGGCTGAGATACAGATTATAGACTTGACAAGTTATATGGTTAATAAATGCAGACTCCAAATCCAATTCTCTCATTTCTTCTTACCTTCTAAAAGAGGAGTCTAAAGACTGAGGGACAGAGGGTGCCATGACCAGAGTGTCTGTGGCTGGTATATAAACTGGTACAGGAGAGGAGCTCTTGCCTTGTTACTCTGTTTGTATAGTCTTCCACATAGAGATCAGCTTTTTTTCTTGATTAAAAATCTCCTGTTAGTCCTTGCCTCTTTTTGTGCTTTTCACATGACCTGTATTTCAGGAGCTTTGTATGTATTAGAGCCTTAGCTGGCGCTGTTGTGGTGTGGAAGAGAGAAAGCCGTTTTCATCTCTGAAAGGAGACACGTGAAAGCAGAGAGCTGTTAAAGAACAAGGTGCTTTGGCTTGGTTTTTAATGCACATTGTAGACTGGAGACTGAGTGTTGCAAGCACAGGCGTTCAGTAGCAATTAAAGGCAATCCTCCCTATGGACTTTCTGTCAAAAACTCTTTAGGGGGCCTGCCTTAAATCCCACCACGCTCAGCAGCTGCCACAGCTTGTGGACACACACTGCCTTCTTTCCTTCTGCTGTCCTCTTTCTCAAGGATACTCTTCGATTCCGTATTTTATTAAGTATTCTTGATGCTCAAGGACCAATTCAAACTTTGAACTATTTTCTCTACAGTTTCTTCAACTCCAACAGAATTTGTTTCATGCCGTTTGATCCCACTAGCGTGCTTCCACAGTTAGGATATGATTTGAAGCCTGCTGGAAGATTCTGTCCGCTCTAGTCCTCTGCCTCCCCTGGTTAATTGTGGGTCCTTTAAGGCTGGAAATGTGTTTGTTTTCATACCCCTAGTAGCTCCCCCTGTCTAATAGGCACTCAGTAACTATTGGATTGAATTCACATTTGTTTTTTAGGTACTTTGCAGCAACTCAGTTTGAACCTCTGGCAGCGAGATCTGCTTTTCCTTGTTTTGATGAACCAGCATTTAAGGCCACATTTATCATCAAGATCACAAGGAATGAGCACCACACTGCATTGTCAAATATGCCTAAGGTACTGCTGACATGAAGATAAAGTCTTTGGGTAGATCTCTTATCTTTGAGAACAGTTGGATTCCTCTTTACTATTGGTAGGGATATTTAGAATCATATGTGTATATATTCTTTCTTAAATAGTTAAATTAAAATGGAAAGAAAAGTACTTTGCCGCTCCAAGGAGCACTTGGGGAAGGAAAAGACCCTGCAAGACTTAGAACACATGGGTGGGGGGTGTGAAATGTCTTCTTGTTCTACAGTTGCACAAATATGAACACCGTGAACTAGTTTAAGCCCAGTAAATTGCCTGAGACATAATGGACTTTCTCTTCTAAGCACTGTTGAGAGTATGGACTTGGGATTGTTCTTAGTGTTTTGGCAAATCAAACTTTGGATTCTTGTCATGTGGAAATGGACAGCAAGAACAGGGGCCTCTTTCGTGAATATTAGCTGTGTGGGAGGAAGTAGGGGTAACACCAAGGAGATCTTTATGTAGCAGAACTGGGGCTCCTTTTGTGTCCAGCTGAATGACTTTGTGCAGCCTGTGTGGTGCTTCCTAGAACCTGTATAGCTAGAGGTGAGGAGCAGCTACAGCCAGTAGGTAATGCGGTCTACGCTCATAGACAGGCAGGCAACACGATTTTATATTGTCATGGCCCCACTCATATCCAAACTCTTCACCTTAATCAGCTTCTTAAAGAGGTGGGCGCCTACTCATCTAGTAACCCAAAGCAAAGCCCTAGGCATGGTTAGGACATTCTGAGGGTTCCTGCATTTCTCCACCGTGACTTGATGCCTTTGATTCCATTAAGTTTTCCTGGTCATCTTCTGTGGAGCGCTAGATCATGTTAGGGGATATCTTACTTACAGTTTCTTTTTGAAGTCAGTGATCCTAGGGTTCTGGGGTCAGGGAAGAACTTGAGTTTTGCTATAATTTTAAAATGACAAGACAGAATGAACCACTGTTCCCTGTAACTGAAATATATTGAGAGCCGCATTGAAGTTCTCATTGCTGTGTGTCTGCTTGAACAAGGGTGGTAGGAGAAACTGAAACAAGGGGCTGTGCTCTCTAGAAATTTGTGTTGAAAGATTAAAATATGCAATTATTACCTGTATGAATTTTTAGTTTGTCGTTGATTGTTTTAATTACAGAACTGTCCTCTGTTTTTCTTTGGCTATAGAAGTCATCAGTCCCTGCAGAAGGAGGACTTATTCAGGATGAGTTTTGTGAAAGTGTGAAGATGAGCACCTACCTGGTTGCTTTCATTGTAGGGGAGATGCGGAACCTGAGTCAGGATGTACATGGAACCCTGGTACGTTAGTGTACTAACTGTCTAAATGGTGGTTCTCTGGTGGCTACCTTTTGAAGACAAGATCTTAGATCAGATTCTAACGTTTTTATACCAGAAATAGTACTCTTATTTAACTCGTATTTACTGTTATTCATTTAATACCTGAAAGTCAATAGAGTTTAAGTTTCCTATTTTATAAGAAAAGTATAGTAAGACAGCATTTCTAGAACTATACTATAAACTATGTGGCCAGCAGCCTTATACAGCTCTTTATGTTTAATCTAAAATAAAGCTTAAGAGTCTTTGCTTGCTATACTTCAAGAGTTATAGTAGTGTGTATGGCTAGTGATTTTCATATTGTACTGGTTGTAATAATGAGATGAATACTCTTTCAAAAATGTTTTTAGAACAGGGTGTAGTGGCGCACACCTGTAATCCCCAGCACGCTGGGAGGCAGAGGCAGGCAGATCTCTGTGAGTTTGAGGGCAGCCTGGTCTACAATGTGAGTCCAGGACAGCCAAGGCTACACAGAAACCCTGTCTTAAAAAACCAAAACCAAAACCAAAAAAAATTAAGTGCTAGGCTAGAGGTCAGCAGTGTTTTTGAGCACGTGTAAAGCTCTAGTTCCAATCTCACAAAACAATAAAAAAGCAGATCCGGGTTGGATTTATCTATAGAGAATGAGTACAATTGTTTAACTAAGGAAATAACCTAGTTACTAATAATGCTTTTTGCTTTTCTTTGTCATTAGTATCTATGTGTGAATCGCTGTTTGACTTGAGTTTTTATTTTATAGTAGAGATATAAACACTGATGATGGAGGACAGTTTCTTTTTAAGTACCTACTTCTCTTTACATACCTTTCCAGAGCCATCTGGTGTTAGCTCTGCATTGACTCTAGGGTTACTCTGAAATTCATCACTTTGCTATCCAGGACATTTTTTTATAAGCTCCGCTATATTTTCAGTTGCTCTAGTGTGAATTTCTCTCTCTCCCAGTGTTATAAAATTTATTATCACATATGTAACCCATCCTCATGTATGCTTGACGTTGGGAAGAAAGTTTAAGAAAGAAGTTTCATATAACTTGTAGGTGGATGGGTAGAGGCTTTCATCTGTCTGTATTAGGCAGCACAGTTTAACAAGGATAAGACCTTGGTGTGGAATCGACCCTTCACAATTACTAGCTCTAAGCTCTTAAAGAGACCACACTTTATTCCCCTCTGCATCTCATTTTCCAAGACTGTAATATTATATACAGACATACACAGAAAAGGAAATCCATCTACATGAATATATATTATATATACATATATATGCATAAGTAGAGTACACATTCTCTTTTTTCCATATGTAATTATATTGTCTAATCTTGCACAGCAAGAAACGCAATCTTATTATCAGTGCTACCTAGTAGTAAATGTATTTTTTTAATAGCATGAATAAACAGTAGTTTTACTATTTTTCTTCTTTTAGGAAATGGATAGGAGTGTGTTTTGTGTTAGCAGCTGTGCTAGGAGCTCGTTATAAACATCTCTTTATTTTATAAAATGCAGATGGCGACAGCGTTAGCCTCATATCACTGATGGGGGAGTGACCTAGGACCACAGAGCCGGGAGGAGACAGTTTTACTGTCCACACTGTATATTCCTGACATCAGTAACGTGTTTGTAACCAGAAGTCTAAAACGGGGAAGGTAGTGAAGGTTTTTATTGTTTAAGAAGTTGAGATCCAGTTTCTATTTTATATTAGATAATAGGACTATTTAACAAAATCCAGGAATAAAGATGTAGAGTTGACTAGTAAATTGATTTTTATCAATGACTGAGGATTATTATATATGTCCTGTTTGTTAATGAAGTCTGTTTTCATATCAAAACCTCAAAGAAAAAACAGGATATAGGGATATGGTCCAGCGAACATTAGCCAAGCCCTAGGTTTAATACCAGTAACACCCTGCCCCATTTTTCAACCTTTTTATGTTTCAGATTTTATCTCTTAAACTTTTTTCTTTAGCAGAGTCCTAAAAGAAGCTGGTGCCTAAGCCATGGAGAGGTGCTGCTTACTGGTTTGCTTCTGTGGCTTTGCTCAGCCTGCTTTCTTATAGAACCTAAGACCACCAGCCCAGGGTGGCAGCACCCACAGTGCACTGGGCCCATCAGTCACTAACTAAGAAATTTTTACAGCTGGATCTTATGGCAGCATTTTCTCAATTGAAGGTCCCTCCTTTCAGATGACTCTGGTTTGTGTCAAGTTGCCATTTACCTAGCCAGGACATATCCCAAGTGTCTTTTAATCATCCTAGTACGCTTTACACATTTAATATCCTTCCTTCTAGTGCATCTAATCAGTCATTGGGAAGAGACTCAGCACTTTCTTTATGTTAGGAACTTATGCTTTCTATAATGTGTTCAGTTATCCTGTTTTGGAAAGCCAGCGTGTCCTTTAGCTCCTACAGGCCCTATTATTACTGCTCATGGGGGTGATAATGTTTGGTCCTGCTTTCCTTAGCTAGTTTTTGTTTTTAATACTTTAAGGCACAAACAGGTTAAACCTACCAAATTCTCTACTCTTTAGTCATAACGACCCATTTGCTGTGAGTAGCCAGGATTAGGGTTAAGACCTTCATAGCTATAGTTATAGAAATCTTTAAAGGATTCTTGCAATAGATAGCCAAAAAAGCATTAAGCTGTTACTATTAAGGCCTAGTTACCAGTGGACACTCATTTGGCAGAGACTAGGATATTTTTGTTTTGCTTTTCTTTTTTCTTTTTTTCCTTAATTTTTTTTTTTTTTTAAGTTTCAACACAGAGCCTTAGGCCTGCTAACCATGTCCTGTACCATAGAGCTATACCCCAAATCCCCATGCATTAGTGAGTAGGTTCGTTTACCCGACCAAAAATGTTGTTTAAGGCATTTCCCCCTCATATTCATGATAGTGAAGACCTGTAGTCCCACCTACTCAAATGCTGAGGTAGAGGCATCTGAGGCCCAAGACATGCCTGAGCTACAAAATGAGTTCAGGACTGAGCCTGGAGAATTGAATGAGATGCTGTGTCCAAACAAAACGTAGGAGGAGGGCTGAGGACATAGCTTAGTGATGGAGAGCTGGCCTGACTTGCATAGGGCCATAGATTAAATCCCTCAGACCACAGGATGGCAAAAGATATCTCTGCTGATACACACTGTTCTCTTTGCTCATTTTCCACTGCTCCGTCATTATTTTATGGAATAAGGTTGCTGTAAATAGAATGAGCAGATGATGTGTGTGTGTATTAAGAAGTTGAAAGCATTTGGGTTTTTTGTTTGTTTGTTTGTTGGTTTTGTTGGTTTTTTTTAAAGGAAAAGAAGTAGAGAAGAAGAAGAAAAAATCCTAACTACACTTTCTCCTAATTGTATTTGAGGATTGAGAATTGCATCACTTGGTCAAATTTCAGCTTATTTTATTATCATATCTTATGAACTTAAACTATGCATTTATCTTCCAAATAATAGGTAGAAAGCATAGGTATTTAAGCAGCCTGGATGATTTCCTTCTGAGTGTGTAGCCGGAAGTGAATGAACAAAGTGAGACCCGAATCATCGTGAGGGTGTCTCATGTGATTATTTTTTATATTACATGATCTATAAAAACAAGCCAACAACTTAGTTAGTATTTGTTTATTAGTATGTGTTTAGTGCCTACTGGATAGCAGGCACAATAATAGGCACCGAAAGGATTAACACCTTATTTCTGTGCTGCATATAACTCATCTTCATAGTTCATAAGTAAGAACAGCTGTAGATCGTAGCAGTGCGGGAATGTAACATTAGATGGGACAGTGCCTATAATGTGCTCTGAGATTTACCACAGTAGTTTATTTGGGACATTAGGAAATCTTAAAAAATTAAAATAGGCAATTTCTTCTGTGTAAGTGTGGATATGAATGACTTATTCTGTGTGACTGGAAGAATTATAAGGATTTGCTAGTCCTAACAGTACTCAGCTGAGTGCCATGTCATTTTAATTTTACATGCTTTACATTATAGACTATGTTTCTCCTTAGGTTTCTATATATGCTGTCCCAGAAAAGATTGATCAAGTTCACCATGCCTTTGACACAACTGTGAAGCTCCTGGAGTTTTACCAAAATTACTTTGAAATTCAATACCCACTTATGAAATTGGGTAAGAATTAAATAGTGCCTTTGATTTTTTATTTTAATTTATAATGAAGGATTTGTTTCACAAATGATTTTTTTTAGAAAAAAACATTTGCCAAAATCAAGAAACATTGTTAATGCTGTAAACATTTTATTTAAGATCATTTATAATCTATATGTGTCTGAACTTGGACTTTGCTTAGATAACTTACAAGTTTATGGGGTTGTAGAAATTCACATAGGGCTCCATCTGGAGTTTGACAGACTAACTTCCAACAACTTTCTGATTCAAATGATTAAAAAGCACATACTGGCAACCCATGAAAGCAAGTGTGCTGCTGGCTCTGAAGAGCGTAATGGGGCTTAGCCTGGCTTTGACTCGCTGACTCTGATTTGATTCATTGTGAAGGGAATGAGCTGTTTTGTCTTTTTTAGGGGACAGTGGAATTGTCGCTTGTGAAAGGGTTTGATCAGGTCCCCCTCGGCTTGTCCAGGTGCAGAGCATTTACATCTAGGAAAAGGACAGCGGGTCATGCAGGATCTCACTGCCTTTAC
The DNA here is from genome assembly GCF_903995435.1 of Acomys russatus. Classification (NCBI taxonomy): domain Eukaryota; kingdom Metazoa; phylum Chordata; class Mammalia; order Rodentia; family Muridae; genus Acomys; species Acomys russatus. Next base: position 60,360,243 of record NC_067157.1, on the reverse strand, counting down.
TGGGCAAAGCATCTCGACTCAGGGACTTCCATAGGTAAAAAGTTGATTTCTTCTCTCTTGTCATGTCCAGATTTGGTGGCCATTCCTGACTTTGAAGCGGGAGCAATGGAAAACTGGGGCCTACTTACATTCCGAGAAGAGACTCTTCTGTATGACAATGCCACTTCTTCAGTAGCAGATAGAAAGCTGGTTACCAAGATCATTGCTCACGAGCTGGCACATCAGGTATTACCCAGCCAGACCATTATGTCTCACTCCCTAGAGTTTAGGAAATAACTGTATATTATTAGGTACATTACTATTCTGTGGTTTTAATATTGCTATTATATAAAAATTATGCTTTTTAAACACATTTAAAACAAATAACAACGGAAAATATTTTCTGTTAGGACTTCACATTTAAGACATTTTTACATACATTATCTCATCTCATAAATACCCTAAGGTGAGTGGTAACCTTATTTTACAGGTATAGAAACTGAGACTTAGTTCTAAGAAATAATTTGTCCAAACTCAAACAGCTATTAAATGGTACCACCATTGAGCCTTGAAGGATGACTGTATCATCAGATTATCTTTTTTATGACTCCAGTGGTAGGACCAAGCCCAGGACTTTGTGTTTGCTAGATAGTGGTATATCACTGAGTTAAATTCCCAACCCTAGAATAACACTTTTCCCTTAATAGTACATATCTGTGTCAAATCTAGAAATGACCAGATGCTCAGTGTAACTTTATACTATACAACTTTCTCCTCAGTTACACTGTCTCCCACATTAAGACAAAACCTTCTTATGGTGTAGCTCAAATTTCTCCTGCCTCAACTCTTGGGTACCAGATCATATGTGTGGTCACCACACCCAGCTTCCTAACAATTCTTGAATCACAGTTGTCAGGACCAAATTTCTTTTTCTGTTTCCTGCTAGAACTGGGCTCTCTATTAATATGGGGAAAGGAGCTTTATCTCTTACAGAGTGAAGGAATTTTTTGTATAAGAAGGAAAAAAGAAAAAAAAAATATCCACGAGCATCTCCATTCCCAACACATTGTTCATGTTGTGCTCTGGGTACAGGATGCTTTTCCATGGTTTCAGGGGCTGTGAAGTGCAGGACTTGAAGGAAGTCTAGAAAGTGCTGTGGCCATTTACCTCTGTCTTAAAATCATCTGTAGAGTACTGTGACCCTTGTAAGAACTTCTTGGCAGCTGATATATGCAGCATATATTTACTGCTATAAATGAACTGAAAGGAAAGTTGTTTCTCTGAGGTTCTTTCTAACCCTGTTATTTCTGAAACTACTCATTACCTCTTAGACTATACCTCTTTTTTTTTTAAGAGAATAAAGTAAATTTTATTTTAGTAAAAAGTACAGAAAAAAGGACACATATTTACTACTTGTCACATTACACAAAGAGTTAGCTGAGTTATGAATGTATAATAACTTCAGATAATTACAAAATTAATAATAATGACAATGAAACTAACCATCAGTTATTCTAGTGTTTGATATGTACTGTACATTTTAAGTTCCTTGCATGTTGTTTATTCCAATGGATTTCTGAAATGGCCTTACACGTTGGGCTGATGTTTGGCAGGTGATGAGCTGCTTCTGAACAAGTTAGAATACATGACCATGCTCTTAAACTGTAGAACAGCAAAGGTGATCTCAGCATGGATGGCACCAATAGTCTGCTAAAGTGGACAGCACAAGATACCATAAAGCCTCATAGACTATGCCTCTTATTTTTTCTTTTGTTCAGGGCTTGTAACTTATCTTCCTGTTCAACAGATTTTCTAAAATAGTGCCTTTGAAGAATAAATGATTGCAACTCTCAAAAATAATTTTGTTTTGTTTTATTAATAATCTTATTTTTTTGCTACTAATGTGAAATAAGCCCCAGAGCACATTGACAAATTTGCATACCCTAAGACCACTTTTTAAAAATTATTAGTATAATGTATTCAGATTGTTATCCCCTCACTTGTATCTTCCCGTTCCCATCCTCCCTCCCTCTTCTGCCCTATTCCCCTCCTCTAGACCTCTGACAGAAGGGGACCTCCCCCCACCGTATGACCACAGCGCATCAGGTCTCCTCCTTATAGCCTGCTTCCCCTTCCTCTGTGTGCTGCTGGGTGGGCCTCCCCACCAAGGTGATCAAATTGGGAGCACCAGAGTTCATGTCAGAGGCATTCCCAGCTCTCCCCACAACCATGGAGAATGAGCTGTCTGTTGGCTAGATCTAAACAGGGCGTCTAAGTTTATTGCATGCATCGTCCTTGGTTGGAGCAACAGTTTATACAGACCCTGTAGGACTCCTGAACCCTCTGGGCCCTTCCAATTATTGCAAGTATGTTTAAGAGAGAGAGAGAGAGAGAGAGAGAGAGAGAGAGAGAGAGAGAGAGAGAGAGAGAGAGAGAGAGAGAGAGAGAGAGAGAGAGAAGAAGAAGGAGGAGGAGGAGGAGGAGGAGGAGGAGGAGGAGGAGGGAGGGAGGGAGGGAGGGAGAGAGGGAGGGACAGACAGACAGGCACACAGAGAGAGAGAGAGAGACACAGAGAGAGACAGAGACAGAGAGCGCACACGCAAGTGTGTGTCTGTCTGACTGTCTGTGTTCAGACTGTGTGAGTGTCTGAGCATTTGTGTGCACATGTGAAGGACAGAAGAGTGTTATCAGGTGTCCTTTTCTGTCACTCTCTACCTGTCCTGAGGCAGCGTCTCTTTATAACCCTGGAACTCACATCTTAGTAAGGTTGAGAGCCAACAAACCTTAGTGATTTGCCTGTTTGTACCTCCCTAAAACTGGGATTGCAGACATTTGTGGAGAATTGCATGGTGGCTTGTTACATGGATGCCGAGATCCAAACTCAGGTCCTCAGGGTTTCAGGGCAAGTGCTATCTGCTTAGCCACCTCTCCATATCTAAAAGTATTTATGAAGGAATCTTATCTCCTTTCGTCTTTTTACTTGCATATATAAGAAAGCATGTAAAGATTTCCCTGATTTCCTTTGTGGCGCGTGCGTGCGTGTGTGTGTGTCCGCGTGTTCGCACATGCGTGCCCGTGTTGATTGCCAGGTTTCTATAAGAATTTTACTTGGGTTCTGTTGTGAATCATGTGTCTTGAATCAGGTAATGGAGAAACATGAAATCCAGACCCTCTGACAACAGGAAAATCTTTAGAGGTCATAGGTGATTGTGTATATAATGGGACATAATATTACTAACTTGATATTATATCAGATAATTTTATTATCTGAGAAATCTCACTTTAATGAAACAGCTGAAAATTTTCATTATTTATATAGAGTGATGTGTATATATAGCATGTTAAAAATTCGTACATTTTCATATATTTTCAGTATTTTAATAATAATATATAGCATGTTAAAAATTCATACATTTTCATATATTTTCAGTATTTTAATAATAGATTCGCAGTCCTTCCTTTTTTTCCCATTCAGTTAAGGTAAAATGTTGAAGTTTTTATTTTACTTCTAAAATAAATTTATATAATTTTAAAAATCCTTTGCTTTTCGGTATAGTTTGGATAACTTTTATAAGTCTTTAATTTGAGATATTTTAATGTGATTATCTTTAGTTACGCTGACAGTGCATCTAGTTAAAGAGTCCCTGCAAGCACATGTCACGCTGGTCACTAGCTGTCTCTCTTACAGTGGTTTGGTAATCTGGTGACAATGCAGTGGTGGAATGACCTGTGGCTAAATGAAGGCTTCGCCACCTTCATGGAGTATTTCTCTGTGGAAAAAATATTCAAAGAGCTCAACAGTGTAAGTACTGTGGATTGCTTGTTTGTTTGTTGTTTTTGCCCTCTGAGGAGGGAATAGCCAGATTATAAGCTATAGTTACCATATATTTTCTGTGCATTTGAGGAAATGATACTTTTTAAAGCTTTAATAGAATCTCTAATTCTGGGGATTTAACAGTGAAAATGCCACTCTTGCTTTATTGATGTATTTCATTCAAAATTGAAATGGTTATATTTTTACTTTAGGATTAATATTTCAAGTGCTACATTTTATTTTTACAGTATGGTTCTTTTCTTTGAAGGATAAACCTGGAAAACGTTTTGTTAAAAACAACAAAACCATCAACTTAAGGGCTGGAGAGTTGGCTTAGTGGTTAAGAACAATTGTTGTTGTTGCAAAGGATGTGTGTTTGGTTCCCAGCACCCACCACCAGCTCACATAGCACACAGACACAAGTGAAGGCAAAACACTCATACACATAAAATAATAAAATATAATTCAAGAAATAACTTAGGAATCCTTTGGTTAAAAAAGAGAAATGAAATGAAGACTGACCCCACACTGCTTTTCATTCCGTTACTGAGTGTACTCTTCTTAAACAGCATATAAGTTGCTTAAATAAACAAACAAATAAGTTTATTTTGCTGTGTACAAGCCACACGTTTGTTCCAAAGACTGGAATACCGCCCTGTTATAGAGAGGCAGGGTGCTACGAGTATGCCATTAGCGTTTGGAGGTATTTTCTGCGCTCAGACTGCTCAGACATAGGAGGGCATTTTTCACAGGTCCTGCTGAAGTAATTCAAGAGTTATTGGGCAGCTGAAGGAAAGCACGAAACACGGGCCCCTCAAGTTACAGGGAAATCTCCCACATAGAAATGTTTCTACCCTAAAATTGTGTGAGTTTCTGTTAGACTCCCTCCATCCACTGTTCGGGAGCTTGCAGGAGGAAGGCTGGAGAGTGTCCAGGCTGACATTTCTGCTTGATTACAACTGCAAGTTACTTTTAGTTGAGATACTAAGTAGGTAGTTTAAACCATCTGTGCTTTTTAACTAAGCAATGAAATACACAGTTTTACCACTTGGGGGTGCCCAGAATGCTTAAAATTCTCATATAGATTCCAGGGACACTCTTGGCTAACCTCTCAATGCTTTCAGAATAAGAGTTTTACTTCATTTAAAATAACCTTAACTAAGAATTGTAACTGTTTTAATAGAAAATCAAGGCAAGGAACAAGTTTCGGCTCTAAGTTTCAAAAATATCCTTTAACCTATGTTGAGTATTTTTTTTTATTAATTGTTTGGAATTTTCTTTTGATAGTCATAGATTCTTAATTTACAGTTGTGCTCTTCTTTCAGAAATGCTGGTTCTCACATCCCTCAATTCTAAGTGCAGCTTTAAATTTAAGGAATATGCATACAATATATTTTCATTTGTTTATATGCTGAACTTAAGTGTACCCAAGTTTTTTCCTTCTGTAGCAATTTGTATAATTCGTATAAATGCTATAATTGCCTTTATACTAGTCATGATTTCCTACTGCTTTATTTATTTATTTATTTATTTATTTATTTATTTTTGCTAGTATGAAGACTTCTTAGATGCTCGATTTAAAACCATGAGGAAAGATTCCTTGAATTCATCTCACCCAATATCATCATCTGTTCAGTCTTCAGAACAAATAGAAGAGATGTTTGACTCTCTTTCCTATTTTAAGGTATTACTGTGCACAAAGAAATATACTTTTCATAGACTTGAAACTCAACTTTGTAAGTCAGTAAACAGCCTAATTCACATTAAAGATTGAATAATGATTGCTTTTTAATATCCTATTAAACTTTAAACTGTTTAAATTTTAAACACATAAATGTTTAAATTTTGCTCTTAACTTTTGTGAGTGTTTCTTCCTCTGTCTCCCTTTTAGTTATTGTAATTAGTATCCAGTCAGGAAAGTAGTTCCTGTAAGAATTCAGGAACCTGTTTTCTCTATTGATCTAGTAATAGAACATGTGCTTAGAGGGTCTGTAGCAAAGTCCTTTATTGTGTTACTGAGAATCAACGTATTGTCTAGAATCAATATCACCAAAACAGTTATGCAAAAAAGGTATTTTAATAATTCACAGTTACTCTGCAGGATGTGAAGCCTAGACATCAGGTTCGTGGATGGAAAATAGAAGCTCTGTTGGGATCTGAGCAGCTTAGAACAGAGGAAGTGTGGTACCAGTGGTACTCAGATACATGATGTCAGAAGGGTGATGTTAAAACTGATTGGCCTTTCATGTTTGGTTGTCATATTACTTGGCTAGTAAATCCCTGTGCTAGATAGTGAAGAAAATACATTAAACATGTGACAGTGGAACCCATATTATGAAAAAGGTCAAAATTGGGTAGTAAATACATGTGGAGGAGTAAGAGAGGTTGTGTGTGCTGTAATAGTACAGAAAATGTATGCATGCTAAAGAGAGACTCTGAAGGAAATTGAGATCTGCACTACCTGTAAGAGCACAGGTCACAGGGCAGGGCAGGATGGAACAGGGTTTCTGCAGAGCAGAGCCAGGAGTGCTGATGGCTGGGGCTTCCTTCAGAGGTGGAGCTGCAGTCAGGAAGGTTCAGGAGGTCCTGGATGCAGTAAGAAATCGAAGCTTTTCTGTTAACACAGGCTGGCCTGACTAAACTTAATATTTAGAACATTTACATTGGACTCAGTTTATTAAGCATATTCAAGTAGAGAGAGACCAAAGAAGGACATGGCACTGGAAATCAGACATGCAGTGCTGAACATTTGAAATGAGTGACCGTAACAATGGGAAGAAAATAGGTCTAAAAATAAAGTCTGCTTTTTTACTCGGAGAACTTAGCGTGACAGGGTAAGACAGAGAAAGAAGAAGGCAGAAATATTTTCCATATTCAAGCCTGATAAAATAATAGTACTTTAAACAAGAAATCAGGAGTTTAATTTGCTCTAAAGTTACCATCATTAACCATCTTATGAAAAAATACTAAAAGGAAAAGCACAGAAATAAGCAATTCATAAATTTTAAAGTACATGTCATATTGAGTAATGGGAAAAGTTTGTGCTGCCCTGCCCTGGCATGAATCAGTCATTTCTTCAGTATGTCCATGTTGTATATGCTACCCTCCTGTTCATCACTAAATATCATCTTAATTGTCAGATTAACTGGCTCAACTAGGGATTGTGGTCAAGTATTTCTTATTTTATTTAGTAATGATCCCTAATACACAAGAGTTGTGTAGTTGCCAAAGTAAAGGTATGAAGTAGTCCCTATAAGTGACTAGGTCAAAGTTCTTAAGTTTATAAGGAAATAAAATCATAGGCATTTCTTGCTAAGATCTCATCTGGACTACAGTAAAATATTTTGAAAGAGACCATATTCAAATGACTTAGTGCAGTGTGATACTTAAAATTATCTTATTATTAGGAATTATTAATATTGTATATACCTAATTCATTCATTAAACTGTGTTATTGGGGAAAGCATAGCATATAGAAAGTTTTGTGCTATGTGATGTCTGTCATCCATTAGGGGTCTTGGAAAATATCCCTTGTGGATAAGGAAGCTTCTGTATTCCAGTTATTTGCTATAATGATTTTTAAAGCCCATGCTTGAATGGTCAGTAAGGAAACATTTAAACCATGTGTTCTATTGCTATACAGAGGGTCAACAAAGTTGCTATTTCAAGACCTGTTACGACAGAGCTCTGACACCAATCGTCCATCTAAACCCAGAACTCATACCTCTGATCTTGAGATTTTAGCAGCATACCTAACCCTGACAGTCTGGCATCTGCTTATTTGACTAATGTCCCACATCACTGAGGAAAATAGAGCACAGAATAACTCCAGTATTTTGTGCAAGAAGATACAAATGCCTAGGGAAGCATGTTTAAAAGAGTTATTCCATTTCTTCTTCATAGTCACGAAGTCACTGATGCAGGTTGCCTTGTCCACGTGGTTCATTCATTAGCCAGTTTTGAAAAACCACGTGCCAATCACTGTTCTAGATGATGGAGATTCTTCAGGAGACAAGCGGGGCAGCATTTCTATGGAGTATCCATTTCATAGTTACAATATAGAGGTAGCTATTAGATAGACAAAAGAATGAATAGGTGTTGTATTAGATGAAATAAAAAAAGAGAAATTAAAGTAACAAAGAAAATGCCATTTGCTATTGCACTGCTAGGGAAGGCCACTTGTAAGGAGGCAATATTGGCTCACAGTGACAGTTAAAGTATAGGCCTTGTGTGCAGAGAAGAGTTGATACCACAGTGTTAGAACACCTTTCCTTTGGTAGTCTCCCCACAAGGCTGTTCCCTGCCTGGCATCTGGCAGTCCAGTTTGGGGGCAGTTTGTACTGTTCATGATGAAAATTATTTACTCAGCCTACACTACACCAAAAATGTAGTTATACTGAGTGTCTACTGTTCTTTGGGAGCTTTAAATTTGGTGACATGTGAATAAGAAGGCCCTTCTATGCTGACCCTTTACTGCTAGGCAGAAGGAACAAAACAAAATTTGGATCCTTAATTTCTTTTTCTTTCTTTTTTTTTCTGAATTTCTTTTTTTTTAAACAGTTGCCCTGGTTAACAGTATTCTATACATTATCACAGCTTGCTAAAGGAAAGAAGTGTATCTTGTTTACTAGGAGAGGGCTCAGGGACATTGAGGACTGCCATCTTTTAGACTTTGTAACTACTCCTCGGCTGATTTTACCTTGAATCTTTTCATTGTACTAGGTTATAGTTATTATAATTGTGTGTGTGCCTATCAGCTGAGTTGTGTGAATCCATTTAGTGCTGCATCAAACCTGGGACTGATGTTAGGAAGCCCAGCACAGCTTAAGGTAACAGATTGCTTTTCATATTCAAGCATAAAGTGGGAGCAGGATATTTGGAATAGAGTAAGCAAGGGAAAATAGATAATGTCCACAGAATTATAACGTGAAGTCGTCATGAAGTGTAATATGTGATAAGGACCTTTGATTCTAGGTGAAGAAAAATATTTGGCCAGGGAAGTATCATGATACATCTTATTTTAAAACTCATGTCAGGTGTTTAACAGCAGCACATGGACCCAGGATGATTGATTAGGTAGTTGTCATAGATGGGCTATGATGGTCACTCATGTAGTTAGTTGGACCTGATAAGTGTAAAAAAAAAAATAACCTATAGCATTTACTGATAAATCATGTGTGGAATATAAGAGTAAAGTAAAACATAACATTAATAGCTTTTTTCTTTTTTTAATATATTTTATTAATATATTCATATACATCTCAATTGTTATCCCATCCCTTGTATCCTCCCAACCTCCCTCCCTCCCATTTTCCCCTTACTCCCCTCCCCTATGACTATGACTGAGGGGGACCTCCTCCCCCTATATATGCTCATAGGGTATCAAGTCTCTTCTTGGTAGCCTGCCTATCCTTCCTCTGAGTACCACCAGGCCTCCCCATCCAGGGGACATGGTCAAATATGGGGCACCAGAGTTCATGTGAAAGTCAGACCTCACTCTCCACTCAACTGTGGAGAATGTCCTGTCCACCAGCTAGATCTGGGTAGGAGCTTGAAGTTTACTGCACGTATTGCCCTTGGCTGGTGCCATAGTCTGAGCAGGACCCCTGGGCCCGGATCTGCCCATCATAATGTTCTTCTTGTAGGTTTCTAGGACTCTCTGGATCCTTCTATTTCCCCATTCTCCCATGCTTCTCTCACCTAGAGTCCCAATAGGATGTCCTCCCCTCTGTCCCACTTTCCTGGTAAATGAAAACTTTCATGGGACATGCCCCTTGGGCTAGTGTGCAGATATAAGTGAGTATATACCATTTGACTCTTTCTGCTTCTGAGTTAATTCACTCATTATGATCATTTCTAATTCAATCCATTTGTCCACAAATTTCGGGAATTCCTTGGTTTTAATAGCTGAGTAGTATTCCATAGTGTAAATGTACCACAGTTTCTTTATCCATTCTTTTACTGATGGACACTTAGGCTTTTCCAGGTTCTGGCTATTATGAATGAGGCTGCTATGAACATGGTTGAGCATATGTCCTTGTGTGCTGGAGCATCTTCTGGGTATATTCCAAGGAGCGGAATAACTGGGTCTTGAGGAAGCGCTATTCCCAGTTTTCTGAGATAGCACCAGATAGATTTCCAAAGCGGCTGTACTAGTTTGCATTCCCACCAGCAATGAAGGAGTGTTTCTCTCTCCCCACATCCTCGCCAGCATGTGGTGTCACTGAATTGTTGATTTAGCCGTTCTGATGGGTGTATGATGGAATCTCAGAGTTGTTTTGATTTGCATTTCCCTGATGACTAAAGAGGTTGAGCATTTCTTTAAGTGTTTCTCAGCCATTTGATATTCCTCTGTTGAGAATTCTCTATTGAGTTCTGAGCCCCATTTCTCAATTGGGTTATTTGGTTTTGTGGTGTTTAATTTCTTGAGTTCTTTATATATTTTGGATATTATACCTTTGTCAGATGTAGGGTTGGTGAAGGTCTTTTCGCAGTCTGTAGGCTGTCGCTTTCTTCTCTTGACAGTGTCTCCTGCCTTACAGAAGCTTCTCAGCCTCATGAGGTCCCATTTATTCATTGTTGACCTTAAGACCTGGGCTGTTGGAGTTCTGTTCAGGAAGTTGTCTCCTGTGCCAAAACAACTTTTTTCTAAGGGCCAGCTTAGACTAAGTTCTATTCCTGGGATCCACATGATAGAAGGAGAGAACAGCTCCTGAACACTACCTTCTGGCCCTCACATATTCATATTCTCTCTCTCTCTCTCTCTCTCTCTCCTCCCTCTCGCCTCTCCTCTCTCCGCCTCTCTCTCTCTCTCGCCTCTCTCTCTCCTCTCTCTCTCTCTCTCCACTCTCCATCTCCTCTCCACTCTCTCTCTCTCTCCTCTCTCCTCTCTCTCTCCACTCTCTCCCTCTCTCCCTCCCTCGCTCTCCTCTCTCCCGCTCTCTCCGCTCCTCCCTCTCCTCTCCTCTCTCCCTCGCTCTCTCTCTCCTCTCAGCTCTCTCTCTCTCTCTCTCTCTCTCACACACACACACACACACACACACATAATTAAATTTTTTCTCTCAACAACTGGAAATTAAAATTGTCATTTACTGAAATGTAGAAGACTACTGGATAAATAGAACTGTAACAAAGAAAAAAACTGAACTTTCAGTATGAAATGTATGTTATACCTACAAGTAGAGACACCAAGTTGTATTTTAGTCTGGAATTCAGAAGTAAAATCTAATTAGGTATATAAATCAGGGGGTTAAAGTCCCTAAAGTAGGGAGCAACTAGAAAGCAAATTTAGATGGAGAAAGAGAGAGGCCCGGCGGTCCAAAGAGCAAATGGCAGGCACACCAAGCTCTAGTCATGGGGAAATAAGACTCCGCCAAAAATTCTGATAGAGCCCTGGATTAGAGGTAAAGTTAGGAGCAGTACTCAGGGCTGGGTGCATAACTGCTATTGGTGCCTTATTGATAAGGTGAGTAAGAGAACTGAGATTGATCTGGCACCAGGAAATTCACCAGTGACCATTGCTAGTAGAGTAAGGGTTACTCTGTGGTTCAAAAGAACATGAGAGCAACTGCAGATGCCTGAAGAGTTTTACTACAGATGAGAAGCAATAACTAGTGTGATAGCTAGAGAAGGCATGAAGTTTAGGAAAGACATATAGTCAATAATGCATACATATATGTGTTATATATAGTTAAGAATGTTGATGGGAATAGTATAGTATAGAGGAGAAAATCATATAGGAAAAAAGATGGGACTATTGAGAACATGAATGCTTAAATTTATAGAATAAGTACAGCTATAGAATGAAAATTGGATATAATAGCTATAAAATGTTACCTATCTTAGCTACATTTTTATCACAAGTAAAGTTCATTTAAAATACTGTGTTTAGTGCCTGCTGCTAGGCAATGTTTCTGTAGTTGCATCTTTGAATTGTTCACTCAACTAGCATTCAGTATAGAAGAAGAAATATTCATATACCAGATACATAAAATAATATCCATTGCTAATGATCTAACCCGATTTCTCTCTCAAGTCAGAAAGTACACCAAATAGGTATTTGTTTCCTGGTTGGAAATGTGATGTGCATGTGAAGCAGTATATTATTGCCTGAATACGTGTAAGCCTGGTACTGGAGTCTTAGTGTGTGCTTTATTTCAGCAACATGGGAGACTAAAATTAGAATGTAATGACTGCTGATTGTGTCTTGCTCAGGGTTTGTACATTGGTACAGCTAGCAGTATAAGCACTGGAGATGGGCTAAGAACTACTATAGACAATTTGTCTTATGTTTCTATTAAAAATACACAAATGCTGGCAATTTCAACACTGACATAAAAGCAGCAAAGTAAACTGATAGGACACAAAGAATGGCTCATGGTCAATTTATTGAGCACAAGAATCCAACTCCCTTTGCTAATGTCTATATCTTTAAATAATTGTGTTTGAATATGGTCTACATCTATGTGTACAAGACTAATAATGTAGTAATATTATGTTGTATATATGAAGTCAACATGTTGTAGAAATAGTATATTTTCAATCTTAGATTCTTTATTCTATGGCTTGTAATAGCCTGATCTGTTCTTCTCTTCTTCTCAATTTGTTCAACAGGGAGCTTCTCTCTTACTGATGTTGAAAACGTACCTTAGTGAAGATGTGTTTCAGCATGCTATCATTCTATACCTGCACAACCACAGCTATGCGTCCATTCAAAGTGATGATCTCTGGGACAGCTTTAATGAGGTAAGTAAACTGCACAACTCCATCCTGTCTACAAACTTTAAGAGGTCCTCCATTTATATTTCTATTGCATATAAAAATAGTACCAATGACAGTTATTTAAGAGAGAGAAAAGGATAGATTATTGACACGTCCATTTTCTGACAAGCTGTGTCATTAGAAGTTATTCTTCAGAGCAGTGCATGAGCCCAGCTTGCCTGTGCACATATGTTGGCTGCACAATTGTGATAGGCTTCTAAGTTTGTTACTCTGATCTAGATTGGTGATTCTGTGTACTTTGCAAGATCACAGATATATCTGAGAATCTGATAAAAAAAAAAAATATAGAAGTTCCTATCATTTGCCTCAGAAAAACCACATGCATGTAAAACATCACACAAAGTTTCAGAGTCCAGTAGGTATTGGGTCAAGAGCCCTTGCTTTGTTGTGTCTCATTGCCCACTCTGGATAGTGTTGTTTTTTCTAGTATTAAGTTTTTGCCCAGAAGATAGGCCTTCCCTACTGTTCTGCTTGAGAAAAGGAATTAATTCTTCCTACCTAGCACTTGATTCTGTATTTTTTTTCTCTAGTCATATGTTGGCATTCCAATTGAGAGCCATCACTGTTTGATTCACAGTCACACATATCTTGACATTTGGAACATATGCCTGCCTTTATCACTCACCGCAAATAATGGTATTGTCCTATCCCAACCTAGTTTCTAACATTATTCTGTTTTTTCAACATCCGGATCAAAATAAACGCTAGTCTCTTCATTAGTGCTTTAAACTTCTCAGCCTCTTCTTCCCAGCCTCTGGTCCTAAAATAAATAGGTTGGAGCTGTGAGAAAGGTAAGTTCAGTGCTACAATAAAATTGGGAAGCATTGTTCCATACTTTTGTACTTTCAACAGCTGTGTAGCTATTAAGGTAGAGTCTGCCTTAGTGATCTAATAGAGCAGGTTTTATGGTGGTGAGATAGCTAGAATTTACATGTATATATAATCCAGAAAAGCAAGCTAAATCATAATCTTCCTGCTTTAAAGAGATCATTAAAAATTCTTCTTAATTTCATAGGTCACAAACAAAACACTAGATGTGAAGAAAATGATGAAAACCTGGACCCTACAGAAGGGGTTCCCATTAGTGACGGTCCAGAGGAAGGGGGCTGAGCTACATCTACAACAGGAACGGTTTTCTCTAAGCATGCAACCAGAAACTCAGGCTTCGGATGCGAGGTATCAGCCCTTTTTCTTCCCAGCCTGTCTTATTCCCACCTTCAGGTATAATAAGGATTTTAGAGGTTTTATACCATCATTCTTGTGAAACCTGATGTCTTCCCTCTCTGGAATAAGTTTGGAAACTTCCAGTTACTGTCCCAAACCACCAAGTCCTGAAGTAACTGAAATTACGAGGAGAGCTAACCTTCAATGTTTTCCTTCTGCAGCCACCTTTGGCATATTCCAATATCCTACGTCACTGATGGAAAAAACTATTCAGAATACCGATCAGTTTCACTACTGGACAAGAAATCAGGTGTGACTATAGTTAATACCTTTGTCATAAAAAAATTAACTAATAATGTAATTTAAAATTTTTGAACATAGTACAGATAATAGATTACATTTTCCAGTGTGCACAATCTCTCATCTAGTGTCATAAATCATCATCCAATACTTGACTACAATAAGACCAACTCTTTTTTTTTAGTTAAGTATAAAGAAAGCTTACTGTATTTTTTCTTATAATAGCATTATATATATATATATATTATAATTAATCCACATTACATACGTATTGTAATACTCTCGCCGTTATCTTCCTGTTGCCACCCTCCTTTCTTTTTCTGAGAGCTGAGAGCTGTATGGAAGAGTTGGGGGATGTAAGGACGGGAGTGGGGTAGGAAGGGTCTGGAGCTCCACAAGGACATTATTGAGGCTGGCGGATTTGGACCCAGGGGCCCTGCACAAACTGATTGTAGACATCTACCTTTTTTGGTAATGAAAAATGGGACAAGGAACTATCATAAGAAGATAATAAGTCAGGATAGTGATACAGGCTGAGCATCTTTTTAAAAATATTTTATTAATTCATTCATATTACATCTCAATTGTTAGCCCATCCCTTGTATCCTTCATTTTAACTCAGATTTCCAGATTAATAATATTCTACTAGTAAAATCTGTGCAAATGGTAGAAAATCTACAATGTTCCCAGATTTGAAACACTTTTGGTCCCAAGCTTTTCAGACAAGGGATAGTTGCTCTGCACATGTTTGTCCATATAAACTATTAAAATACAATTTCAAAACATTTGTAAGATACATCTGTGATACTACAAATATTGTTCTTTTCATTTAAATCTCCAAAGAACATAATGCCCTTGGGTTATGTGAGAATCATCAATGGATACTTTAGATTTGTGGAAAAGGGAAAGTTCTTGTTTAGATTTGGATCTGTTTTCAAGATTACACTGATAGGTGAGTAAAGCCCAGTTCCCGGGTTCACACTGTGGTTCTCTCATTACCACTTAACTGGGTTTTAGATGCGGTGTTCGGCCTCTCTGAGCCTACTAGGGTTGTGATAAAGATTCTTAGAATTTATTTATATGGAGCACCTAAAATAATGTTTGATACGTGTTAGGTCCATGTTAGACACCATAACTGATGAGTGCCCTTAGGCAGTGTATTCACATTACATGAGTTATGGGGACACTCTGCTCGCACTGGTAGAAGTCCTTTTATGCTTTTTTATCATTTACATTTTTTTCTACTTGAAATCATGTACATACAAGTTCCTTATCTTGTCTTTAAAAACATATATGGCAATTGACATAGTCCTTCATTCTTATCGGCACCTGACTCATCAACTGTCTTTATTAAAATATTCCCTAATAAAATATAGATGTTAAGCTTTTTTTTCTATTGTGTGGATTTTTTTTTTAAATCAGAGCTTTTCAAAATTGAAGTCTGTTACCTTTTGTGATCAGGTACTTAAAACTAAGTTATTCTTCTGTGTGGTGTAACAGTGGAAGCCGCCAGCTTCAACATATGAATTTGCCGTTTCATTGTAGGCTTGCATTGTAGGCTTACTATAGCAGAGTCACAGCAGCCATACAACAGTGCCACTACTTAAAGCCTTGGGAGAGAAAATGATCCCACCATCTCTTTGGTTAATGTGTGAAAAAGTACTGCCTTCTCTGGTGAAACAGAACTCTAAACAGGAATTCTTAAAGGGGCACTCTGGCCCAAGGAAGAGGAATCACCTTCCCCTCTGTGCATCTAGCAGGGTAGTCTAAATGCAATGCAGCATATAACGAGAACCAATAAGGAAAATTTGCAAATTTTATAATAGCATTTATTTTTTTGCTGGGATTAGAAATAGACAGTGAGAAAACTGCTTCTGTCGGCGCTTTTAAAAGCTCTGTTTATATGTGAGTGTGGTAAAAATGTTTGAGATTCATGATGTATAAAATAGCTCCAATTTTCTTACTTATCCCTTACAATAGTCAACTCTTAGTTACTATAACAGTATAACAAATAACTTAAAGAGGAGTTTCAGTTATTGACATTGGGAGAGGAAGAGGAAAAGGAAAACACTAGCAGGTTATATTGGCCACACCCTATACCTCACAGGTGCCCATTCTCTACCAACTTACCAATGAGCTAAGCACTTACTTCTCAGTGATTAGACCGAGCTTTCGGACCGAGCTTTGAACACACGAGTGTGGAAGAGACACATACACGTACTTTAGCCTGCCTCCCCCTCTTCCCACTGTGCTCTCTCTTTCAGTCCTGCGCCTTTCCCTTTCCCACCTCTGCCTCCTCTCCCACTCTTTTTTCTTCTATTCCCATCTCCATCTCCGTTACCCCTTCCTCTGATTTTGCTGCACAGAAATTTTCTCAGCGCCCTGAACAGGCCATACTGCACATTGTATCTAAACCTTTCTGTGTGCTGTTGCCTCTCCTTGAAGAATGCCCTGACTCCCCAGCCTCTTGACTTCCTCCTATTCATTCATTCCTCAGCACTTAGCTAAGCCATGGCTTGTTCCAGGAAGACTTCTACATCACAAGACCAGGTGGATTTCTAGTTTATAGTCCCAAATATCATTTTGTTCTTACCACTCAGGATATTCTGTAAGTACTGTACACTTGGGTCTCTCCCCATGTTAAATTTATCTTCCAATGAGGGCAAATATTGTGGTTTATAAGTCACATTAATGAATTTAGAAATAGTAGGCACATAAATAGTTGCTGAATGAATAAATGAAATCATTCCATTTTAATTTTGATTATAGAAACTTCTAAGGACAGAACATTTAAAGTCAAATGAAATGTCTTATTTTCCTTCACTGGTAAGACTCATAGTCAAAGAGAATACACAAAAGGGGTAGAATTGATGAGTGTAAGCAGGGACTGGCCCAATTTGATGTAAGTAGTGTGTGCTCTCTGCCTTTAACAATGCAGTTCCCCTGCGGCTGTGCTGCTTTAATTTCTGGCACTCAGATTTTAAGAGTATATACTTAAAATACTCTATCTTACAAGAAAATATTTGAGCTGGGCAAGGCCAAGGCAAGTGGTTCACTGTAAGTTCTAGGACAGCCTGGTGTACAAAGTGAGTCCAGGACAGTCACAGCTACACAGAGAAACCTTGTTTTGAAAAAACCATGAGAGAGAAAGAGAGAAACATTTATCCCTAAGGACAGCTGAATCATCTTGGCTCCTAATACCCCAATCCTAATTACTTCCAACCTACTTGCATTTTTTTCTATCCTCAAAATGTAGCAGAGAAGATGACTTTAGGCTTATTTTGTCATACAGTGTCACTGCACTACAGGATCCTCTGGTTTCCTCAGTCTACAGTAGGGCTCCAGGCTCAGTCTACAGTAGGGCTCCAGGCTTAGTCTACAGTAGGGCTCCAGGCTTAGTCTACAGTAGGGCTCCAGGCTTAGTCTACAGTAGGGCTCCAGGCTGTGTCACTACACTACAGGATCCTCTGGTTTCCTCAGTCGACAGTAGGGCTCCAGGCTGTGTCACTGCACTACAGGGTCCTCTGGTTTCCTCAGTCTACAGTAGGGCTCCAGGCTTAGTCTACAGTAGGGCTCCAGGCTGTGTCACTGCACTACAGGATCCTCTAGTTTCCTAAGTCTACAGTAGGGCTCCAGGCTTAGTCTACAGTAGGGTTTCAGGCTTAGTCTACAGTAGGGCTCCAGGCTTAGTCTACAGTAGGGCTCCAGGCTTAGTCTACAGCAGGGCTCCAGGCTCAGTCTACAGTAGGGCTCCAGGCTCAGTCTACAGTAGGGCTCCAGGCTTAGTCTACAGCAGGGCTCCAGGCTCAGTCTACAGCAGGGCTCCAGCCTCAGTCTACAGTAGGGCTCCAGGCTCAGTCTACACTAGGGCTCCAGGCTCAGTCTACAGCAGGGCTCCAGCCTCAGTCTACAGCAGGGCTCCAGGCTCAGTCTACAGCAGGGCTCCAGCCTCAGTCTACAGCAGGGCTCCAGCCTCAGCCTACAGTAGGGCTCCAGGCTCAGTCTACAGCAGGGCTCCAGGCTCAGTCTACAGTAGGGCGCCAGGCTCAGTCTACAGCAGGGCTCCAGGCTCAGTCTACAGTAGGGCTCCAGGCTTAGTCTACAGCAGGGCTCCAGGCTTAGTTTGCTGGTTCAGTTGTGTGTAGTAGCTGAGTTCAGTTAGTGTCTTTGCCACCTTTTCCCACTCACTTTTTTTTAATATTTGTTGCGCATAAAAACAGGCTAAGGGGGATAATTTTTTAGGTTTGCTAAAATTTTCTACTTTGTCCTTCCTACCTTTCTGTTATCTATATTTTTTTTTCAAACCTAAGGTTTGAAAACCTTAACTGTAGGAGATATTTAATTCTAACAGTAAATGTTATTTTTCTAAAAAAGTGAATCAGCACACCAGAAATATTTCTATGAAACTAAAAGATGTATCATTGGAGCAAAAACAATTAGAAAGAAAAAGAAAGGAGATTTGCTAAAAATATCTTTGTGTGCTGTTATTTGATCTTTTTTTTTTTTTTTTTTTTTTTTTCCTACTTTATAAGATAAAGAGTAAAGGAAGTGATACAAAGAAGGAGTGGCTTTAGAGCAGACTTGATGTCATATATTCTAATTTTATAGTAAAAACTTGTATTTTGTTTGTTTCAAGACTTCAATTTTTTTATAAAACAGTAGTTGATTTTCATACCTTTTTGACAAATGGCTTTTAAAATCACAATTAGATTACTTTGGGTTTTTGCCATTTAAATTAAATTGCTCATTCTTTATTTTACTATACAATAGACTATGAAAACTGAACTGGTAATCTGTTAATAATTATAATAAATTAAAAACATATAAAAGTAGTCTCAAAAAAAATAAAAGTAGTCTCATTTCATCTGCATTTGAGCCAGCAACCACTTTAGGTCCCTTGTGTATAAGGTGATTTTTTGAAATAGATTTATTTATTTATTTAATGTACGAGTTGATCCATCTTCATGCACACCTGCAGGCCAGAAGAGGGCGTAAGTTCATGTTGTGGGTGGTTGTGAGCCACATGTGGTTGCTGGGAATTAAACTCAAGACGTCTGGAAGAGCAGCCAGTGCTCTTAACCACTGAGCCATCTCTCCAACCCTCATGCTGTTCTTTAAATGATAAATCTCTTCTCTCCTTCTGCTGTTGGCTGTGTTGCCTATGTTTTGGCAACTTGATGACAGTAATAATTTGAAATATAATCCCACTGTATTCCTTTTCTCTACATCTGGAGTGGGCCGGGTTTGCAACACAGCACATGCTCATCAGTGAAAATACTCATTATTTCAGCACTTGCGGAACCTATCCGATGAAATGGTTGCCCTGCTTCTCATTCCTTTTAGGTCAGCGAAGATCCAGGCTTATCATGCTTCTCCCCAGGGCTTTATCTTTAAAAGCTCCATAGAAGATTGTGTTTGCTAACCCAGATGGAGAATGTTAGTACTTTTTGGATTAGCTAATGATATAACTACCATCATCAGTTATAAGTCTGTTTACCTGACTCTAACTTGGAACCACAACTTCTTCCATTACAAACACTATCCAGAACTACACACTGCTTAGGAAACAGACATGAGTGTATTTCATCTAACTGACCTTTCACATCTGTTACTATGTCAAGAATACAACAGAAATTAATACTGAACCTTTAATGAAAAGGCTGTTAGTTCTATTAAGACATAATTAGAAGTATTTCCATCTTCATTGTCCACAATATCATCAAAATTAGAGGAATAAAAGGAATCAGATAAATTCTAATAATTTATGCTTCTGAACTTGACCAAATATAAGTATAACTTCAAGTACTAACATTTCTTTCATTTTAAAATGTGTTTCTAAAGCAGTTTGTACAAAAAATTCATTATACAAGAATTATGATAGGGAAAAATTTTAAATGTTTCAATAAAGGATATTGGCTAAAGCGGGACAAGTCCTGAAATGAAAAGCTGAATATTTGAGCATTGCATATGAAGACAATGGAAGTGAAGGAGTGTGGAAGGCCTCAAGGCGAAAACCCAGGATGAGCGAGAGTTGTCAATACACGTAGCACAACTGTAGGGAATACTACAGTAGTTTGAATAAGTGTAGGAAAAGCATGGCAATAAATATACTTCGCTATGGTATCATTGGGTGTAGATTAGTTTTCTTTTTTTATAATTAAAAACGTATACTTTTACCTTAAGATCAGATGATAATATATCATTCAGTTTTTAATATGAACATTTTTATTAGTAATTTTAAGCATGTTGAAAATATAAGTAGTCAGTTCCTTGTTGTTGTACGTTCTCCACCCTAGAAACAATTCTCTCAACACACACACACACACACACACACACACACACACACACACACACACACGTATGTATGCATGGGTTAAAAATTAATTGCAATTATTCTATTATTTTGATTTAACTATTTATCTGGTGCCTAACAAAATCTTAAGCTTTCCTTAATGTTTGTTCTAATGGCTATGAACTATTTTCTAACTTTTTGTTTTCTTTACTAGTAAAATAAAAGAGAAAGGTTGAAGTTGGACATATTTTTTATATTGCACTGACTATTTTAGCTGCTGCTCCACTCTGCACAGTCTCCCCATACCTAATTCCGTAAGGCTTGTGTATTCTGAAGTAACTGAAAAGAATCATATCTTAGACATGTTTTCTTTTACAAAGCCTCTCCAGACTGCCCTTCAGAGTGAAATGTCTGTATGCTTTCGGGGAATGTTGTATTTTCCTTTTCCACCAGTGACACCTAGGTGATATTATATCTAAAAAACAGATCCCTCTGCCTTCTTTGTCCTTCATTCTTTTTCCAGTGCCTGTCCTAGAGCTAATAATATATGATGAATAAATAATGGTTAAATGAATGAGTAGCAGCCTTCATTAACACGACACTAACTGTACTCGCACAAGGTGTTTAGCTTCATAAAAGAGTCATAGGTATGAAAACATACCTTGTTAAATTTGAAAAACCTAAAGTGCCCCCTATTGTCTTCTCTCTTGGTGTTTTAACTTTTCCTCTCTTCTAGATGTCATCAATCTTACAGAGCAGGTGCAGTGGGTCAAAGTCAATACCAACATGACTGGCTATTACCTTGTTCATTATGCTGATGATGACTGGGCAGCTCTAATCAATCAGTTAAAAAGAAATCCTTATGTTCTGAGTGACAAAGACCGAGCCAACCTCATCAATAACATCTTTGAACTTGCAGGGTAGAGTATGCACAATTTACATTGTTATTATCATTTTTAAATGTTATTGCACTAAGGAACAATTCAGAAAACAGTTTGAAAGAACAAGTATATATTGGCAATCAGGTACAGTTTTAGAAAATTTGGAAAATGTAAGGCATGTTCACTGCTGTAAGTAATTTTATAATGTATTCAAAGCGTCAGCTATAAACATTGAATAATTAGCATAAAGTAGGATCAGCTACTAGTTCAAGAGTAGTTATCAACAAGGGGGATACATATCTTGTTAAGTAAAAATGTTGTAGGAATTCAGACTTCACATTATTTCATGAGAGAATTCTCTTCATGAAGCAGTTGGCTTCTGCCTAAGGCTTAATGCTAACCTATTGGTTGAATATCATCCCCGGCAATGGAGCCTCCTTGTATGTGTGTGGCTTGCCTCACCAACCGCCATATGCATTATATAAACCCAAAGCCAGGAATGATAGTGGACTTTTGTAAAGCTATCTTCTGAATAGTTTACAAATATAGATTGATTCTAGGCCTAGAAACACAAAGGAAACTCATAATTATCTTCATTTTGACTTGTGCTTTAAATCTGAAATAGCCTTGTTATATCATTCCAACCGTTACTGCCGTGACTTCTACAAACTACCTGCTGTGTTGTTTGAGATGGTGTGACTGCATAGCCTGGTCCAGGTCCAGGCCAGCTTCAAACTCACAGAGACCCAGCTCTCTTCCTCTTGAGTGCTGGAATTAAAGGCATGTAACACCCTACCCAGCATAACTGCTTAGTTTTTAAAGGGCATTCACTACAAATTCAAAATAGACCTTGTCTTAACAGATTTGTCAGACTGACTTCTTTACAGCAAGAAATAAGATTTGTCTGTTTTCTGATTCAGGTGTCCTGAATCAGATACCAATTCAGATAGGATTATCTCACTCCCAATCAAGTGGTAATTAGAAGTTATCAGTAATTAAAATTAATAGCAGTCGTCTTTTCCAAGACAGTGTGATGCTTTTGCTTAGTCAATGGCAAATAATAGATGACTTCTGGATCCAAAAATGAGCTGTTGTATATCTTTCTGTTAAAATGCATCTTTACCTGTAAGCAATTTAAATATAATTACTCGAGTCTAACTTTGCCTGATGCTACTGTAAACTTAACTTTCTTGTCTGCAGAACTTACCGACTCACTATAGAATTTCCTTCCATGTATATGAAGCTATGTGTGTCTCAGCAGATTTGTACTTCCTATTCATTTGTTCTTTAGCCTTGGCAAAGTGCCTCTTCGAATGGCGTTTGATCTGATTGACTATCTTAGAAATGAGACCTACACCGCACCTATCACTGAAGCATTGTACCAGACGGGTCTCATCTATAACCTCCTGGAAAAACTGGGTCACATGGACCTGGCCTCAAGATTGGTGGTAAGTCTTCTTTCTGAAGTTTCTCTTTTGGCCTACCTTTAAAATTGTTACTTACAAGTCTATTCAACTCTTAATATTCCCCCCCCCTTTTTTTAATTTCAAAAAGCAGTTAAATTCCAATTTTTTATTTTACTGGTTGTAAATCTCTAGTCTGGATCAAAATGCCATTCCTAGCAATGGAGAGTTGGTGCAGCTTCTATGTGAAGTAGTGTTGTGTGAGTGTCAGAACACAGACAGCTGACTGCTGTCAAGTGGAGCCGTCCAAAAAGAAGATGCCCCTGGGAGCCCTTCTTTGTTTTTACACAACATAAAATAGGGTATTTTAGAAAGTAGATGTCCTATTAATTTGCTAGTGGCCATTATAAAATGCAACATGTTTGTATTGAAAGTATCCTGCTTTAGAGTTGTTGCTGACTACTCTGCCATGGGCTATGATGCTGATAGGTAGTAGTGACTGCACACGCTCCAAAGGACTCTTAGTATTAGACATCCCCTTTCTTAAAACCCCTCACCTACTCTTAGCAGCTGTTACTTTTGACACTTCAATAATAACCAAGGTAATATATTAGTTACCAAGGATTCTCTTAATGCATTATTACAAATTTAATGTATAAAAATAGCAGAAATGTATTTATTATGCCTCTGGAGGGTAAAAGGCTACAGTCAATGTATTAGCTGGTAGGGTATTTTGTAAAAGACAATCTACTACCTGCCTTTCCCTTAGTTTTAACCGAATATTGCCAATCCATGGTGTCCCTTCCTTAAATCCATGTCACTCCTGAGTTATCTCTGTTGACAAAGCATTCTATTGTGTTTCTGTGCCCAAATTTGCCATTTGTCATAGATATACCAGCCTTAGTTTAGAACCCATAGTAACCCTGTATAGCTTCATTATTACTCGATTATATCTACAGACACTACTGCCATCTAAGATTATATGAGTTGGGGAAGGTACACTAGTCAAATACACATAGGAGCAGACAAGACTAGTGCACCTCACTCACTTTCAAAATACTCTTGAAGGGCACTGATTTCAAGGGTTTTTAAAAATATCCTGAAGGGAGGCAGAACGCCTGCCTGTTCTGTCTAGCCTGATAGCAGAAGCCCTTCTCCTGTGTGTCTTTCTCTATTCTATTTAAGATTAGTCTTAGGAAGCACTTGGTACTTAACTTGTCTCTTGCTGCATCTTCATCATCTAAGGTTTCAGGTGTTTGTTTGGAGCATGCTAGAGAGTATGATCCAGGGGACTGATGAGTGAGGAGCAAGGAAGCTTAGCTTCTGTTTCTAAGACTTAGACCCTTTTAGTGCTATGACTCTTTAAATTTTTAGTTAAATACTAACTTGGCTTTAACTCATAAAGAGGGAAAACATTAACATTCTTTTTTCAATCTTAGAACATTTTGATAGCATCAAAACTATCAAACCGTGAAACCACTTTGTAGTTAGGCAGTGGGATGGCAGGCATTTCCAACCCCTAAATTCAGTATTCAAGTGTACTGATATTTAATACTGGTGTCTGATTAATATTTATGTCATTATAACCAGGACACTGTACATATTAATTTGTCATCCTGTTATGAAAGCTATGTAGTTTATGGAAAGCTATGGTTTGGTGGGTAGGGTCTGGAGGTACATTTGAGTTGTATTAAATTGTTCACATCAAAAGTTAATGTCTAGTTTTAGTCATGTTCCTGTTTTATAACTTACCAAGTTGCTACTCTCTTACATATGAAGCATTGGTGGTATAAACCCTTGCTATAAAACTGACAGTTCTCTTTTTAAAACTACATTAACTTAGGGATGAACCTTCCTGGGTGTATTGGTGTATAATTAAAGCAGTAAATCAAAATGTAATATATAGCAAAGTGTCAGCATTTTTTGTTTTATTTTTAAAGTAATTTTGTTACTGTTGCTGCATTTTATTGGATAGACGGTGTTGGTAGCTTATATGATATATCTCTTTATCCCCTTCCTCTTCTTGCCTGCTGTTCTTTATGGAATTAGTACTGGCTGTTTACTTACCTTAACTTCGGGTTAATTTATGAGAAGTATATCTCATTTTATAAGAGGAAAAGGCAACTTGAGGCACCTGCTATGTAAATAATATTGAAGTCATACTCTCAATTGCTTATTTAAATGATCACATTTAAAACATCAGGATTTTTATGAAAATAGAATTATTGTAGTAAAATATTTGTCATACTTTCAAATACATATAAAATATTTTGAGATCCTCTCTTGATCATTAGGTGTAAGGAGACTAGCAGAACCATGCTGTCTGATTATAGGGTATGAGTGCTTAGAGCTTAGTCTAAGCATCTTCAAGTCTCAGACTTTTCTCTGCTGCAGTCAAAGTGCCAATCCCACTAGTGTTGCTGTGTGTTTCCACGGAAGTGTCTGAAAAATGGGATTCCAAACTAACTTTTCCACACATTGTTTCTTTGTTTTTGATTATAAGTACCTTTCAACTTTCATCTCTGTAGACCAGAGTATATAAATTGCTCCAGAACCAAATCCAGCAGCAGACTTGGACTGATGACGGCACGCCATCCATGCGAGGGCTTCGCTCAGCCTTGCTGGAGTTTGCCTGTGCCCACAGCCTAGGGAACTGTACCACTATGGCTGCAAAGCTGTTTGACAATTGGATGGCATCAAACGGGACTCAGAGGTGAAGTGCACATCTACGTAAATGGTTCTTCCCATTCGTTACTTCCTAAGGAAGGAAGGAGTGACATCCCCTGTGTACACATACCCTGTTTAATACATTGTTTTCATGACCCTTGAATTGCTTCTACTTATTACTGCCATGAATTTGAGCATACAAATTTTAGCTCTTGCAGACCTGATTTAAATTCTTTTGGTATATATCCAAAAATGGTATTGCTGGATCATAGAAAATTTATTATTTGTTTCATTTTGGTGTGTGTGTCTCTCTCTGTGTGTGTGTGTGTGTGTGTGTGTGTGTGTGTGTGTGTGTATACGTACGTACGTAGGCCAGAAAACCATCTCTAGTGTTAATCCTTAAAGACACTCTATTTTTGAGACAATGGCTTCCACTGGCCTGGTGTTCACTGAATAGTCTAGATTGGATGGCTAGAGAGCCCCCTGGAGTCTGCCTGTTCCTGTCTCCTGAATGTTGGACGTTCATGGACCTACCAACCCCTGACTTTACCATGTGGCTTCTATGGATCAGACACAGTACTCATGCTTGCCTCGCAAGCTCTTTTGATAGAACTGTTTCCTCTAGCATTTTTAATTCTCAATTTTTAAGGAACTTTCATGATATTTCTCATAAGAGTTTCCCATAGTAATTGTGTGATTTCATGTTTCCACTAACAGAGTTGAAACATTCCAATTTTTTTACATCCTTGCCAACACATTTTCTGGTTTTGTTTGGTGGGTCTGGTTTTGAGATAGGGTCAGATAGTTTTCTTGTTATTCTCCTGCTTCGTTGTGTCTCTTCTAGCCTGCCGACTGATGTCATGGTCACTGTGTTCAAAGCTGGAGCAAGAACCGAGACAGGCTGGTTGTTCCTCTTACACATGTATTCCTCCATGGGCTCTGAAGCAGAAAAGAACAAAATACTTGAAGCTCTTGCCAGCTCAGAGGATGTACAGAAACTTTACTGGTATGGACTCACTCAAAGAATGTGATACAATAAAACCAAAAGATAAATGCTCTTTGCTCTATAGGACAGGAGCCACTTTTTCTTGAGTTCTCACTGTGACTTCTTCCTGAGTTGGACAGTGTGGTAAGGAGTTCACATGAGCTTGACTTTATCTTGGGGACTGAGCCTTAACAGATGTGCAGAATCCACTTAGTCCCATCTCTGCCCTGCTTGGAAGTGTCGCTCTCCCTTAGCATGATGTCCTAAACTCTGTGGTACAAGATACTGATCTGTGCATGCTGTACTGTGAAAATGCAAACACTTCAGAAATAGACAACTGTTGGAGTCCCTTGAGTTTATTGCTTATACTTCCTAATGTCCAACTGGGAGCTTCATGTGGGTGAAAGGCAGGCAGGGAAGACCCAGCAGAGAGAACAGGAAGATTCAAGTGGCCAAGGGAAATTCAAAAGTGCCTGCAGCTTCAGGTAGACAGTGAAAGCCATACCACCTTAGCCTGGCTCTTCTCTTACATAAAGCCTCGCAAGTAAATCCTAACGGTCTCCTGGAGGCATCCTTGGCCCTGCCCAGACCCACTTTCTACTAAGCGTTATCTTTAAATCAGTGGCTAGTCTCTGACCTTAGCACAGTATACTATACACTTCCATTGTAAATAGTCAAACACCACCTGAACATAGAGTGTAAAATGTGAAAATATTTCATAGGACCCTTATGCTTTGTACTATTTTTCTTTGCCATTTGGTAGTTTCAGTACTGGTCTGTGTATTTATATGCAGAAATGTACAGGCTGAGTATTCCCAACCTGAAAAACCAGAAAATGTACTAGTTTCCAAAAGTGTAGTAAGTTGCAGTTTTTCCTTGATCATAAATCATTTGGTAACAAAGCACGAATATGTGTGTCGTGACTAGTAAGGTAACCGACACGTGTTAACTTGTGTCCTAATCTTAGGCTGGTCCAACCTGACTTATCTTGTTAACTTGTGTCCTAATCTTAGGCTAGGCCAACCTGACTTACCTTGAGTTGATAAAGAGCTTGGCATTGGGTCATCACCTCACAAACAATTATTTTGAAGGCTAACTCTGTTTTCTTCTACAGGTTAATGAAAAGTAGCCTGGATGGTGGTATTATCCGAACACAGAAGTTGTCACTTATAATTAGAACAGTGGGCAGACACTTCCCTGGACACTTGCTGGCATGGGATTTTGTTAAAGAAAACTGGAATAAGCTTGTACATAAGTAAGTTTCTTGGGGAATGACTGACTTTCATATTCTCAGACTGTGCATTTGCAAAAGACTCATAGTGCCTTACTGGCTCCCTGAGGTTATGATTTGTCCTAACATGTGCTTCCTAAGGGAAGCACTTCGTATGCAACAGCTTTCTATATTTCTAAGCATTACAGCACGTAACAGTGGTGTTCCACTGGAGTGCGACCCTGGTAAGCTAGTCACCTGAGCATGGCCATGGACTATTTGAGAATAGCTGTTCAGTTATATGTGTTAGGAATATGTCTTGATTGCCAAGACACCAGTTAAGGAATCATTAGCTTGGTAGCCCATTTAGGTGCTTCCTTCTTCTCTTAAAGCAATAATGAGGTTTTTTTTTTTTCCCCCCTGGGCATAGATGATTTTTGAGAACTAGATTAAAATTCTATCAGAATATCCCAAGCCTCAACCTCCTTTCCTGCATAAGTGTAAAGGTGCCTCAACTTCTGAACTGAATTTCCAAAGGGAACACCCCACTCCACCTTTACACTGAAGGATTTCCTTCATGCTCTAGAATAGTGCTTTGGTTGTCAGCAGAGGCTTCATTTTTATTTTATTTTATTTTATTTTTTGTCTTATATTTGTGTTTCTTCAGGTTCCATCTGGCCTCCTATACCATCCAAAGTATTGTTGCTGGATCTACTCACCTGTTTTCAACAAAGACACATTTGTCTGAGGTTAGTTGTATAAAATGCTAGCAGAGGAACTGCAAGGTGTTCTCTCCTTAGGCTGCTGTGTGAAGTGGAGGCTTTTCATCTAATTCCAGTCCCTTCCGTCTTCTCTCATCAGTGATAATGCCTCTACATTGAGATTATTCCTAGATGGTTGCATGTAGCCAGGAGGTGAAGTTCTGGTTCCATCCTCAGCATGACGTGCCATCTCCTCAATACAAATCATTTTAGTAGTAATGTAATTATTTTGAGAACTCGCATTCAAAATGTGATTTATGTATCAAACCTATTTTTAGATTGACTCATGTTTTTCAGAGTTCTTTATATATTTTTAAAAATAACAAGGAAAGAAGAAGTAAGAGACATGGGAGTAGAGGCACCAGCAGGGAAGAAAGCTTTTGTTTTGTTTTTTGGATTACCACACTTGATTGAGGCGAATACCTTGGGTGGTAAAGTATAAGCTGCTCCTATACTTAACCATATCCCTCCTGCTTCCTACATGTCAGACCCTGGAGCTACAAGCACATAGTTAAAACTCACTTCAAAAGGCCCACCAGGGAGCCTCAGCACTTCTTTGTTTAAAATACTTCTTCATTGAACTTGCAGGTCCAGGCATTCTTTGAAAATCAGTCAGAGGCAACCTTGCAGCTTCGGTGTGTCCAGGAGGCTTTGGAAGTTATTCAACTGAATATCCAGTGGATGGCGAGAAATCTGAAAACACTGCCGTGGTGGCTGTAGCACTCACAGCTGACCTTCTGGCGCCCATGGCTCTGCGGTTTTTGCAAAGGTTGAGGCGAAGGCAGGCCTGCTGCTGAGTTGTTTGCACTGTTAGGACTTCTAGTTAGCTCAGGGCCCAATTGTACTTTTTATGTCTTTTCTGAAATGTCTTTAGGCAGCAAGTAGTTATTTATTACAAAATTATATTCACCTCTATGCCAACCATCTACAAAAATAATGAATAATTTCTCTTTGTCATAGAAATGGAGAAAAAAAAGGTCAGATTTGAAATTCTGTTGTGTTGCTTAGTGGCCAGAGTATTGCTGATACAATACAACCAAGGAAGTCTGCTGTGAGAACCGCTGGGGCAGGTTGGTCAGCTGCCACTTCCTGTTGTTAGGTGCAAGTAACTGTGGTAGTTAGCCTGGAAGTGCAGTAACAGAGCACTGAAGATGCAGCTGCAGACACTGACCTCAGGTGTGCAGGTCTACCCTGACTGCGGTTCTCTTAAAAGGTGTGTGTCTATAATATTTCCTGCAAAATAGCCAGGCTCTAAAGAATTTCTCATGTTTCTGTTAAGTTGAACAGATGAACAAACAGGCCCAAATTTTCAGTTTTCCAAATACCTAACACTTTTTGCTTCATCTTTATGGCACTATGTAGGAAGGTGTTCTGAACCGGGTTAATCTTAACTATTTTGTTAATGATGCCAAAAACCCCCAACTCCGTGCACCTGGTAAGACCTTAGGCAGACTTTCTGCTGTAGAGGAGCATTCCTACACTTTGGCAAGCTTTCTGTTAAGCACTGCTGTTTTTGTCATTACTTTCTCACCAAGAATGTAATTTGTTTAAGTTGCCTTTTGAACCTAACAAATCATACCCCTTTCTCTGTGAATCATAGCCATGTGCGGGTTTCTACTTTATGTTACTGTGTGTATTGGAAGCATTTCTTAAGTAGGGTCTTCAAGAAATTAAAGCTTTTTATTTCGAAGTTCACCATAGTACCTTAAAGGGGCAATGAGGATGTGGAACAGTAATAAGTTAAAAATATGGTGGGCTATGAATTATTATTATTATTTTGCTGTTAAAAACAGTGTTTTTGTTTAGTTAAAAAAAAAAAATTATAGGCTTTTTTTCTCTTATCATGGCCAAACTACACTAAACAGAATAGCAAAGGAAAAGTGAGGGAGGGTATCCCGAGCAGAATACGGGCGTTCTCACTCCTTCTGGAGGAGAAATACTGTACTTGAATCTTTTGAGCTATGCAGACTTATTCCTAGGGATTGTTGTGTTTCTTTGATTCTTAGGAGAGACGTTTTTCTTCTTAATAACTCACGAGAAACCTATATTTTGTTTGAAAACAGTGTCCATGTACATAAAAAGGGAATTACTCATTTGTGAACACTGAAAACACTCCACAGAGTCAGACCATAGAAAGGCCACTTTTTTATTCAGCTGTTGTAAAGTTAGAATATGTGGAGTTGTATACAAAGTTATAGTTTATTTTATGAGAATATTTTTATATAACAAAATTTTAATGGCTGACAAGTTGAAACTTAGCCTGCTTTAATCCTAGTGTTCGATCCCAATTTAGTCTTTTCTAAACATGTTTGTGTTTTTTAGTAAAAACTGTTATTTCTGAGAGTCACAGAACCGTCTTGATGTCGTAGTGAAATAGGTGTTTGTGCATCTTTATCTCCCTGTGATTTTGGTGAATGAATGATGGCTCAGTCCATACTGAAGGTTACTGGGGTTTTGTATTTTTAGAGTGAAGGAAAAATACTCCTGTGGGTTCTGGTTGCCCCTCTTTGGTTTTGTACCATGTTGTTTTACTAAATCTACTTTGATACAGAGTTTAACTTTTGCTACTTCTCAGGACCAGTTCAATCTTGAGATTTATCTGCCCATCTTAAAGTCTTTGCAACTCTGCATATGGCAAATCTTGTCTTAACAATGTTTTCCATGTTTGAGTGTGAATGTGTGTGGCGTGTAGTGTTGTGACTAAAGCCGCAGGAGGGTGTGGGCTTTAAAAGAGGAAATGCTTGATCCACTGCTCTCGGAAGCTGTCCGTTCCTAGGAGCTGTAATATTTGCAGTCTTCCCGACAACCTTCATCTCCATTGTTTTTAATTTGGTAGTCCTCCTTTTAGTTTCCCTCACAGAATTCTCCACTTTTTCTGTTTTGTTAACCTATTTATGTCAACTTCTTACAGCTAATTCAATGTCAGGGCTGTAAGGCTGAGGGGTGGCATTTATAGTCTGATAAGTGTATTGATAGCATTCAGATTTTCCTCCTGGGAAGTTTAATCCTGCACTCTGTACTTTTAGGAAGGAAGAGTGAACCACAGGTGTCCGCTGGGGCTGTGGTATAAGCACATACACACCTGACATCACTGGGTGGCAGGTGAATGAACACTCTGCTTACCACAGAGAAAGTGTATTGAATGGAATTTGAAATGCACATCTTGATTATTATGAAAGATAGAATTGGAAATCTAGATTTGTGGAAAATTTGATTTGGAGATCTGAAAGTTTATTATTAAGTTAGGAATTGGAGGAGACAAGTTTACTCTGCTAATATGAAGTTAGCTATAATAAAGTAGTGGCAGCCCCCACCCACACCACACCCACACCACACCCACACCTACACTCACACCACCGCCCACACCCACACCCCGGCCTCCAAGAAGCTTGTGCCTTCTTCTGTCTCATTTTGTTTTTTTCAGATGAAATTATATATGTCATTGCTTCAGTGTTTACAGACATTTTTGCTATCACAGGTTCTACTTAACTGATTGTCTTCGCCATATGTGTTTTTATTAGACTTTAGCCACCATTAGAACAACAGCTGCCAGAAGAGTCCTGGGCAGAAAAAAATCCAACTGCATCAGCTTTACTGGGTACCACATAATACTTCCTCATTATTGGGAAGCAAGAAATTAAAATCAAGTCTCGTGCTGTTGAATGATAGATAGCCTGGTGGTGAGTGGACTTTAAAGGTGCTCACCTAAAGTAAAGCACCTGGAATGCTCATCTTCGGCTGATACAAGCTGCAGATACGCAGTCGAGAAGGACTGCGGTCCCAGGGCTGAGTTCGCAGCCAGGAATGGATTGGTTTACAAAGGTCTCTAAGAATTGGGATCATGAGTATAACGTGGATTTTCTCACCTTTGCCTTACTTTTGTTTATACAAAATTAATTCTCCTTTTTTAGAAATGTTCTGTCTCCTTATGTTTATATTTCTTGAAACTCAGGTAGATATATTTTGCTGGGTTTTGTGGAGCTTTTTTAGTTTTGTTCTTAAATCTCTGAAATATAAAAGAAATACCAAATGAGGTCCCAAAGTATGGCAAACCTACTCTATTGCCCGTCCCTTACTGCATGAGCCCACAATAACTAGAACATTAGAGATTGACTTTTAGAGTGTTGGTAGGAGTTCTTGAGGGGCCTATGCATACTTTTGAAACAAATACAAGTACTTTTATATGTTTTACATTTTACAAATTTTGTCCTGGTAAAGAGTGAACTACCTACCGCCCTCTGATCATCTCTCCTCTTCCCATGGTGTCTACTGTGAGAAAGAGTTTCAGGGTAATTCGGTCTTAATTTTTGAAAAGATGGGGTGAGTTTCAAGAGGGGAGCAAGGTAGCTTCTTTTAAAAGTGGGTAGAAATAGTTGGGCTGCTATTTGGGCCTTACTTATTGTTGCCCTCCGTACACTCTTCCTGTGGACATGGGTGTGAGCCAGGCGCACGCACACGGATGCCCTGGCAGTAACAAAGTAGTAGTAACAGTGCTTGTTGTTTGGTTCCAGTCTTAGGGACTTAGTCGTCTGTTTCTTATCCTTTCACGCTTATCATAAGTTCAGGGCCACTTTTTATATTTCACTTAGACTCATCTCTTTGTGTAGACACTTAGTTACCGTTGTGATTGAGTGTGACAGATTCTTTCCTTTCTCTTGTCGCCTCTTAACAGTGTCACTAACTGTTTGGGAGAGTGTGGAAGAGAGTGGAGCAGCTATGGCCTTTTATTGCTAATCCGTTTGGTCCTGTGCCCTCCGGACGCATGTGATAGGACCTGATGACGTGTGGAAGACTAGGTGTGGACAGCCACCTCTACTACCTGTTGGCAATAGCTGGTGGGGCGGGTGTGTGAGTGGAGTGTGGGCGATGCAGGGAAGTGTACTTAACGTCTAGGTGTGTGTATTTCTTACTACTGGGTGCTCAGAGTGAAAGGCACTCAGTGGACTGTGGAGTGCAGATGTGTAACAGTGTCCTCTTTCCCTTTCCTTTATTGCCTGAGTGCAATACTTTTTAAAGTAGTTTGGCTTTTTGAAAAAGCTGTGTTTGGGGTTTTGGCTGGAAAAATAGTTTGGGGGCAAGAGTATATACTTTTTTAAGTGTATAAACATGTTGTTGCTGCATTTTTACTTCCTTGCTTTACCTGTCCTTTCCATGAATTTATGAGGATCGTTGGGGGTCTTTCTCTAAGAAGTTTCTTCCTTCTCTTATGTTGGCTATGCAGTGAGTGTCTAGTAGCACAGACAGTGCTTTGGGCCTGGGCTGGGGTGCAGGCTGGGGTGGGGTGGGGTACAGGCTGGGGTGCAGTGCAGGCTGGGGTGCGGTGCAGGCTGGGGCTGGGCTGGGGTGGGGTGCAGGCTGGGGCTGGGCTGGGGTGCAGGCTGGCACATGGCTTCACTGTGTGTTTTACTTCTTGGCCACTGCATTCACTGGGTGCCTGTCCTGAACTAGACTCGTAGGTTCCTGATGAACCGTGGAATTCAGGATTCAGTGTCCTCCCGTTCCTGTTCCATCTATGTGGGCAGGTTTTTCTTTTCATTTTCTTTCTCTTAGACTTAGTGGGGACTAAGGGCAGGAGATATACTATACATATATAAATATAGTTACTATACTGTGTTATTTCATTTGGTACTGAATCCTTTATATGGGTGTATAAGTACCTAATGAGACATGGAGGTCCGGATGTATGAAAGCTTCCCCTTTCCCTTTTCCTCGTTGCCTCTGTGGGCAATAGTTGTAGAGTAGCATAGATTTTCTAATTCTGTTCCACCCAGAGGAGCTTTATGTATATACTTTAAAATGTAAATATAAATTTTTTAATCTTTTTGTTGTTACTTCTTTTGTACCTAAATCTATCTGTGGACACTTAGGTACATAAGGAATATTGAGGTTCATTCTATGAAAAATGTCCCCTTCCCCTTCCCTCATTGCCTGTCTGGGCAATGGCTTGTAGAGTAGTTGTGTAGCTTTGGCATGGGGATATGGAGTGAAAGAGCTCTGGGTTTTTACTTTTTTAAATGTGTTTAAAAGTTTGCCAGTTATTTCAATTTCCCACTCCCAATCCTTTATGTTGTCAAACGAAGCAAGAGTCTATACCCAGAAGCATGGAACGCCCATCCTTCACTCCGTCACCTGGGCCACCCTGTAGTAGTGCAGAGCTGCTCTTAGGCCTGGGTTCTTATGTTGTCTGTTTGTTGCTTATAGCGTGCTTGCTAGAGAATGAGTGTAAATGCCTTGTCATTGTCCTTGGCGTGACTGTGTTTAATATGTACTTAATGAACACTGAGATTGATTCTATGAAAACTCTCCACACTCCCTGTCCCGCACTGCCTTGTGGGCAGTGGTAGACTAGATGTTTTGTTTACTTATATTTTGTTTGCTTTGGGGTATTCTGGATGTATATATTTTTAATGTATATAAATAATTGCTACTTTCTATATGTTATTTCACGTAGCACCAGTTCTTTGCTGGGATTTGTAGGTGTATAATAAAACATTGCGGTCCAGACGTATGATAACTCTCCCCTGCTCCCTTTTCCTCATCGCCTGCAGAGGCAGTGATTTTATAACTTTTTTAAGGGGGTGGGATTGCTTGGGTGGGTAGTGGTTAGGGGAAAGGGATGAGTGCATGGTTTTAAAATACATTTTCCCATGGTACTGATTAGGCCCGTAGTCCTTTGCATGGGCAAATGGCCACCTAATCGAAATTGTATTGGCAATAGTGAGTAGAGCAGTTATGTGTTTTTTTATTTAATTGTTTTAGATTTATATTTTTGGTAGTAGACTATTATTAATATAAGGTTTTCATTTCTTTATTTCATTTTGTGTTCTGTCCTTTGCCTAACTGTAAAGGACATAATGAAAATTAGTTTTATAATATGACAGGGCACATCCTTTCTTGCATATTTTCTCACTTAGCAGTAGCTAGTGCAATTGTTTTGTGTTTGTTTTTCTGGTTAGTCTGTAGGATATATATCTTTAAGGATGCAAACACAAACACATACATACTCAGTTTTCTCCCTTTCCCTCATTGTTTGCCTTTAATATTGTTCCCTTGAGGGTTTCTACATGCACCTGGAAGTGTAGGCCTGTGACTCCATGTCTAACAGCAGCAATGGGCATGCAACAGATAAGACGGGAGAAGACACTCAGTATGGCTGCACTGTGGAAACTAATCAGATCCAGCATTTCTAGTGTTGATTTAAACTGAGATGGTGAGCTTTGTTTTTGTAAATACCAGAAAAATAGAGGGCTGTGCTGAGTAAAAATGTGTTTAAATGTCATCACTGTTTGAGGTAAGATGTTGCAGCTTGTGAGCCAGTATCAGTGTTTCCTATAACTGATTTGAAGAGCCTTGAAGAGTCATGCTACTGTGAGGCATGAAATTCAGATTTATCTCCAGAGTTCTGTTAAATGTTCTTATGTACCCAGGAAAAGTCATTGTGATTCTTAGAATGGGCCATTTGAATGCTTGCTACTCCTCTGGTGTCTGACAGACAACATGGTCCCAAAAGAATTTCAGGGGTGAGCCCTTTCTATCTTAAAACATCCACATGTGGCAGGGCACATTGGCCCTTTCTTACCCAGAACTCTTTTGTGTGGCTGCATCTTTTCCCCAGTTCTCTCTTAACTGGACCATTCCTGTTCTGTTTTTCTTCTGCCTTCAGATCTGTCATTGTTTTTACATGCTATCTGAAGTTGCACTCACAATTTAAGCCACTGCTGCCTTTTCATTAGCTTTGTGGCTCTGTGCACCCAGCCTATATGTTTGAGCTCAGAATTCTTATAGTTCACATTGTCTCTTCATCCACCACATGGTAAATGTTATTGCCACACATTTGTCTGCATCAAAGAAAGCGCATGTGAAAACTTCCTCATCCTTCTAGCATGTAACTTGGTTTTTTTCCACATTTTTACTGATGTTTCATGAGGAAGATTTGCCATAACCATTTAAGAAACACTGAGTCATAGATAGGGCTTCTAGAAATTCTCAAAGACATATTCTTTACCATATCAAACTCTCAGGAATGTGTTGGAAAATTAGCCTAGTAACATTGCTGTTACGTATATCTGCTGCTGTAGGAAAAAGTTTATTAATGACACATTTACCTTTGATCATAAATAAAAGGAGAAGGGCCACCTTTTTGGAGTTAGTCATGGTAGTCATTAGTGATATTTTTGAACTGTTTTTAATTTGAAATACTTCAAAGGAAGTAAAGGTCATGGCTTAGCTCAAAGAAATGCTCCAGAAGTTGGGCTGTATAAATCATCAGTACAATAATTGTGTGTGTGTGTGTGTGTGTGTGTGTGTGTGTGTGTGTGTGTGAAAACTTCCACATAATTGGCGCATTTGCATTCATCAACAAGTCACACTGAGACAAACTGTAGGCACTGACTTGATTGAAGCCAAGTGCTCCCTGTGGCTGTGAGGAAGAATCTCTTTCTTGCAAATACTTCGGAAAGCGATTACTTGGGAACTTACAAAGGTATCACTATTTTTTTTTTTTTTTATTTAAACACCAGTAGAGACCTTCAGTTTATTCAGTATGAATTTGCAAGCAGAATTATAAATTTGTATTCTAATCTGTCTTTTGTGGAAAGATTTGAAGATAGTATGTATGTGTAATATTGTATATGCAACAAGTGTGTTGTTTTACTTGTAAAGGGAAAATGCTTATTTTTCTTTGTACTTATTTTGCATATGACCAGCACTGATTGAAAGGCATGTTTAACTGCAAACAATGTTGCTTTCTTTGTGAAATGCAAATAAAAGTATTTAAATACAAATATAGTGTGGATTCATATAATTAAACAAAATATATTTTAAAAGTATTTCATCTCAGATTCTGAGTTTCTTCAGAGCTGTCCCCATATATTTAATTTATGTAATTTGCTTCCTGCCTCACTCCAATATCCTTAACATGTAAAACTCAAAGAAGCCCAAACTCACACTGTCAGCATTTGGGCTAGATAATTATTTGTTTTTAGAGATTGTTGTGCAGACCATAGCAGTTTCAACATTCACCCTCAGTATTGATGCCAATTGCATCTACAGATAACCAGCTGCCCATAGCAACCCCACACTCTCTGGCCCTTGTAAGAATCAAAAAGTTTACTTTATATATAGACAAATGTTCCCTGGACTGACAATTAAAACTGTATGTGGATGCTTGGGACAGCAGGCTCAGTAACAGGGGAGATGGTTTTAGGACAGTCACCTACTTCTGCACAGCTGCAGTCCTCATAATCACTCAGCTCCTGTAAGTAGCAATGGGTTCCTTAGTAGTACACTCCCCACTCAAAGCTAGCAGTTGCCCCTGCTTCGATCATGTAAGTTGGAACACAGGCACCAGCCCTTCGGGATGGACCTTGCTACACTTACGTTAATAAGTAGATCCACAAAGGTAGCCTAGTTCATCTCCATGAGTCATCTTGATTGAGAATTGGGAAATTTTTAGGTTTGTAGATACAGGAATGAAAACTAGTCTTTTACAGTAATTAGAGTCTAAAGTATTAATGTTTAATGTTGGGCATTTGAAGACAAATATAGTGAGTCTCTTAATTTCCACTCCCAATGAGCCATGTTGGGAGATTTGAAAGCCTTTATGCTTTGCCTTTTAAAAAAACAAAGTTATAAAGATCATTGTCAGTATTTATAAATTGCTCAGAAATTGCAAGGATTTTTAAAAAACTGGTTACATGTTTTATATTCATAGATATCAACAGTAAACAATTGAACTAAAATTTATAAGTAAAGAGCACTAAATTCTACTAGATTGAGGTGGGGGAAATGCGTTAATCATGTTGCAGAAAAATTTTATGTTAGCCTTCTGCTTTTCTTTGAAATTTTCCATAAAGTGTTTCTTCTACACACACACAGAGAGAGAGAGAGAGAGAGAGAGAGAGAGAGAGAGAGCGCCTCCAGTGTTTAGGTTTGAGAGAGAGAGAGAGCGCCTCCAGTGTTTAGGTTTGTGTGTGGACTGAACTGTTGACATATGCCGTAGAGTGGTGGTTTTTATCAGAGCAGAAACATCCCTTTAAATAACCAATTTCACTCACCCCAATCCAGGCATTGGTGGTTGAATTCCCAATGCCCTGAGCTTGTGTGCTTTCCTTTTCCTTTGTGTCTGACATCCAGTTGACCAGTCAAAGTCTAGTTGAGGTTAAATGCAATTTAAAAACCACATTTTTGGTTTGGGCTTAACTGAATTATATTCAAGACCTTCACTTAGAGCAATTTTCAGTCTTTCCCACTAATTTTTATAAAAGAACATAATGAAATTAAAACAGTTATCAAAATTAGAATGTTGACAAGCACCAGGCAGCTATAGTTTGAAAGGGAAGTCTGAGTATTTAGAAGAAGCTAGTGTATGGCTCATCAAAACAACAAGCTCTTGATGTACAAGCTGAATCTGGCAACTGGGAAGCTATTTTGTTTCCGGTGTCTCTTCTTCATGCATGTTGCTGCCATGTGCAGTTTTGCACAGTGACTGCCCTATCTTGGTATCATTCTGTCTATCTCAAAGGTGCCTAATTTTTTATTTCAGCAGAAGTTATTAAGATATTACCGCTTCCACATGGTTAAAAGCATGATTTGAAGAAATTAAATTGAAAAGCTTCAGGACAGAGGGACACTAGTCAGAACCAGGAGTTCTTTCTCACCTGCTGTTTTCTACTTAAGGTAGTTTTAGTTTACTATCTAGGATACTCCACACACACCTGTCTTTCAGGAGTGTTAACATAAGATAAAACCATCTAGAACTGAATGGTGGTGCCTGTCCCAAAAAGCATAAATTCAACTTTGGTCATCAAAAGTACCAGCTGCTTCCTGGGACGTCTGTGTGTTAACATTTTCTGTAACAAATGGAGAGGATTCCTATAAATTGAATAAGAGTATACAACATACCAACTAGGAATTATAGGAATAAAGTGTAATATGCTTTTCTTTTGCAAGTTTGAGCCTTGAATTTTCTTATATTTTATTTGAAGAACAGTGTTACATGTTAGGGAACAGGCCAGGGAGACGGCTCAATCAGTAAAGACATGTTCTGCCAAGCCTGATGGCCTGAGTTTGACCCACATCATGGGAGAAGAGAGCTGATTCCCACAAATTGTCCTCTGACTCCCAGATGTGCTGTGGTACGTCCATCCTGTCCCCACATAGACACATAAGAAAGGAGAAAATGCAAATGCATGCAGTTACATTGTTTTCACAACTGAAAACCATGAATGTTGGTGAATTTTGGTTAATTACAAGGAAATTGCAAACTAAACTCTTGATTTGACTTATAATGGAGATAATATTTCCTTGGCTATCAAAGTATGAGGCATAAATATGTGGGAAGATGGGCCTGGTACTTCAAAGGCATCAAAAAATTTACTCCTCAACTTATTTGCCTTTAATAGGCAAAGCAATTAGATTCTAGCTAGAAAATATTGCATGCAAATTATGTCATATGAACAGAAATTGATCAAATGTCTTAGGGTCTTTGTGAGTGCTAGAAGGAAACTTCTAAATGATCTAGTCTACCCTCATCATTTTATTGACTAACATTACACCTTAGCTAAATTTTCACATATATTTAATTTGTATGTGTGTCTAGCCTAGATGCAGATGATGCGCACTTGCCCATAGGACACTGTTTGCCTGGAAAATAGTAAGAATTGCTTCAATGAAGAAAAACTATCCTATTAGGAATTTACCATCAAAAGAGGTGGGTACATTACTGTAAAGTTGAGCTTAGAGTTAAACGGTTGAACTTATGATGTAAATCACCCAAATATCATGATCTTGACAAGGTAGCCCATTTTGTATGTTTTGGATGACGTGCATTGCACAGAAGTGGCACTGTCTCGGTGGAAGGCAGTAATGTCAGGAGGTTCTGAGTCTCATGACCAATCATTTATAGTGAGGAGAGTGATCACCACAGGTGAAGGGAAATTATGTAATGTGTGACAAGCCAAGTAGAAGGAAAATAAATACTGGCCTCGCTAACTAGGTTTTTGAAAGTCCGTTTTTCCTAAATTATTTTGAATTCAGACCAAAGTAAACCATTTACCCTTAGCTGCAGACTCTTGTGCTTTCTATTGCCAGGGAGATAGAGCCTTCACAAAGTTCAGTTCTAAGAAAGGCATTTGAAGTCAGTTTTGTTTTGTTTTGTTTTTGAGAGGGCAAACCCTGAATGTCAGATGTCCCTCTTTTGCCTTGTGTACGTGCTAAAGGCTCTTTTCTGCCTTTAGCCAACTTGAACTCAGAACTTAACACTTAGTTCAAGTTTTCTCTCTACAAAATGTACTGAAGCCAACCAATTGCTGAGAAATGTAGGATTTCCCAGGCATGCGAGTGAGAAAATCCAAAAGAAAATTTATCTTCTCTAGAGCCTCTTCCTTACCTGGCTCTTTCTGGGGGATCTCCTTACATAGACACACACACCTGTGCATTCACACACACACACACACACACACACACACACGTGTGTGCACACATGGCATACACATACACACAGAGGCATATAGTCACAGAACGACCCCCCCCCTTGCTGATTGCTCACTCAGAACACCTCCTTGAACTTGAAGTGTCTCTCTTGTTTGGAGCACTGTGTCTCAGTGTCAAAATGCAGATGCACATGGCCAGACTATCAGGAGCTCAGCAAAATGGGCCTCAAAATTTAAAAGGCTGTTTTTGTGGCCTTTTGTATTTTGGTCATATCTTGGAGTTACTTCTCAGAAGTCACTAAGTATTTAATATGAGGAAAACTGTTGTTCTTGTAAAAGGAAACTTCAAATCTTTATATTGGTAAATATTTTTCTTCTGGTTTTCTAGGATAACATGAAAATTGCCTTATAATCCCAGAGCATACCCAGTCTTTGGGTAAGAGAAACCAGCCTCAGACTGAAGAGGCATGCAGGAGGTACTTGTGTTTTTCATGGGTAATTTATTCAGTAACTGAAGTAATCTATCTAGTATGCACAGGCTGAGTGCATGAGGCTTAGCTACAACATGAGCTTCAAGTGCCCCCTGGGTTTTATACATGCAGCCTGTGCAGGGCATTTGAGTTCATGAGAAGCAGACACAAGGGCGTGTCCCAAGGGGGATGTTGTAAGCTATGAGGCTGATGTTAGTGTAGTCTACTGCAATAAATGCCCAGGGTGTGGGGGAACCGGGTGTTTTCCC
This sequence comes from Acomys russatus, assembly GCF_903995435.1. Taxonomy (NCBI): domain Eukaryota; kingdom Metazoa; phylum Chordata; class Mammalia; order Rodentia; family Muridae; genus Acomys; species Acomys russatus. The sequence goes on along the minus strand of NC_067157.1, from coordinate 60,318,836 downwards.
AGCCAGGGTTCCCCTCTACCCATTTGGGTGTACAGTGGGATGTCAGAGGGCGAGTCCTCCCTACAGAGGCAATGTGAATTCCACATTTAGCATCTGTGTCATTGACGGGGACCCAGACACACTCTGCTCCTCACTGAGTGAACCACACAGCTAACTACTGGTTCTTAAGGGTGTTCCAAGTGAAGGACAAGGGGCAAGGTGTTATTTGCACGTTGCAGTTTCACCCCAGGGTTCCCTTTAGTTCCAATTATAAGGGCATCTTTCTGCTCTGCTTTCCTCTATGTGGTGAAGCTAGAACGAGGCTAGCTTTTCAGAATCACAAGGCAGGGAATCTTAACTTAAATGTGACCTCGTGGGGAGATGAGTCTGCAAGCACTTGAAGCCTAGAGTATAGTCAGTTAAATGAATCAAACGTGAAACGCACCTTTTAACACACTTGGCTTCCAGATCCTGTGCACAACTGCTTGCTCACCTTAACCTCACTGACCTCTCGCCTCGGTAGTCAGGGAAGGGATTGCCACAGTCTGTATTTCCAAGGTTCTTGCACTCTGCTTGGGATGTAGCTAGACATGTCTCTGTGTGTGTGTGTGTGTGTGTGTCTGTGTGTCTGTGTGTGTGTCTGTGTATGTGTGTGTGTGTCTCTGTGTGTCTGTGTGTGTGTGTGTCTGTGTGTGTGTCTGTGTGTGTGTGTCTGTGTGTGTGTGTCTGTGTGTGTGTGTCTCTGTGTGTGTGTGTGTGTGGTGTGGTGGGGGGGGAGTTGATAGTTTTTTGTTCCTACCCAATTCTCACCACAGGTGGACAGAAATAGGTAAAAGTACCTGTTTTTCTTGAGATGGTTTAAAGTCTCTAATCCTCACGGAAACAACCCCAGACTCAAAACAGAACAGGAAAAACTCAGAAATCCAAGGAATCCTAACAAAAGCACTTGTGTATGTATTTTTTTAATAAAACTTTTTTTTAAAAACTCTTGAAAATGAAAACAATGCTCTTGTTTGAGAAGATGCTGGGGAAGCAGTTTCAAGTAAAGTAGTCTAAAATAGACACTGTTCCCTTTATATTTTAAAAGGGATTTAAAGGCTAGCCCGTTCACTCCTAGAACATAGTGAACTGACTTATAGTCCAATTTACATAGTTTAGAAATTGTCTCTCAAAATGGATTAAAAACACAATTCTAGTGGGGAAATTTATTAAACTCTTAGAAGAATGTGAATAATCCCCATGACGTTGTATTAGGAAACAGTTATTAATATGTGAAAACGAAAGCACGAACCACAAGATAATAAGTGAAAAGAAAGTTCACCAAAATCAAAAATTTGCTGAATCAAAGGATACTTTGAAGAAGATGAAGAAACATAAAAAGATTCCAAATCTTACATAATGAACTCAACAATGAAAGGATAATCCAGATTAAGCAAGCAAAGAGGGGCTGGAGCTAAGGCCCCAGTGATTAAGAGCACATTGGGGCTTGACTCACAACCACCAGTCTCATGGGGTCCAACATCCTCTCCTGGCCCCCAAAGGCACTGCACACACCTCGTACACAGATGCAGGAAAAACATCAAATACACATAACAAGTTTTTTAAACAAACAAAAAAAAAAAAGGTTAAAGAATAAAACAGGCAAAGAATTGGAACACTTTACCAGAGAAAATATACAAATAGATACTAAAAATATAATAATCAATATCATTAGAAAATACAAATCAAAACTTGCCATGTCAATTACCTGGACTTAGACAATATGGTACATTATTACAATAAAATATTAGTATAAGAAGGAATACGACCTTTAGAAACTGCGCTGAGTGTAAAAAGATAGACACAAAAGCCCACATATTATTTAAAACTATTTATTTGAAAACAGATTTGTGTCTGCCAGATGGAGGGAGGAGGTGTATGTAGAATAATTTTAATGAGCATGGGGTTTCTTTATGAGGTGATGAAAAATGTTTCTGAAATTGAACACAGGTGATGATTTTACAATCTTATGAACTCAAAACTATTGAATCTTATATTTTATCCACATTTTATAATGTGTGAATTATAACTCAACAAAAACAGAAATTATGTATAGCAGAACAGCGGTTCTCAGACTTTGTTCTCTGGACCGCTTTACACTTTCCAGGTTATTGAAGACCTCAGTAAGATTTTATTTATATGCATTAGAACTAATACTATCCCTATTGGAAATGAAAACTAAGAATTTGAAAAAATATTGAATTAGGAACTTATTTTGTAACAGAAGAATATGATTATCTATTAACATAAATTACATTTTTATGTCAAATAACTACATTTTCCAAAACAAAAAGCTATTGTTTTACATTGTTGTAAGCCCCTTTCAATGTCTGACCTAACAGAAGGCAGCTGGCTTCTCAGGTCGGCTTCTTTGTGCACCTGTTGTTACATGGAGTTTTGGGTTGAGGTAGAAGAGAAGATCCATCCTCATGTAAGTGTGCAGTAGATCTGGGGGCTTCAGATAACTGTTAGGACTCCTCGTGGATCACCAAAGACCCACCAATTGTAACTCTGAAAGATTAATTGCATTATTAATGGGATGAAACATCACTCCAATGAACTTTTTGTCTTCTGTCTATTTAAAGACCATTGGCATGTGTAAAACTTTAACTTACGTAGTGGTCATTTACAAAAGCTTTGTTTAGAATTACTGAGATCCTCAAGATGGCCACTGGTTTCATTATATCATCAAAAAGACATTGCTAATGTCACTACCTTTACTGTACAATAATAAAAGACGTAGCTGTTGAGTAGCTGTCCGTGTATAGTAACAGATGTACAAATGTTGCCTTAGGTAACATTGTCTCTTAAATAAACACGCTTAAATTTGTTTTCTTTTCCTTCTTTTCTCATCTCCTTCCCCTTTCTTTCATGTCATGAGTACAAGATGTCCTTGAACTAGCTGTGTAGCCAAAGAAGACCTTAAACTTTTCATATGAATGCTTCATCTCACCAGTGCTGAGTTATAGGTGCGCACCACCATTGCCGCTTGTGCAATAGTCTGGAGTGAACCAGGGATTAACGCATGTTAAGTAAGCCCTCTACCAACTAAGCTATATCTGCAGCACTTGTTTCCTTTTTTTAAGATTTAAAATTTTTAGTTTAAAATAATTATAGTTTCATAAGAAATTGCAAAGATGGAGCAGGAAAGACCCTATATATTCGTCAGATGTCCTCTTGTGGCTGCTTACGTAATTATAGTACAATATTCCAAGCAAGGGATTGGCAGTGGTATAGGGTGTCATTTTTATTATATGTGCAAGCTTATGTGTAACTACTGTGATAACTAACCTATAGAACCTTCTAATTTCTACCCCTCTCCCTTTAGAACATAACTTCTAGCAAAAGCTAATCCGGTTTCCATCTATAATTTGATTTCTAGAATATTAATAAATGGTTTGCTTTTTTTCCCACTCATCATAGTTCCCTTGAGACCCATCCAAGTGGTTGCATCTTTCAGCAGTTTATTCCTTTCTTTTGACGGGCAGCATTGCACGCTGTGAATACAATGCAGTTTGTTTAGCCTTTTTCCTGTGGGGGTTCCATTCGTTTTCATGTTCGATTACTTAATATTATCACTCTAGTTTGCATTTCCTTAGTACAGAGTATCTTTTACAAGAAACATCTTCTATGTGTTATTATTTCATTGATTTGTGAGAAATTATCCACTCAATACTGGTGATTGAGAAACCATGATTTGCTAATGTTCTCAATTATCAATGGTGTCCTTGACGAGTTTAGCTCACATTTTAATTGTGCAACTAATTTTACCTTACATAACCATCTGCTTAAGAAATGAATAGAAATAACTACACTATAAATTCTTTCTAGTCCACTATGAAAAACATTTAAAATACACAAACATAGAGGTTTAGATTTGGTAAGCTGAATACCTTACCATGAATACCAAGTGAGTGAGTTACTGTACTAAGAAACCAGTATATTTTGTTTTTAAACAAACTTTACTTTAAAAACATTTTAGGCTTACAGAAAAATTAGAGAATTATATATCCATACTTCTCCATTTTCTTTTTCTTTTTTCTATTGCCACATGTTTTTGAAAAATAAAATAACTACTAGTATTGTTTGGTATCACTGTCTAACTAATTCTAAAGCACCAGTAGCTTTATCCACCAGTGATTTTTACACTATCAGCAAGAATGTCAACATAGTAAAAGGTAAGAACAATACTAAGAAAGTAGTTTTGAGCCAGGATTCACCTGAAAGAACCTTTTGTGTTGTCTTAGTTTCTCTTCTTGTGGCTATAATAAAATACCCTGGCAGACACAACTCAAGGGAGAAAGAAATGGCTTTAGTTCACAGTTCAAGGGTGCAGTCCACTGTGCTGGGGGATGTAAAGGAAGCAGTAGCTTGAAGCAGTTGATCATATTTCATGCATAATCAATATGCAAGGACAATGAACATTGGCCCTCAGCTCTCTCTTCTTTATGCAGCTCAGAATTCGAGCTGAAGGAACGGTGCTGCCTACAGTGAGTGAGTTTTCCTACTGCAATTAACTTATACTAGGTAGCACCACTACAAGCATGCCCAGAAGCTAGGTCGCCTCTCCGAGGTGTATCAGGAGGATTGTCTTCAGAGTCTAGAGCTCATATAGTTGATAATCAAGATTAACCATTGTTAAATATGCGCAAAGATCCACATATCACTACTTTTAGAAAAATATAAAAATAACTGGTGCTTATTGTCATCAAATACATAAAAGTAAAGGTAGATCCATAATAGAAGGAGACAAAAGAAGATAGAAGACATAAGGGAGGGGACTGATCTCAAGATACCCAGCAATCTCACCATGTTCCTTGAGCCTTTCCCCTGACCCTGGACAGTCGCTTTTGTTGGGAACCTCTGAGCAACACACTGGTGTGTCTGTGGGTTAGTAGTGCCCACAAGCTTCCGTGGCCCCTTCCTGGAGAACTTGATGCACTGGACTGTGAGTGAGTTTTGTATTTGTCTGTAGCTTTCACTGTATCTTAGTAAACACCAATTGAACCAGGCATAAAAAACAGCTGTGGAGGAAACAAACCAGTGAGGTTTGTTCACTGCATATCATGGCATTGTGTCATAGGCAGACTTTAAGAATTAATTCAAGGAGCCTATGCAGTATGAATGTAAGGTACCCTGAAGCAATGAATAAAAAGAATGCTGTTTTACCTGAGACTTCCTTATGTCAGCTCTGAAAGTCCCACATTCCAGGAGCTCCATCACAGAAAAATGGACAGGCTAGTCATCACGTGGAAGAACCGCCCTTTGGCAGTCTGTCTCTGTCTATCCTGTACAGCCCATATCTATCAGAAATAGACAAGTGGCGCTGATACATGTAAGCAGAACTGTAAGACTACATGGGCAAAATTAGAGCCAGCAAAATGATGTACCCTGATTTCTGATGCTTTTCTGTCCTCTCATCAACATATATTCATTTACCCACTTGTAACAAAGCTAATTGAGTGAACATTGTCTTTTTTTTTTTTTTGAATGTTCCAAAATATTTATTTTTTAATTTTTTCCCTTTTTTATTATTAATTTTTTCATATTACATCTCAGTTGTTAGCCCATCCCTTGTATCCTCCCATTCCTCCCTCCCTCCCGCTTCCCCCCCTATTCCCCTCTCCTGTGTCTGTGACTGAGGGGGACCTCCTCCCCCTATATATGCTCATAGGGTATCGAGTCTCTTCTTGGTGACCTATTATCCTTCCTCTGAGTGCCACCAGGCGTCCCCATCCAAGCGACATGGTCAAATATGGGGCACCAGAGTTTGTGTGAAAGTCAGATCTCCTTCTCCACTTAACGGTGGAGAATATCCTGTCCATCGGCTAGTCTGGGTAGGGGTTCGAAGTTTACTGCCTATATTTTCCTTGGCTGGTGCCATAGTTTGAGGAGGACCTCAGGGCCCAGACCCGCCTGTAGTTTTCCAGGACCCTCTGGATCCTTCTATTTCCTCATTCTCCCAGGCTTCTCACACCTAAAGTCTCAATAGGATGTCCTTCCCTCTGACCCACTTTCCTGGTAGGTAAAGTTTTTCATGGGGACGTACCCCTTGGACTAGTGTCTCGATATAAGTGAGTATATACCATTTAACTCTTTTTGCTTCTGGGTGAACTCACTCATTATGATAATTTCTAGTTCAATCCGTTTGTCCACAAATTTCAGGAATTCCTCGTTTTTAATAGCTGAGTAGTATTCCATAGTGTAAATGTACCACAGTTTCTTTATCCATTCTTCTACTGAGGGACACGTAGGCTGTTTCCATGTTCTGGCTATTATGAATAAGGCAGCTATAAACATGGTTAAGCATATGTCCCTGTTGTGTGGTAGTGCATCTTCTGGGTATATTCCAAGGAGTGGAATAGCTGGGTCTTGAGGAAGCCCTATTCCCATTTTTCTGAGAAAGCGCCAGATAGATTTCCAAAGTGGTTGTACTAGTTTGCATTCCTACCAGCAATGAAGGAGTGTTCCTCTTTCTCTACATCCTCACCAGCATGTGGTGTCAGTTGAGTTATTGATCTTAGCCATTCTGATGGGTGTAAGATGGAATCTTAGTGTCGTTTTGATTTGCATTTCTCTGATGACTAAGGAGGTCGAGCATTTCTTTAAGTGTTTCTCAGCCATTTGATATTCCTCTGTTGAGAATTCTCTGTTTAGTTCTGAGCCCCATTTCTCTATTGGGTTATTTGGTTTGATGGTGTTTAATTTCTTGAGTTCTTTATATATTTTGGATATTAGACTTTTGTCAGATGAAGGGTTGGTGAAGATCTTTTCCCAGTCTGTAGGCTGTCGCTTTGTTCTCTTGACAGTGTCACCTGCCTTACAGAAGCTTCTCAGCCTCATGAGGTCCCATTTATTAATTGTTGACGTTAAGGCCTGGGCTGTTGGTGTTCTGTTCAGGAAGTTGTCTCCTGTGCCTATGTGTTCCAGACTCTTCCCCACTTTTTCCTCTAAGTTTTGTGCATGGTGACAAATAGGGGTCTAATTGCATTTTTCTACATGTAGACGTCCAGTTAGACCAGCACCATTTGTTGAAGATGCTGTCGTTTTTCCATTGGATGGATTTGGCTTCTTTGTCAAAAATCAAGTGGCCAAATGGATGTGGATTCATCTCTGGGTCTTCAGTTCGATTCCATTGATCCACTAGCCTATTGCTGTGCCAGTACCATGCTGTTTTAATTACTGTTGAGTGAGCATTGTCTTAATGCCAGGAAACCTGATAGGAGAGGAAGACCTTTGAGTCCTAAGGGCACTTCTCACTTTTCCAAATGTCTATTGTCTTTCCAATAAACCTCATTTTCATTGAATGGGTCTTTATTCCTTATAACCAAGCTATCTCCTACTTGTAATATTTAATTACAGCAATATTTAATATATTTAATCACAAAATATGTAACATATTACATATAATAAAAACTAATAAAAAGTTAAAAATTATGTATATATGTACACAAACCCACTCATCTCCATCTCTCCTCATACCCACCCTCCTCCCTTGTAACCTCTCCCAACAACAAATAAAGAAAAATATTGTTGTGGAAGCTATACTGTGTCACAGTGTGTCCTACAGTACACTTTTTTGTCCACACTTTTTGGCTTGCAAATGCTCATGGCAATGACTCATTGGTCTGGTATGAGTCCTCTGACTTGTACTTCCCTGTCAGTACTGGAAGCTCACTGGGACTCCGCTCAGATAGCCCGTTGCTGCCATGTCATGGAGATCGTGTAGTTCTAGATCTGTTGGCTCTTTCATACACTACAGCAGTTCATCCATGTGGTAGATGTCGGTGTGGGCCAGTTCAAAAGCCTGGATCTGGGCCAAGAGATGTCTGAACTGGTCGGCCCACAAGATCTCCTTCTCTCACACCCTTGGACTGGCTCGCCTGAACCCCCCCACAACCAGGGCCAGCTCTTATGTGTTACCCAGGTGAGGTGCAGACCCCCTCTCTCAAGTGGAGGAGAAGAGGAGGGACAGAGCCAGTTCTCCCACTCTCAGGACTTCCGGGCTAGCTCTCTCACCTGCCAAAGATGGCAAGGGAGGGATGAGGAAGGGGATGAGAGCATCTCTTCCTCACCCACGTTGTCACACAGCAGAGAAGAGGCAGGGCCAACTCTCTCATGTTCACGCCCTTGGGGCCATCTCACCCACAACCCCCACACCCAGAGCAGGTGAGGCACAGGGCCAGCTCTTCTGCTCTCATGACCCTGTTGCGCCCAACTCACCTACTTGCCACCAGTGGTGAGGAAAAAAGGAGAGGAGATCTCTCTCTCTCTCTCTCTCTCTCTCTCTCTCTCTCTCTCTCTCTCTCTCTCTCTCTCTCTCTCTCTGTCCACAGCAGACAAGAGGCAGGGCCATCTCTCTCAGACTCATGCCCTCAGGGCCAGCTCACCTGCAACCCCCACATCCAGGTCCAGCTCTGCTGTGCTGCCCAGATGAGGTGCAGTGCCTGCTCTCCCATGTGTTGCAGCATGTGAGAGGCTGGGCTAGCTCTCTTGCTTGCAGTAAGTGGCAAGGGACAAGGTGAGGAGCATTTCTCCCTCTCCGATGCCACGGCACGGCAGACAAGTGGTGGGGCCAACTCACCCATGCTCACACCCTTGGGCCTTGCCTAAGCCCCCATAATCCAAGGTCAGCTCTGCTGTGCTGCCCAGGCAAGGTACAGTGCCCGCTTTCCCTAGTGCTACAGCCAGTGATGGTCAGGAACAGATCTGCACCCCAGAGACAGGTCTCCTGCCTGCCTCAGGTGATAAGGGGAGAGGAGGGCATCTCTCTCTCATCCAGCCAAAGGAGATGGGTGGTAAGGCCAGCTCTCCCATGCTCATATCCTCAGGGCCAGCTCAAATTACAGTCTTTAATGATTCACATTCAACAAATGAAAGCAGTAATTTCAGTAAAGGCAGATTACACATCACAGTTAGCATCGTTTCCTCATTAAGTCCAATCTTTCAATAACAGTTTGCTGAAGCCTCTGCTTACACATTCTTCTTTGAATGCTCATGAAAAATTTTCTTAAGTGGGTCAGGCATGGCGGTACATGTTTTTAATGCCAGTCCTTGAGTGGCAGAGGCAGGTGGGTCTCTGAGTTTGAGGCCAGCCTGGTCTACATAATGAGTTTCAGGACAGCCAGGACTATACAGAGAAATCTTGTCTCAAAAAAATAAAACAAACACACACACACAAACAACAACAAACAAACAAATAAAACATATGTTTTAAAGACGCCAAAACATAGTAAAACAGATAGCATGTTAAACACACTGAGGTTGTTGCCTGGGAGAAAAGGAAGTGAACAAAGGAAGGGAACTGGAGAAAGAACAAAGCAAGAAAAGGAAACAGGTAATAATATAATCCTGATTTTTAAAATTAATTTACCTCCCAACTCAAAATACAAATAAACATACTTAGCTGTAACAATTGTTTCATAATTATTTGCCTTCACTAGTGTTTAAGTGTTCTATAGTCTTTTTGTTTATTTTGTTTTGTTTTTTGAGACAGGATTTCTCTGTGTAGCCTCTGCTGTCCTGGATTCACTTTGTAGACCAGGCTGGCCTCGAACTCACAGAGATCCTCCTGCCTCTGCCTCCCCAAGTGCTGGGATTACAGCTGTGCACCGTGGCACCCGGCTGTGATCTGTAGTCTTATTCTTTCCTTCTTTCTGTTTCTGTTCTTTTCTTTTCTTGTGTGTTTAAGTCAGAGGACCAATGTGCATGAGTCAGTTTCTTCCACGCTGTGATACCAAAGGTTGCACCCATGTCCTAAGACTTAGCCACAGATGCTTTTAATTGTTGAACTACTGAGCTATCTTAGTTGCCCTTTATTCTTTTATTTAGTGCTTATAACCCACTAAATTAATTCATTTTCGTAGTGTCACAGGATGTATATAGATATAGATGGTAATTTCAATACTACCCCTCTGAGAAAATTGCATCCCCAGGCAGCAGCTATTGATGTTCAATCAGTTTATCAAGGACTCCAAAATCAATTAAGCACAGAAATGTTTGCAAGGAAGGAAGGAAACTGTTGTTGCTTTGTTATTTTATGTGGGTAAATTTTGGACTCAACTCTTTTCTCCTTTTTTTTTGGTGCTGGAGATTGGACCGAGTGCTCCACACTTCCTAAGTGCGTGCTGTGCCAACAAGCAGCAGCCTCAGCCTTCTCACTTCTGTTTCTGACTGAGGTTTGGCACTGCTATATGATAAGTAAAGACCCCAAAGACGCTCGAGTGCTTGTCCCAGAGCCTGTTAATGTGTTACCTAGCATAACAAAGCAGAATTGAGTTTGCAGATGGAATCAAGCCTGCTAATCTGCTGACCTGAAAGCAAGGTTACCTTGGATTTTCTGGTTGTTCCCACTGGAATCACAGGATTCCCAGAAGCAGACAGGAATCTAAGGATTTTATAAATGATGTACCACTAAAACCCATGGTACTTTGTACAGTAGCAAATACAAAATTAATATGCACAATTTATCTGTGATTATAATTAGAAAAGTTGAGTGTAATCACTTGCTACAGAGCTGGCTACTACAAATCACACACAACCCTGTGAAAGGAACGCTAAGCTTCAGGAAGTTATTACTAATTCCAAGTCGAGTTGCTTGGCAACAAAGGGGAAAAAAAAGAAAAAGAAAAAAACTAAACAGTTTCAGATGCAGCCAGCTGGAAACTAGAATCAGCCTTTTCCAGACCTGTCTCTTGGTACAAATTCCTAATGTTTTTCATCTTTAACTGTTTTCTTTTTTTGGAAAGAAAAAAAAATCCAGAGATGAATTCACATGATATGTAAGTAGTGTCTCTCATGGCAAATTTCTCAAATATGAGAATTCATTAGGTGGTAAGAAGTAGAGAAACAATGGGACTCGGAGAATTTCTTCAGAAACAATTATATCTAAGTCAACAGTTGTTCATGTCTTTTAAACCATAGATCTACTTGAGACTTTCTTGAGAAATACAGACTTGAAAACAAAGGTTGTGTTTTAAGTGTTTTCCAGTATCTATAATGTGTGTAGGCCCATATTATAGCTGGTTACACTGATAATTTTAACATGTTGTATTTATTTTAGTGAGAAATAAAATTCTTATAAAAGATTCATGTGTAGTCAACATAAGAAATGGCCTTAGGTTTCTGTTGCTGTAATAAAGACCATGACCAAAAGCTGGAGAGGAAAAGGTTATTCTCCTGGCAACTCTCAGGTTGTACTCAATGAGGTAAGTCAGGGCAGGAACTCAAAGCCGACACCTGGAGGGAGGGACTGAAGCAAAAACCATGAGGAAGTACTGCTTACTGGCTTGTTCTCCAGAACTTGCTCAGCCTGCTTTCTTATACAAGCCAGAATCACTGCCCAGAGGTGGTACCGTTGAAAGTGCCTCCAGGTAATCTCATGAAAACATTTTCTCCATTGAGGTTCTTCTTCTCAGATAACTCCAGCTTGTGCCAAGTTGACTGTAGGGGTTGGAGGAACCAACAAGGACAGACATAACAACTATTTTTAATTAACTCTGAGGAACTAGATTTTCATTGAAGGGTTGATGATATTTGCCTTTTGACACTAATAAGATCTAACTTAACTACTTTATTGGAAAAGATGTGGACTCTGAAAACCCTGAGTAATTTTGAGTGCTATAGGAGAGATTTTTATGAGCAATACAACCTTGAACTCTCACTTTCAGTGGTAGCATCTTGAAGAAATTGGATATGAAGAAAGTGGCCATGAATTCCTGAGGGACAAGTTCCAAGAACATACTACGGAAACACTATGGGGATTTTTTTCCAACTTGTCTATACAATACTAATTTGAATTTTAAAATTTCACTATCAGAGAAACTTAAAAATAAACGCTGTGGTCCTCTAGTAATCCTGCAGTCTTCTCAGCTATGAGGCGCCACCTCATAGGGCTTGCATGCCCTTAGTAGGCCCTGACATACTACGTATAGCAGCTAATGGTATTGTTACTGTTATTATGAAATGCATCCTGTAGTGATATGATTTCCAGACTCCTAGGTTGTTTGCTCTCACTTCTTAGCCTTTGCCTAAGTTCAAGGGTTCAATTTTTACCTTCGATCTGACTTCGATTCAACTCTCTACCCTCTTCCCCATATCACAAGATAAACAAAGACCAGATTAGGTTATCTGTTTTGTCCAAAATCCCAAAGCAATGCTCAGGAAAAGAGTACAATCCCATCGTACTTGCTTAAGAGGAAAAAAAAATCTATCTCCAGCCCAATGGACATATTTATAATACACTCCTTCACCTAAGGCTTAGGTGACACTGCACAAGAGGGGACAGAAAGATTCTAAGAACAGAGGACCAAGGAGTGTGCTGTAAGATTGTGTCCCCTACTAATATCAGAAGCTACACCCATAAAGTCTTATCAACACAACTACCTAAACAAGACCGGAACAAGGATGACACCAGGAGATATGCCAAAGTGGACGGGGAAAGCCCATGAGACTTCAACCCTCCACAATGAACTCCAGGCACAAAGGAATGCTGAAAGTAAGAGAATTCGTTTTCTCCACATCAGTTGTCACCCAATACCAATGGTCAGTCCTGAAAACATACATATAAACAGCATTATGCCAATGGAGGTTGTATTTAGGAATTATATATTTATATAGATAGATATGCATATAATAGTAATTAATAAAAAAGAAGCCATGAATTTAAAAGGCAGCACATGTGACATATATGGGACAGTTTAGAGGCAGGAAATGGAAGAGAGAAATATAATTATAACCTCAAAAAAAATCTAAAAAGAATATTTTTTAAAACTTCCTTTTAGCAGTGTTGCGGTGGCTGACTTCTTACCAAGTCTGCAGTAGTTTTCCGTCTGTATCAGAAAAACAATGCTGTGTTCAAGAACTTTAGAGGACAGAATTAATATTTACTATGCTCATGAATAGAAGCATTTTGTGGAAACCAAGTTAGACCGGCAGACCTTTATAGTTTCTTGTTAGTTCTCAGTCTATGCATGACAGGCTCAACTGGAAAAAGGCTAGAAGGAAGGACGAACTATGAAGCACGTGGCTACAAGGATATCGAGCACATGTAGGGTGTGTGCTAAGCACTTCATCCTCACGTGGGAGGAACATGAAGTACAATAGAGCCACTAAAACAAATGCCAGCCGACTCCCTTCTGTGGTTGCCCAGGCAGCATTAAAAGCATATTCTCGTGTTCCTTCAGTGCAAGACATTGTTGGCTGTTTCTAGGAGTAGGAAGCAGAGAGGGAAGAAGGGAGAGCCAGCACGTGTCTTGCAATTTAGAGTGGGGACAATCCTAAAGAACCACACCTATGGAAGAAGTTGACCTTGCTAAAGGAAACAATATAGCCAAAGCCTAGGTCTGGGAGGCCCAGCCAGAGATGGCAGCAGGAAGTCAGACATGAGGGCGATTCCTGCAGAAGTTAAGTCAGAAGTGTGGGCTGTTCTCATTCCGGAGACTCTGTTATTCACATCATAGCTTCGAGAAGGCAGAAGTGCAGTTCTAAGGGAAAGGACTAAGATGGAATAACAGGTTAAACTTGACCCCTCAGAGGACTGAATATAATGGAAGGACAGGTCCCATGCTGACATCAACTTGGTATTGCAGGTACTAAACTATGGCTTGGTTGAAAAGCATGGGGCAAGACCATCTATGAACTGGGAGCATCTATGACACAAAACTACAGCTCACATATGTCACGCTAAAGGCCAGGAGCTGCTCCTCTATGGAATTTCATCGAGGCTGCGTTGGAATCTTGGCTCCTGAAGAGCTGTAGTCTCTGAAGGCAGCAGCAGCAGCTCAGAAGTTGGGTCCCTTCCTGTGAAAGCTGAGCTCTCAGTCCTGGGAGAGATTCTGGTTTAAAGCTCTGCCTCTGCTGCTCAGTTTCCTCATCTCAGTCACTTTTTGAAACCTCTGTAAGGCCAAACCTACTCTTCTACTGGCAGAGAAGGGCTAGGAATCACAGTTTGGGATGCTCAGACCAGATGGCTTAGCTTGGAAATCTTTACCCTGGGGTGATTTTATTGATAAGTGTTAAGATGCATATTTTTTTCATATTGAAACTTAAAATAATTTAGTAAACTGAAGAAGTGAGTGTGTGCAGTGGGGGAGGGGAATGGAGGGGGTGTCTCCTGGTATAAAAATGTTGGAATATCTCAGTTTCCTAAGAAGTTCAGCTATTGCCTAAGAGTTAAAAAGTCGGTTAAGACTGGAAAATAAAGTCCACTGATTCAGGTGATGCTCTACGTTAGGGGGTAGGGGTGGGAGAGGGGCGTATATGAAGCTTTCAGTTACCATAACATGACAATAATGATGAGAAATTAGACATAATCTACACACAGAACTCAGTGCTTGTCCTGTCTCCTCCCTCCACATACACATTTGTGAATATCGAATACTGATCATTTCGCGGTGCAAGCCCAAATGTCCACAGGATTTTCACCTCATAATATGTTGGAGTGTGAAAGTTCCCAAGGGCTACAGAGATTTACAGACGCAAAAATCCACGCTGTCTCCAGTCCTCTGAGTCCAGCTTTAATTGCGCTGATCCAGCCTGGCTTTCCGGTGCGGGCCTCCGGAGTGACGCGGTAACCTGAGCTCCCCAGCTCTCTGGCCATCCCAGGCAGCGGAAAGAAGCCATTTCCTTTCCCTCCGAGGCAATGCTCAGCAACTGGGTAGGACCACATGTTCAAAGGTAGCTTCGCCATCTGCATGGGGGGCGGGGAGGTGCGGGGGGGTGGGGGACACAGGCCTGGTAGTAGGAGTCCTTTGAAATGCCAGGACAAGCTACAGACTGACTGAGCAGGCAACCAACCATGCAACAGCTGGAACCCATTAAGGTTGGCAATTTTGGCCCCGAGGAGAAAGAAAAAAAGCGCCTTTACATAGGCAGGGCCACGGATTTGGCTCACAGTTGACCAGATTTGTGAAGAAATGCCGAAGGGAATTTAAAGCAGAGGAGGTGAGCATTTTTCCCCAGGGCTCTGCTGCAAGCTGAAGCAAACCGCCTGTGGAAGTAATTAGGTGCTGTGCTGATGGGCTCCCTGTCAGCAGCACATCACAATGTCCAGGAAAGGTTGTGCACAGAGTGCAGGCCATTCTGTGAAAAGTTCCTTGAGGGAAAATGGGCTGTACGCAGGGATGGTATTCTAACTGTAATGGCCCCGCGGCTTCCCTCCTGTTCCTGTTGTTCTTTGTAGAGCTTGAATCCAGGGCGTTATGCATGTCAGTTATCAGCTGTTCCCGTGAGTTATACTCCTAAGCCACTATTATTACTGCTTTTAATATTAATATTGTTTAATATTAATAATGCATAATGTTAACACATCTTAATATTTCCTTAGAAAAATTTAATATTTGGGCTGAGGAAATGTCCACTCAATAAAATGTTTGCCTTTCAAGTGTAGGACTGTAGTTGGATCATCAGGTCATAGTGTCACATATTTATAATCCCAGTGTTGAGGAGGCAGCTAAACTGTGGAGCCCAGCACTTGCAGCTGGGAGTCTCCTACCTAGGCCACAGTAAGGACAGGGCTGCCTCAACTCCAATGATGTGCTCTGAGCTCTGCCGCTGGATGCTGTGATCTGAGCTCTGGCGAGCCCAGAAGCCTAGACATGGTAAGTGCAGGGTCACTGAGCAGTGGGAGCTCACTGGTGGGTCTTTCCCAGGCTCAGGGGTAAGCAGTGACCAGATGAGGACACCTTGGCCACGGGCTCTATGGGGGCTGTGCATTTCCAACAGGGGTTTGTGGATAGAAACTTCCTGGGCAGGATGCCAAACTCAGAGAGCCCTAGTTTCTCTATTATCTCCCACAAATTCTGCACTTCGCATTTAAGATTTGGGTGTGAGATCCATCTAGAGTTATGCTATAAAAGAATAAAATTATTGAGAACTCTCTCCAAAACACCCATAGACAATATGCTGACCAGGCAGGCAGCAAACCAACAACAACAAATATTTTGTCTGTTTTACTACATGCTTACTTCTCACTCGTTTTAAATGTATGAATTTACTATGTTCTGTATATCTTGGTTGTAAATTATTGGTTATTGGGTATGGTTAAAAATTTATAACATCTGTAACAAAAAGTTAACTTAAGCTCATAATTTAGGGTTAGAGCCATTCTGAACATCAACTGGCATAAGCCAACTAAAGAAACAGGCCTCCAAATGTACTTTTAAATTGGGATATGATTTTACATAATTTTTGTCTTGTCTTAAAAACCAGGCTTATAAAAATTAGATTTAAAACTATGCTTGATTAATGAGGCATTAGAGCTGCACCTCTATGTGTTCATGTACAAAAACTTTTCTTGCTGCCAGACAAACATTGTAACATGAAAAGAATGCACTTGGTATTGATTTTAGAGACGCTGGATTGCTTACACTGTTATAATTTGGTTTTATCTTATAAAAATTATGTTATGCTCATGACTTTGTTCTTTAAAAGGTACTTAATTTTGATATTGCAAAAACAACTCTAAAAATGTTTAAATAGATAAGGATATGAGACATTTTAAATTTTATCAAGTGTTTTGTAATAATGTCTTTTTTGATATATGCTCTTGATAGACAAACTAAAAATGCTTTGACTATGTCTAAATCTAGTTCCTCTTTTTCTATAAATTGTTTCTCTTAAATGATTACTAATTGTATTAATTTCTCTTGGAAAAGAAAGAACTTTTGTTTGGATAAATCAGCCTTCTTACGTTTTATTACCCTGTAAATCTGAACCAACCTCGGTTTGATGACCCTTTGATCCATACAATGCTTTTAAGGTGACCTGGTTACAGGTTAAGTCCCACCTCCATGAGCATCGGGACAGTCCTGAGTTAGCCATAAACATGCAATCTTTATATTAACAAGTTACAGCCATTAGTTCAGCTCAATTGGAGTCCACCTCAGATTACAAAGTTGCAGATTCTAACAACCTCTCATTCCTTTGTCTCAGGATGACCTTTGGCCTATCACCATCAATTTGGGGATAAATCTGGGAATTGAGCTTGTTTTGATTCTTGTTTATCCCGGGTACCATCTGAGGACTGAGAAATGCCCTACACGCTATCCACCAAGATGTATAAGACACCATTACCTCAGGCCACCATGATGTTGTAAATAATAGCTATAGCAACGCTGGCCTGAAGACTTTTCTTGGACCTAATCACAGTTCGCACTCTGACTATTAAAAGCTGATAATACACTTCTTGGGACATGAAAACCTGCCTGGGCTGGCTTAGGTGTTTTCTTTCTGTCTAATGCCCTTGAAACCATACAAACTACCAGCCTGAAAAACACGCTGTCATGCTTTGACAAAGCATGCCTTTAACATGACAAGACTGTTAAAAATTGGGTCAGGGGATTGATAAAAACATGATTGTTAAAAAAAACCTCTGTAGTCATGGTTTACCAATGATGACTAAACTTATGACCAAGAAAGGTTAAAACACATGTCCAGGAACAAAAATGATCTGATCTATGTTTTAAAACAGCATGCATCTATTTTTTCCAACAGAATTCTCTATAAATAAAAATGAAACACTCTGACTACCAGTCAGTATGGATATAAAACTCCTCCCAAGGTGGGGAGGAAATGAGAGGCGCTGGCTCATAAAGTTTATTCAGGCTAACAAAGACAGATTTAAAAATTATATATATTCTTGTTTTTACTAACAATATTAAGAAATAACTATCTTTTATAAACTGGGTCACACAGGGAACTGTTGTGTTCTATAATGGTATGCCATATGGGGGTCAGAAGAGTTCCCAGTCTCTGTACTTAGTTATGTTGATGCTGAAGGAGCTTCAGTTCAGTGGTTGTCATTTATTATGGATTGTTACAAGAAAAGATAATTGATGCAGATTATTGGTTGCTTTGCGAATGATTGTATTCTTTAAAATATCCATGACTGTGCTTATGGTCATGATTGATTGCTAGGATGGCCTTTATTTGGCCTCCTATATTTGTTTTCAAAATTAAACAAAGGTAAGTAACTAAATTATAGTATATATTGTTAAGGATAACTAGAAGATGCAAGTTGATGGTCAGCCATATGAGGTCCTCAGTTGCCTGATAATTAATAAAGAGGCAGGAAAGATTATTTTCAAGCAACTAACATATAAGACTGCTAATGCTAAATCCCAGACTGCCACCTGTCCCTTTTAATATAAATTAAGGGAGATATTAAAGATTACATTTGCTTATATGTTGATATTGGGTCTTCATATACTCAGGCTACACCTAAAGAAAAAAAAAGAAGAAAGTGGGGCAACAAAATCCTTTTTTAAAGAATCTCCCTACTAATGGTAAAGCTTATAAAATCTCAGGGGAAGACATGACTACTAAATTGTAGTTTCTTGCTATGTTGTCTCTGTTAAGTGCATCCATGACTTCTGAAACATATCAGGCTTATGTGCCTGGTCTTCCTTTGCTTCACTTTGTGAACTGAAAAGAGAATAATATTCTTGTTTATACCAATACATTTTAGGACTTGGATATCACTGTTTATGGTTATATTAGGCAAAGATGGTTACTTAACAATTTAACTATTGATAAAATATTAACTGTTGTAATATATAAAAATATAGGGGCCAACCAACAAATCTGGTACAAAGAGATTTATTATATGAAGATGGAAAGAAAAATAAACAATGAGAGAGCATAAATGGATGGAAAGAGAGACAGAGATAGACAGAGGGAGGGAACAAAACAACTCAGGTGAGAGTGGGAGAAGAAAACGGCACCCCATTCTCAACGTGGGAGGCATAGTTTTAGTTGTTCAGTGGGTGATGGATGTTGGTAGTCATTGGGGAGGGGGGTTGGTCACAAGTCAGTGGTCTTGGTCAGGGAGAAAACAAGATGTAGTGTAGAGCAGAAAATTAAAGACAGAGATTGTTTGACTCAGGTATGCTAACCCTCAAGTTTGTCAGAGATCTGATGAATATAGCATTAAACATATTTAAGCTTATTATGACAGAAACTCCCCAAATCCTATAGTAACTCCCCAAGGTCTTCAAAAAGATTTGGACACAACAATAGATGACTTCAACTTTGGTTTGTGATATTCTAACCACTGGGAAAGACTGCCTCCCATGCCTCATCCACTGCTGGGGCCCAGCCTGGACTGTGGACAAACTAGATACCTGGAGTGTTATTGTCTCACGTTGCTAAAAAAGCGAGGTGAGGTCAATCTCTTTCATGTTCCTTTCCCCACAGAAATAGCCTCTTCTGTGCCTGATGGCCATACTGCCTCTGCTCATGGTGCCATGAAAACCACAGGAGACAACTGTCTAGGTGGTGGACTGACTAGTCATCTCTGTCATTTTAATTGATACATAAATTCATCTAGGTTACAATTTATCCTTCTCAGGTCTCTGATCACATTGACAACTAAGCTAATGGTATCTTGGCAGCTAGAGGACAATTAGATCCACTGTTAGTTAATTAATCAACTCATTAGATAGTAAAACTACTAAATACTAGATCTCTTATTTAAAAGGCAAACAGGTTTGCCTTACTCACAGGCTTCATGTTAAAAGATAGACAGATTTCAATGTAACGTTTCACTATTCTTTTATTTAAACAACTGCTCCCAATAATCAACTGCCTGTGTCTTCTGATGAAAAACTGGATAGAAAAAACATAAAACTTATGTAAGATCTAAAAATATAAAAGGTTAAGTTATGAGGCTCTAAGAAAATGAGGAGGTAAAAAAGTATTTTAGGGTTGATAAATACAAGTTATTTAAAAAGCTCCTAAGGAAATATTTTAAAATCTAGAGAACTATTTAAAATTCTAAGAAAATATTTAAAGATTGATAAATGTAAATTTAAAAAAACAGAGAGTCTAAAAAGATCTTTTAAGACATACAAAATTTTAACATTGGTCAATAGCGGGTGGAGCACTGACTGCTTATTATTCGGTCACACACTCAAGATTTTAGTTTCCCTCTGGTTGTCCTCTGGACTTAGACTTCTCCTTACTAGTCTCACAGACATAAGTCTATCCCTGCTGCCCTACAGACAACTGTTAACTGCTTTTTCTAAAACATATATCTCAGTTCAAAGGTAATATTAATATACTTCCTTTTATAAACTAAAGTTTTAGTGGTGTGTAGTGGTACATGCCTTTAATCCCAGCACTCTGGAGCAAGAAGCAGGCGGATCGCTGTGAGTTCGAGGACAGCCTGGTCTACAAAGCAACTCCAGGAGAGCCAAGGTTTCAAAGAGAAACCCTGTCTCACAAAACACACACACACACACACACACACACAATTTATATAAGTTTCAGGGAGCCAAAAAGTCATAAGACCTGGATCTCCCTGCCACAGATAAAATGAACTCCATATAAGTATACCTACCTGTTCCTGAAAATGGGAATTTTCCCAGGTCTTGGGATGCTTCACCTTACCCAATTACTAGAAAATTTAATTCTGTCCCTAGTTTATATTTGTCTCTGCATATTTTTACTTGGCTGATGGATTTCATGCTGGGATCACCTGAGGACTGCAGGTGGCTGAGCTCTGGACTTCCTTAAAGCTGCAATAAACCAGTCAGTCAATGTGATTGTTCCCTGTCTTTCAACTGGATCAACTAATCGGATGCTCTTGATAAATGCCCCGTTGCCTGCCCTTTGACTATCCTGATAACAACATCCTAATGTCAGCTGGAAACAGTTACAGAAGGGAATTCCTTGTCCATTGCCCTACCTGACAGGCTGCAATGCTATGTCAAAAAGAGCTGTCTGGCATATGGGGCAAATGGGCCCTTAGCCCTGTTCCTCCTGGTTTTGCTTTTTGCCCCTCAAATGAACATAATACAACCCCTTACAAAAAACATATCATCAAAGATTTAATTCAGATACATAAAGACGTGGGGAAATGTTGAGGCCTCCTATAATATAACTACAGATACTCTTATTTCAGGCCTGCCAGCCACATCATGTCAGCTTGTTGCTAATGTAAAAAAAATCTTTATACAAGGTCAGGTTGACCATAAACTATGTTTATACTCAACATACCCTATGGCCATAATAATTAGCAAGAATTCCACAGCCACAAGCCTAGCCACCCCCAACTACCAGGCAGTTTCAAGGTTAGTAAACCAAGTCAACCAAACCTGAGTCAGAGCTAAGCATCTTCTTCCACCACCCACCCCCTGTATGACCTAATTGTGGTTTTCACCTTTAAAATGTGCAGTACAACTTTCCTTCAAGGGCGCTGTTCAGATCCCAAACTGGCCATTTCCCTGAGCTCAGAAAATAAAGTTTTCATTTTAAGCTTCTACATCCAAAATGAATTCTCTAGGCTTCTACCCCAAACCCAGCAGTGAAACTAGCACACACTTAAGGTATTTCTCAATGTTAATTTACCTTTAAAGGGCTAAATTGAAAGCTGTACTTCCCTTTACTTTAGGTTTCCTCACAGAATATGATATCTTTTTTTCTTCCTAGGGTAGCTCTTACATACAGGGCACAGACATGCAGAGAAGCTCTGAGATGATCGCTGTAGTGCTGCGATTGCTGTAGTGTATAGTGCTACTCGGTGGTGTGTTTGCTGATGGAAACAACTGTAAGAAACAACAGAGAGAAAGGTTGAAAGCCCAAAGAGAGAAACTGAAACAGTCTTTGTATGGAAACAAGTCTGAGAAAATGGGTTTCTGTGAATTATTTTATTCCTCATTTGGAAAAGAGTATTATGAAAACACTTAGCATTGTAGACAGGCACAATTCTGAGAAATAGTCACTTGTGTGTGGTGCTCATGTTACATTTGAAGTGAAAACTTGGAGAGACTGACCCAGAGTTATTTCCTTAAAGACTTCTGGCTAAATCTTTGATGAAGTTCATGAATTTGAGACCATGTGATTTGAAGGCTAAGTGTGTGTTCTCTAAAGCACCTTTATTTAATTTCCACTCTGTTAGCTGAAATCTGACTCTGAGGAATGCAAACATAAAGGGTAGGAAAGGTACTTCTATTTGAGACACAACTGTCTGATAAACATTCCCTCCAGCAATGTCCTTTGGTCTCCTGATGCAGGGACTTTCCTGGAGTGGACACATGTCCCTTTGCCTCAGATGTTTAACTAATCAGTCCTACTTTATGGCGAGTCTCAAAAACAAAATAAAATAAAACCAAAAATAAGAAAATAGAAAAAATCACCCCAAATACATTATTTATTTTTCTGCTTCATTTTTATATCTTTCACTTGAAGACACAGATAAATGAGCTGTAATGTGAATAACATATTTTCTTCCTTAAGGAAAACTAGTCTAGGCAGTGTGCCACTGAGATTCCAAACTAAGATCAATCTTTTGGAACAATGTGCCCAAACTGTTTATTAATTTAAATAATGGGTCTATTACCACACTCTGGCTTCCATTGAGTGTAGAGAACTAGCCGGAGTGTGCTTTTTAATAAAAAACAGTACTTTTAGGAGTACAAACACCTACTAAATTTTGCTAATTAGGTAGAGATGACAGATGACTTCATTATGGTGAACATAATGAAGTATATTGGGGCTGTTAAGGCAGAAAAGGAAATGATGGAGTTTCAGTTTAAATCACACCCTGGACAGGAAAAGAAAAGAAGAAAAAGTGGGAGAAGTTGTTTGTCATTTTGCCCATTGTTTTGTTCTCTCTCTCTGTCTCTCTCTCTCTCTCTGTCTCTCTCTCTCTCTGTCTCTCTCTCTCTCTCTGTCTCTCTCTCAAACGTGCACACACACATTTCAGCTGTGCAAACTATGGGATTCCTTACACCATTGCTATTACTGTTTATTAAACTAGGCAGCTAACAGTCTTTCAAAATGCTTTAATGGACAAGTTAGGGTGTAATTTGGAACCAGAGTCCTTGCTGCTCTTTGTTGCTAAGTCCTTATCATATGCTGTTTGCGCACGAAACTTCTAAGGCTCTTACAGGGGCACTCTTACTTTTCCCCTCCTTTGTATCTCAGGCACCTTTGTCTTGGAAAAAATGTGATACTTGAAGTTTTTATTCCCTTATAACTCTTTAATGAATTTTAAAGTAGAATCCGTGAAACATAATAGCCTTGAAAAACCTGGCCCATTTACTCTAATTGTTTCTTACTGAAAACAAACAAGCTCATTTTCTGATACTCCCTTTTCCCCTTTTAACTCATTAAATAATCTAATTCAAAAAGCTTTTAAAGTTGAACAGAATCCCCAGGTAAGCACTGTCCTTGCCTTGTACCTACTAAATGCTGGCTCATTTGTGTGATTCGTTCAAGAGGACAATAGTTTAAATTAGCCTGAAATATACTTTATCCCATACTTTGTTTTGTGAAATGATTCTAATGGCCAGAGAGGAACATTTGGAGAAAGAAATGGGCTTTCAAGGTGAAGGGAAAAGGATGCGGAGGCTGATTGTGCAAGGCTGGTCCATGCGCTGTGGTCAGTACATGCCAGTCTTTTCCTGGCTTTCTTTCCTGCCACCCAGAACAGCAGGACTATTATAAAATTCACTTGAAGGAACACTGAATTAAGTGGAAAAGAAGCAGACATGTGCGTCTGACACTGGTTTTGACTCCCACCCACTGAGAGAAAAAGTTTATTATTTCAGTAGATACCTGGCTTTTGGTGATATATTGTTTGTTGCTGTTATTTTTAGAGTGATTCAGTTACTTTATTTTAAGAGTTGGATATGAGGAAAGCTTTTGTTATTCTTTGGAACAGGTCCACGGTTTACCCTGCAAGCAATAGCAACTGTTGTATGTCACTCACTTTCTGGTCCCAGCATGCAAATGAAGCCTCAGGGAATCCCAGGAACTGGACACCATCTACACCGGGTGCTGCACTCTTCTTCACTATTATTGAAAACCAGGGAGTGCGTGTAATAATCTGAACTTCTAAGTAGACTGTGCCATGAACATGTCATGTTTCTTCTCTGATGGTTGACTATGGGTGAGTCACACCTTTAATCCCAGCACTGGGGAGGCAGAGACAGGCACATCTCTATGAGTTTAAGGTTTACATAGTGAGTTCCAGGATAGCCATAGCTATATATAGAGATGTTATCTCAAAAAGGTTCTATTCAAGGGATATACATTTTCAAAAAATCTGTTTAATTTAAATAAAATATTGTACATAAAATATTTTAATTTTATTTTGGAAGATATCTATTTGTCTGTCTTATGGATTATTAATTAGTTTATTCTTTCTCTTCTTATAAATTATCTATAAAGTTCTTTGTTCATCTATTGTCCTTTTAGCTCTATTATTTCTGTTCAACTCTGCGTAGATGTAAATTCTAACTTTGATTTACTTTACCACCATTTCCTCTATTTCATTGAACATACTAACTAATTAAAATTATTTACCTGTTATGCCAATATTTGGGCCAATAAAGGGTCTATTTCTACATGTATTTTTAAAAATCTTAGTTTCAAATTACATTGGTCTGTCTCTTGGAATTCCTGGTGATTTTTAAAACCTAAAATGAGGGCACCGTATTTTAAATATTACTGCTGGTTCCACCAGTATGTAGCATAGAATCTTTCCTTGCTAAATGCAAGCATAAAGACTGAGGAGGTGGCTCAGTGGATAGGAGTTCTTGCTTTACGTGGATTGTCAGCACCTGTGTAAACGGTGTATAGCCATGGGCTGTGTAACTCTGGCAGTTCAGATGGGGTGACAGGAGAGTCTTGGGGATCCCTGCTAGAGTGAACTTTCACTGAGTTCTGTGGCCAGAGAGTTGGGTACAGACCAGGACTTCGGTACTGTCATTGTTATGGAGCATTGCCTCTTTCAGTATGCTGTAAACATTGCTCTCCATCATCTTCTGATTTGTTGAATAAAGAACTGACTAAACGGCCTACAGCAAAGACAAAAGACACAGCTGGACACAGAGGAAGAAACAAGTTTGAGGACTAAGCTGGAGAGGTAATGGGCCATGTGGCTGGATGTAGGCCAAGCCAGCATTGTCAGGTTAGAATAGATGAGAATCTGCCCAGCTATAGCGTCTCAGCTAATAATAAATGTAGTAAGTCTCTGCGTCATTATTTGGGAGCTGGCAGTCCAAAGAACGAAGTAGTTCCATGTTCAATGATGGATATCCTCCTCTGCCTTCTGCATGCATAAGTGCTTATACACACATACACAACACACACACACACACACGCGTGCGCGCTAAAAGAAATATGAGATAGTTGGTCACGTGTCATATCAATTACATGAAGATATCTGGGCATGAGAGCTGTTGTCAATCTTTTTCAAGAATCAAGGTGATCCTATTAGCAGCAAAGCTCAGGAAGCTGTTTCAGCCTACTGTAGTTACCCAAGCTTTTATTTTTTCTTAATATTTCCTTTTCCATGCCTGTTACTATTTTAAGGCTCCTGATTAGGAAGAATATGCATTGTCTTTAAGATTCACTTTTCTGTGTAGTGAAAATCTTAATAGTCATTCTTTTTAGGTCATGGCCTACTGTGATGTCCTGAGGCTAGCACCTTCCAAAGTGCTTCATTTTATTTCAAATAAAGTATTTTGCTTGTTATGAATGCTTAGATGACTGATCACTCTGACATTGGACACTGACTAGGCTTGCAGAACCAGGCTCCCTGCAGTAAAAAAAGAAATGTTAAATATAAATTAATTAATTAGGTGCTGGAGAAAGATCCAGTGCTAAACAGGTGTGGAGCTGCATCCCAGCCTAAAACATAAATAGTCAATGAGAATTCATAAGCTGCATGTATCCTAGCAGCTTTTCATTTTAAAGGAATTAAGTATGATTCATGTGTCTAATACACAGAGTAGAGAAAAGTTGCAAAGGCAGTATGAATCATGAAGAGAGCTTTGTCTGTGAGCAAATATCTCAACACAAGCCTAGGGCTAAGCTTCACTCAGAACTAAGACTCAGTTCCAAAGGTTCATGAGAGCAAAGAAGCATTGTGAAAAAGAAAAGGCAAGTTGGTATTGGAGTGCTGGCCTGAAGATACACTTCCAGTAAGAAGAAAGTAGGTGTTGAAGACTCGAGCATTGTGGGCTCGTGGCTCTGTCTTTGAAGAAAGTACTGCAGAGACATTGGCTGAGGCAGCCAGAACTTAAGGAAGGCCTGCTTTACAGACTGAGTGCCAGCAGGTAGCATTCAGGTGGCTGAGAAGCAGAGAGGAGCCTGATGGTCCCACAGGTCTAAGGGACCAAAATTCACCCTGACACCCTAGCTCCAAAGCATCATTCTTTACTGGTCTTAGTTCCCAGGTAGTGGCAGGAACAGCACTGCCTTTAGCCACCCCTGTGACATTATAGATAGTATTTTGGAATGTATATCTTTGTCATTAAGAAGTTACAGGAGAGTATGTCTTGAATCAGGAAATCAAGATTTTTGCACCGATGAGGCCTCACATTTGGTAGAGAAAGAGATCACAAGACAGAAATTCTGAATGCTTTGTTATTTCCTAGAATTTTCATTTATCAACTTTTTAGAAAATCTGTATTTCATTCATCCTTGAATATTCCTGTTCATTCATTAAGACAGCTCAGAGCTCATACCTGTAATCCTGGGGTAGGGCTAGGGTGAAGCCACAGTGAGGAAGGGAGTTACCATGAGGACCAAGACCCCCTTGGCTGTATAGTAACTTCCAGATCAGCCCAAGCTAAAGAGAAAGACCAAATAAATAAATAAAAATAACCCCCCCAATCAAATATGGCTTTCTTCCTTAATGCTTTCCAGATATGTCTCTTCTTCCTTCCTGTAGAACCCTGGGCCTCTATGCACACAATCCTCTCTCTCATACAGTAACTGGCTGGGTGTGGCTGCCCACTCCATTTTGAGTTCCTTTCATATAAGGTTTACCAATGTGCCTACCACTGCATTACCCGGCATCTATTTGTTAAACTAAGAGAGTAAATGCGTGTAACACTGGTCTTATCCTCTCAGGCCAGACAGCAATAGAACATGGCGGCCTTCTTGAGTTAATCGCCTTACTCATGAACATTTCTGGACAGTGCTGCTCAAGCCTTAACTGCCGATGTACATGTGTTACATGCCTAATGAGTTTTATGAACTGTGGTATGACAGAAAGTCCAAATCTGAGTAAGGCAAAGTTTATGCTCTAGGAAGTACTAAATCCATAAGCAGCTTTAATGTAATGTCAACCTTGAGAGGGCGCCATGGGGAGAACCAATGTCAGATGAGTAAAAGAAAGAGAGGGTGCACTTCTAGTCTGGGGTTTTATTAGGTATTTTTGGCTCTGATAATCTTGCTAAACTTATAAAAGGTAATTATATTTGGGTTTTTTTTTTGTTTGTTTGTTGTTGTTTTGAGTACAATAACACTATGTTAAGGTATTGTTACTGTAAAAAGACACTATGACCATGGCCACTCATATAAAGAAAAACATTTAATTAGGGTTGGCTTACAGTTTCAGAGGCTTAGTTCATTAGTGTCATGGCAGCAAACATGGTGCAGGAGAAGGAGCTGAGAGTTCTACATTTTGATCCACAGGCAGCAGAAGGAGACTGTGTGCCACACTGGGCATGGCTTAAGCATAGGAAACCTCAAGGCCCACCCTCACAGTGACACACTTCCTGCAACAAGTCCACATCTATTCCAACAAGGCCACACCTCCTAATTGTACCACTCACTGTGGCCAAGCATTCAAGCACATTAGTCTGTGAGGCCAGACCTATTCAAACCACCACATTCCACTCCCTGGCACCCATAGGCTTGTGTCCATAACACAATGCAAAAATTCATTCAGTCGAACTTCAAAAGTCCCTATAGTCTCTAAAATCTCAAACTTGTTTAAAAGTCCAAAGCTCAAAGTCTCTTTTGAGATTCATGCAGTATTTTAACTGTAATCCTTTGCAAAATCAAAATCAAAAAAGCAGACCACATACTTCCAACATGCAAAGGCACAGGATATACATTCCTGTTCCAAAATGAAGGAAAAAGAGTATAGTGAAAAAATGCTGGACGAAAACAAGACTGAAAACTAACTGGACAAACTCCAGACTCAGCATCTCCATGTCTGATGTCAAAATGCTTTACAGATCTCCAACTCCAACAGCTTTGTTGACTGCAAAACATTTCCTTCTCTTGAGCAGGTTCCACTCCCTGTTAGCAGCTCTCCTCAGGAGGTCTCCTGTGGCTCTGACACTTCTAACATCCTGGGGTCTCCAAGGCAATCCAGGCTTCACCTTCACAGCTTTACACAATAGCCCTCTGGGCCTCCATGGAGGGACATCCCTGCCACACCCCTGACCTCGGCAACTTTCCTTAGGCACAGAGGGAGATTCCATTGCTATAACACAAACATTGCCACACAAGCCACTCAAGCACCAATCTCAGTGAGACACTGATGATTTATTGGAATGACACATCCCAAGACTGGCCATGGCCAGGAATACAGTGGACTTGGAGCCAAACTGCGATGCCAGTCTGTTTCTCTTTGTTTTGTTTTTTAGATAAGATCTAAACTGATAGGCCAGACTGGCCTGGGACTCACTATGTAGCCCAGGCTAACCTCTGGTCCCACTCTTCTTATTAATGAGGGAGGCGTAATCCTGGATTTACATGCCACCTATTGTATATCCTACATTGTTCTCGTTGCGTTAAATTTGATACATTTCACATGAGAAAGAAATCTGAAAAGATAATACTATCTTCAGCTTGAATATTGAACAAAGGATTTAAGAAACTTGTGCTGGGTTCAAGAGCTAGGCATGCAAAGCCAAGTCAGTCTCGTTTTATTCCTGGGTCTTGCATAGATGGATATAATGTCAGAGTTACATAGGGTGGGGTCCATACTTGGCTGAGAAGTAAGTCCCAGCTCTATTTCCTATTATCCATTTTTCACCACTCTGCTTGGAAGTGGGACCTGGAGGAATGGCGTCGATAAATGAGGTGGAGCATTGGCCAATTTGTTCTCTGAGTGTTAAGAGGGGTCACGTGAGTAAAGTATACAATCACTAGGGCAAGCTACATGTGGTGGACAAGTCACACATGGCGGAAAGAGATTTCCCCCTGTAGAGGCATACAAATAGCAATAGCCAGGTATTACAAACATCTGAAATAATCTCAGTCCTACCCACTACACGGGATGAGCATAAAAACACATTCCAAGACCAATTTTGGTTCTTTGAAGAAACTAAGGTCACAATATGCGTGTCTTGTTTTCTTGGAGTTTTCTCACAAGCAAGCACTCAGAATTCTCCTCATGTGACTCCATTCTTGGACTGTGTTCCAACAATTCATATGACTTTGGGAAAATCACATAAAGCCATTAGCTTTAGTTTTTATTGTCTGTAGAACAGGAATGGAAAAGTTATAACCACATGACAGTTGTGATCACTAAAATGCAAATTATAATTGAAGTTATCAGCAAAGTCCACAGCTTCATGAATATTATGAAGATAATATGATCTCCCTAGGTGTGACCAGGTTCTTTCGCTGCTTCTTTTCTCTTGTAAGCATGCTTCAAAGGCATAATTCCTGGCCAAGAGCATCTGCTGCATAATTGTCTTGAGGATTTAAGGTTCTGTCAGTAGCTTTCAAGCTGGAAAAATCTTCCAGGACAGAAACAGCAGAATTTTACACCTTAAAGTTCTTGAGTGAATCAAAGTTTATAAGAGAAATTGGTCTGAAATTCTCTTTCTTTATTGGGTTTTTGTAAGGTTTAGGTATCAATGTGACTGTGGCCTCAGAGAATGAGTTTGGTAATGTTCTTTTATTTTTATTTTGTGAAGTAGTTCGAAGAGTATCGATATTAGCTCTTCTTTGAAGGTAGAATTCTATGCTGAAACCATTTGGCCCTGGATTTTTTTTTTTTTTTTTTTTTTTTTTTTTTTTGTTAGAAAACTTTTGATGACTGCATCTATTTCCTTAGGAGAAATAGAACTATTTAATTTGTTTACCTGATCTTGATTCAACTTTGGCAAGTGGAATCTATCAAGAAAATTGTCCATTTCATTTAGATTTTCAAATTTTGTGGTGTATAGGCTTTTGAAGTAAGACCTAATGATTCTTTGGATTTCTTCAGTGTCTGTTGTTTGCTCTTCCTTTTCATTTCTGATTTTGTTGATTTGGATAGTGTCTCTTGGCCTTTTAGTTAGTTTGGCTAAGGGTTTGTCTGTCTTGTTGATTTTCTCAAAGAACCAGCTCTTGTCTTCGTTGATTCTTTGAATTGTTCTTGTTGTTTCTATTTTATTGATTTCAGCCCCAAGTTTGGTTATTCCAAGACATCTATTCCTCTTGGGTGTGTCTGCTTCTTTTTTTTCCTAGGGCTTTAAGACACTCGCCTATTAAAAACAAGGAAACCTTGAATTTTGCAGGCAAAAGGATGGAATTAGAAAAGATCACCCTGAGTGAAGTAACCCAAACCCAGAAAGACACACATGGTATATACTCACTTATAAGTGGATATTAGCCCAACATAGATGTCCTCTGAAAGACTCCATACAGCAGGGGATCAGAACAGATGTTGGGACTTGGTGCTAGACTCCAGGTGAAATGACAAGAGTGGTATGGAGGAATGTGGGAATGGAAGGACCCAGAGGGTTCAGGACCCCTACAAGGAGACCATCAAGGCCTGTGGATCTGGACCCATGGGGTCTGCACCAAGCAAGGACAGTACATCCAGTAAACCTAGACTCCCTATTCAGATCTAGCCAATGAACAACTCATTCTCCACAGTTGTGGGAAGAGTGGGGCCTGCCTCTGTGATGAACTCTGGTGCCCCCAATTTATCACTTCCCCTTGGTAGGGAGGCCCACCTAGGGCACACAAAGGGGAGGGGAAGCAGACTATCCTGACAGGCTGTGGACTAGGGGAGGGAAAATAGGGAAGAAGAGGGAAGGAGGGAGGGAATGGGAAGATACACCTGAAGGAATAACATTCAGGATATAATCTGAATAAATTATCATTTTGAAAATGTTTTGAGGGCTGGAGAGATGTCTCAGAGGTTAAGAGCACTGTAGGCTCTTCCAGAGGTCCTGAGTTCAATTCTGACAACCATGTGGTAGCTCACAACCATTTAAAAAGAGATCTGAGCCCTCTTCTGGTGTGCAGGCATACACGCAGGCGAATGTTGTATATGTAATAAATAAATCTTTTGGTGCCTCACATTTGACCATATCCCCTGGAGGGGGAGACCTGGTAGCACTCAGAGGAAGGACAGCAGGTTACCAAGAAGAGACCTGATACTCTATGAGCATATACAGGGGGAGATAATCCCCCTCAGAAACAGTCATAGGGGAGGGGAATAAGGGGAAAAGGGGAGGGAGGGAAGAATGGGAGGACACAAGGGATGGGATAACCATTGAGATGTAAGAAGAATAAATTAATAATAAAAAATTTTAAAAAAAGTTTTGAGTGCAGCTGTATGAAATAATTGAAAAAAGACTGAAAAAAGACAATTATTGCTAATTGTCAGAGCAAGGCTCAGCATGTCAATATGAGTCTACCCACATTTAACATATGTACCAGAAAGCTCATAGCATGGCTCACTGGCCTTCATGTAGGCCAGAGCCATGACATTGACAGATATGGTTAAGAACAGCCTTGCTTTAAATATTATCTTCAGGCCAGTAATGTCTGTGTCACTTGGAAACTTGCAACTGCATGCATTTCGTCAAGAACTACTGAATCAGAGACTGGACTTTAAAAGATCCCCAGCTGACTCATGCTCACAAAAGTTTGAGAAATACTGAATTTGTCAGCGATGAGGAAAGGTTTACACTCAGATCAATCCAGCTTCACTTTACATTTTTGGACAAGCTATTTAATTTCTGACTGTATTCACACGCTATGAATTGAAGACATAGTAGTTTCTATACCACAGAGCCATGGAAGAACAAATACTCTGACAGTGATCAAACATTGGCACAGCACTTGATGTACAGTGAGGGAAACGAATGTCTGTGTTTTACAAATTCACATTACACACAGTAGAAACAGAAATTACAAGCTCCAACCATTAACTCAGAAGCCTCTAACTTTGGTTCCCGCAGGTAAAGAACTTTGAAGAGAACAAATGACTCAGTGGCTTTGAGTGAAATGTGAAATGAAATCTTCTTCAATAGCTTGGGAAAGGTCGGCAAACTTCCTACATACAAATTGCATGCCAAATTATTTCTTCTGTCTTTCATAATCATAAACCTTAGTTTCATTTCAAACAGTTTGCTAAGAAAAGCAAAGTGCTTCCCACTAAAACTGAGATGTCTGTTTTTAATAATTTTCACGACAGATGCCTAATAACTCTGAGGGTTAGATGCTGGTTATAATGACACATACAAGAATGTCACCCATGTTTACAATAGGAGTTGATAACAATCTAGGTTTACATCTCTGATTTGGCCTTAACCAACTGAACTGGTATAATAGTAGTTAACATGCTGATACACTAAAAATTAAGAATCTAGAGAAAGGCATTTTTAAATATGTACATTGTGTGCACGTGTTATATTTCACCTGACAACAGTGCCTCATGAAGTTGCCCTGGCTCGTTTCAATCGCCTTGACTTAAGTGATGCCTCTGCGTCTTCCTCCTAAGCAACTGAGATTATGGCTCAGGCCATTGCACCTGGTAAAATTCAATTTGTAGAATCCAAATTTGCTACAGTTATCAAGTATTAGATTCATTGTATGACCATTATTTTGGGAAGAAGGACAAAAACATAAAAAGATATGCAAAATAGATTCTTAATATAATTAGGAAAGATTAAGGAAACTATGGGAAAAGACACTAAACATTTGTATAGCACATAATTAGAGCCTTATTTTCTTTTCAAGACAGGGTTTCTCTGTGTAGCCTTGGCTGTCCTAGACTCGCTTTGTAGACCAGGCTGGCCTTGTACTCACAGAGATCCACCTGCCTCTGTCTCCCAAGTGTTGGGATTACAGACTTGCTCCACCATGGCCATCTTGAGTTAATATTTTACAAACTTGAAATGTTAAGCTATAGATGATTATTTCATCATAGACACTTTTAATACAGTTTTATCTTTCAATCTATGGTAACTGAAGTAAATTGTTTTCAGTTTGACTTAAATATATGCCTTTCAAATCATCTCCATCTTTTTACATATAATTCCTTTAACTAGCCAAGTGGGGGAACTCTTGTGTAAATCCACACACATACCTTTACATAGATATAAGTACGTAGCTGATTGCAATTTAGATACAAAATGAGAGTTACACAAATTCTCTTTTAAGATTTGTTTTTTATTTTTATTCATGTGTATATGTGTATGAATATTGAACGCAGCTGACCTTATAGGCCAGAAGAAGACATCAGATCCTCTGGAGCTGACACAGCATGCAGCTGTGACCTAACAAATGTGGATGCTAGGAACCTACCTCCGGTCCTGTGTGACATCAGCAAGTCCTCTCAATCCCAAGAGTTACATAAATTCCTAAACAGAGACCAGACTACTATTTGCCTTCTGTGCTACAAGATATTTGCCTAAGATAATGCAATATGCTTTTGAGAGGGAAATAAATTCCCTCTGCTGGTGTAAGTATAAGTATTTGGAATATAGTTAGACATTGTGTTGGTTGTGGACAATTAGAGTAATAGGCCCTCCTCTAGGGTCTGCGACCTCTACAGCTGTGGGTAGAAAGCAATGGATGGAGACTGTCACATTAACCAAAATATAGAGAATAAGTGACCATGGGAGACTTGGCCTTACCCTAATGATCAACCTTTACACCGAAGAATCAGAGAAAACCATGGAAGAGGGGATGGAAAGTTAAGAGTATCAGGGCACCTCCTGCTAAGCAGCATCCTCTAGATATCACAGGAAAGCTGCACCCACGAATGTCAACGCTATAGTAGCCTAAATAAGGACCTGCTTAACGACAATACCGTTTGGCATGCAAACATGGATGTGGAAATAGCACAAGTTCCCACCCTAGATGAAGAGCTGCAGGCAATTGGTGGCCACTGACGGCGTCAAGAAGAGTTTTCTTCATGAACAAGGTTTGTGATAGGTTGTCCTATCCCAAGTGATCAGCCCTTAACACAGGTACCTACTAGCGGCACAAGGTGGAGTCACTAGCTTATATACAAACATATGTGGAACATTAGTAAAGAAGTCGTGCACTTGAGAAGGGGATACAGGAGAAGTTAGGGAAGAAAGTTCTAGAAATTATCAGAATAAAATAATAAAATAAAAGCCCAACTTCATCTACCAGGAGGAAGAAAGACTCCTCATTGGAGAGGTTTTCTTGTACCAACTTTCACTTGGTTCACTCTGCTAGGGTTGGTTTGGAAATTTAACATGTTTGCTTTTTGTAACAAAGCATATTTATTTTTTCTAGAAGAAACTTGCCTGTTAGAACAGCGATCACAACAATTCTGGGGGACGTTGCACCATATATGTCACATCTATAGTTAGGTCCTCTTACGGAGAGTAATCTGGTAATATATGCCCAGAATTTATTACATGTGAAGGATTTAAAAATTGTCAAACCATTTCATTAGTTTCACTTTAAATAAGCGTTTACTAATATGATTCCAAAAAGTGATGAAGTCCATTTAGATGAAATACATGCCATAAAAAGAACACTAAAAATATTTAATACAAGAGTTTGGATACTACTACTTGAAAAAAACAAATCAGAGAGAGACAGTATTTGTACAGTATGGTGCCACTAAAGATACCAGACACTGGAAACAAAATTTCTCTGAAGAGAAAATAAACTTGCTTATGATGTACTATTCCGGACAAGTTTGGTAAACACGGTGACAAACAGAAAGGTGTACATGAAATGGCATTAAATGACTAAGATAGAGCACCAAATAATATGAACACAAACCGAGCTGTATAAATACGTAAACATGCTATAAAAAGTGAGATAAAGTAGTTTAAAGTTTATTAGACTTTCCCTCTTTCTAAATGTACTTTCATATAACACGAGACTCTCTTGCCTAAAGAACGTCCAGCTACGGTTTCGCCTTAGCAATGGGAGCGTCGGCGCTGCAGCAGAGTGGGGCTTGGTCATTAGCCCTGTTACCAGCTGCCGACGGACACATCACGAGAACCAACTTACTGCGTAACAGTAGTCCTGTGTGTTGTCTACCACCACAGCAAGAAACTTTGTTTTTTCTATTATCTGTTTTTGAGGTAAAAAAAAATAAATTAATAATAGTAATAAGGATATTTCCCCATTACATTATTTTAATATGTCATTAAAATTTTTTCATGACCAACACATGGCAAAAACATGATTGGATATTAGTCAGCAGGAAACCCTGAAGCTGCCACATTGTTTTAAGTTTGTATTGTCTTCAGCTTTATTTTTTATTTAATTAATTTATTCAGATTACATCTCAATTATTATCCCATCCCTTCTATCCTCCCATTCCTCCTTCCCTCCCTCCCTCCTGCTTTCACCCCATTCCCCTCCCTATGTCTGTGAACGAGGGGACCTCTTCCCCCATTATATGGCCATAGGCTATCAAGTCTCATCTTGGTAGCCTGCTTACCCTTCCTCTGAGTGCCACCAGGCCTCCCCACAAAGGGGAGGTGGTCAAATAGGGGGCACCAGAGTTCATGTCCGAGTCAGTCCCCACTCTCCACTCAACTGTGGAGAATGTCCTGTTCATTGACTAGATCTGAGTAGGGGTTCGATGTTTACTGCATGTATTGTCCTTGGTTGGTGCAGTAGTTTGAGCAGATCCCCTGGGCCCGGATCTCCCTGTCACGATGTTCCTGTAGGTTTCTAGGACCCTCTGGACCTTCTATTTCCCCATTCTCCCATACTTCTCTCACCTAGAGTCCGAGTAGGATGTCCTCACAGCTATCCCAATCTCCTGACAATGTTTTCCCTTTGTGTGTGAAATGGCAACTCACTGCCTTTCTTTGCCCAGGTTTATACCTCTCCCGAAATGTTAGCCTCATGTTCCACAAAACTTATTATTTTCATTCATGTTTAATTTGTTTAAGGGATATATATATGTGTGTATATATATATGTATATATATATTTCTAACTTATTTTAAAAACTGCATGTTACAGACAAATACATCCTAAGATAAATATAATTTGAGATTTAAATGTGAGCCACATATGCAATTGCATATCAGTTTTTCCACATACAAAAGATAAAAAGAGATGGCTTAATGTGTAAAACTTCTTGCCATGCAAGTTTGATTACTTAAGTCAGATCCCACAGCCCTTATAAAGGGGAGTAGGGAGAACTGACTCCATAAAGTTGTCCTGTGACTTCAACATGTGCTCTATGGCACATGCGTGTCCACACTCACGCATCACATACACACACACACACACACACACATACATATATACACACACACACACATACATACATACACACACATACATATATACATACATACCTACATACACAAACAATGAAATGAATTTTAAAGATAAAATGATACAGATAAAACCAGTTTAAAAATATATTTATCTAATACATGTAACAGACATAATTTCTGCATATATAGCTACATAAAGATTATTAATAGGACTAGGGTTGTGGCTCAAATGGAGAACGTGCTGCCTGCACAAGCATGAGGCAGAGTTGGGGTTCTCAGCTGCTACATAAAAGCTGAGTGCATATAACAGAGGGCTGGTGCAGCAGCTAGTCTCTCATTCTAACTCTCTAACTGTAGAGACAGGATCCCGAGAGCTGCCTGGCTAGGTGGACTAGTCCTGTGGTGAGCTCTGGGTTCATCCGGGAGACCTCGCGGGAGAAAGTGACCAGGGAAGACTCCCAACCTCAGGCCTCACAGACATTCCCAGTGTTGACTAGAAACATGCAAACGCGCAAACGCACACATACACACACAGACAAACTCATAACAAATTACTACTGAAGCCATTTACTTTATGTTTTAAAACTCTACTATGTACTCAGGAAAGCAAGCTATACATTAACGATTAGTAGACATGGTACCTAGTCTCTACCCACACTGCACAGCACAAGGAGAGATAGACTATGAACTACTTAACCTCCTGCTGAGGAACATTTCAGTGTTTTCTGTTATGAATAATAAAATTAAAACTGAATAATAAAACTAAAATTGACCAGCATTCCATTATGGGAAACATTCAAGCGTAACAGGAGTTACAGAAGAAGAAATTTCACTTTGGGGGCTTATCACTTCCCGGATCAGATTGGCAACGAATAATTATAATCTATCTGCTACTGGAGAAAGTGTGAGCTCTAGTGCGATTGCTGTCTTTGTCCTTCGATTCTCAAATGCTCACGTTGACAAATTTATCCTCCAGAAAACTTCTACAGGAGCTGGAATCTTTCTTTTGTAACTTCTGTTGAGTTTGGTATTTCCTATAATGGAGTAAGTACTTCTTACTTTCTTTGGGGGGTCATAAAGCAGGTTCTCATCTGGGTCTAATTCCAGCGACTTCTCCCTCTTACACACTGGAGCGCCTCATGGTTTACACTTGAAAACTGTTCCCTGGGAAAGCCCTTACTTTTCAGTCTGGAGGCAGTTCTTAAGTTGTTTTTTGTTTGTTTGTTTTGTTTTTTGTTGTTTTTTTTTCCAGTTGTAGAAAATGACATTGTTTGGCACACATGCTATGGTTCTAAGTCCTCCAATTTTGTAAAAGTTAAACAGAAAAATACAAGTTAGCCATTTTTTCTTCCTGTTGAAATATAAGAATTATTTTTGCTATCAAGGCACAGAAGCTGGCAGGATCTATATAAATTATGTACATATATATATTTCATAGTTATAAAAACAAATTGGGCAAGGAAAAGCTTTACACACTTTTCTAGCAAATCGGATGGCTGTAAAATGATCCACACACGGCAGTACTGCTTCCAAATGATGGATAATAAGCCAAAACAACAGGAAGAGGAAGAAATGCAGGAGAGAGGGAGAAAATAAAACGGAGATTAGTTTTATTGGGAGTAAATGTTAACGAGAACATCTTTATTACTACAAAGTCAATTTGCTTTGATTAGTCCTACAGAACTTTAATTCTCAATATGACCGGAAAGTAATTTGAATCAAACAAATGGAAATGTGTAATTAGACAACATGAAAAAGAAATGGAAGACTGAGTCCAGCGAAGAATTGTTTTCTCAGGCTTAAGGGAAAGTAAAAATGGCAAACTTAGAATCAAAGCTTTATGTTTTGCAGGAAGTATTGTGAGGGAGAAAATAAACATTCTTTTCTGAAAATTTTTTTAAACTAATTTCAAGACATAAATTGAAGAGGAGTGACAGGAAAAAATCATATTCGTTATCATCACGACTGACAAAATGAAACTTAAAGAGGGGTTTGGCAGGTTGGGTAGTGGTGACAAGTTTTGGGAAGGAGAAGGGAAGAGGTTGTGTAGAAAATAAAAATTGTTGGATTAGATTATGAAGATAAAAAGTCTCTGAGAAACACAAACTTTCCCAGAGGAGCCTGTCAGGTGTGGCGGCTCCTCTTCCATGGCTGATGCAGTTCCTAGGGGTCAGGACAAGACAGTGAGTTCTGTTATGGAAGGGCAGTCTTTTTGAAAATAAGAGGATGTCAGAAGCCCCCCTCTGCTTTGGGGGTGAGTGGGCATGAGACCAGAGAGACTTTACATCTTTAGTTCAAGGAACACAACAGGGCAAAGCACTGTGCTTCCAGGTCTCATTTTCTGAGGCCAGTAATACGATTAACCTCTCACTCCATGGACTTACTCCCATCTTTTGCACAGACAAACTTTCAGCCTAACTTACTACTTTAACACGCTATTTTCTAAGTGGATATTTAGTTTCTGGCTTTGTTTTAGAGCATTTATTTTAGGCCCTGTAAATGCTACTGTCAACATGTGTGACACTTGCACTGCCTGGGATGAAGTTGCACATGTGGCAGAACACGCCCATTGAAGACTCCTTTCCATAGATTATAAGCCAAGCCCCCTTGGCTTTTTACAGACAACTGATAAACTGGGTAAAGAGATACTGTTCTTGACTAACATGGAGGAATGAAAAAAGATCTCAGACATGTTGCCAATAATGCACCAAAATAAAAAGCAAAGTTGAAGGAAAGTTGTCTTAATTTATTGAACTTCATCTTTAATAAATGTCATCATTTATGATAAAGGAAACTATATTTTGGTACTTATGATAATTGAAATGTCCTCTCTTATTTTTAAAAAATCTATTTGCACTAGTGGTTCAAGCATTTTAGCTAATAAACAAATAGAGATGGTAAATGATAGACAGATGATAGATAGATAGACAGACAGATAGATAGATAGACAGACAGATAGAAGATAGATAGATAGAAGATAGATAGGTGACAAGTAGATGATAATGGGTAGATTGATAGATTGATGAGATCGCCCAGATCATTTGACTGATTAACTGACGGGGTAAAATACCTTGTTCTTTTTAATTTCAGGTAAGTATAGTCTCAAATTGACTTTTCAGTTTCCTAGCAATTTGGAATTTCAGTAGATCATCTATGTTTTCAAACTTTCTCTTTGGAAACCAGCTTTCACCAAATACTACTTATTTATTTCCAGGTATCACCCACAAATCACTTCTGGAGCTAGTACAATGTCTGGGTAAACAAACACAGTAGCCTGTCTAAGTCACAACTCACAGGTCAGCGAGGCATGCTTCTGATTTTTAAGTAACTTACTCTCAAGTAGGCATGAACCATGGATCTGCGCTATTGAACTGTGCATTTTTGCTCCAACTGTTTGCACTTGTTGGGATAACTATTTCTCCTTTTATGTAGGAGCATTAGCAGCCACTGGTGATGAAAGTCAGTGTCCAGTAGAGGAAAATTTCTGACTTACTTGCACAGCACCGGTTCATCAGTTCTGAAGACAGACAAAGAGTGACAACAGGGTAATATGAGTGATTAGGTTTCTGTGGGCAACAGAACTCTTGCATATAAATGAGCATTGTCCGTCTGAGGGGTCCTCAGAGTGTCTGTGTTTTCCTATGTGCTTGGTCTGGAAGCACCTTTAGAGTTCCCCTCTGCTGAGAATATTCTTTTGAGACTCTTTAATAGTGGCAGTTTGTCCTTGGAGGAAGGCTTTGTTTTTTGGAAATGGTACAATGTACTCAACAGTGTATATCTGTTGCTTTTTTCTACCCAGAAGCCTTTTTCTCAATCTCTGGTAGAAGGGGCTGCATTTCCCCTATTGTTTTCTTCTGTTATTGTCTGTGTTGTCTTTGAAGGTCCTTGAGGAGAAAATAGTTTTTAAATGTCTCGGGAAGTTATTATTTCCCTTCTGGTAACTGAACTCACACTTTGCCCTCCTCCTTGTCCACTGTGTCTAAGTTGTTCAGACGTGCTTTCCTAGAGAGATAGACAAGAAACATGGGTCTGACCACAGACAGTTGGTGAACTGTTGATGAACTCAGAAGCAGACTTGTGACAAAGCACCAAGATGGTACTCTGTTCTTGAGTTAGAACTGATTGGGGTGACTCACTCAGATGGCTACCATCTTGTTGCATCAGGAAAGAACCATTGTAAAAATGGACCCAGAATGTAAGAAAGCAGATCCTGAGACATGAGCAACAATGCGTTTGTGTGCACACATTTGTGAAACAAACAAACAAACAAACAAGTAATGAAAGCAGTCAAATCCTGGTTTGTTTGGGTTTTTTGTTTTGTTTTGTTTTGTTTCTGGTAGAAAGAGCCATTTTGTTTTGTTTTGTTTTTTAAAAATTAGTAGAAAAAAAAAAAAAACACGGTTAACTGGGGTAAGCAAGGAGTGAAGGGAAGGAAAAAAGACAACCAATTTGGAAATTAGAAATTACCCCAAGGAGGTGTTTTAGTGTGAGGCCACAGCTGTTCCCTGTTCTACCTTGTGAATCTGGAGAGCAAATCAGGGCCTTGACCATCTAGGCAAGTGCTCCACCACTGAGCTAAACCATGACTGTTCATGTTAGGTCTCATGGACCAAATTTCAGGTACTCTATAGTAAGTAGTCTTGTCTGGGAAAATTGCAACCAAAGCTGATCTTGATCTCAAACACCCCCAAGCCCTCACACAGCACCTCAGAGTTGAATTAATTTGCTTACAAATGAACTTATAGAACGCAATTCATGCTGAAATTAGGACCTGCCTGTAAATTGCAATCTGGCATTTGCCACTGGGACCCAGTGTTCATTAGAAACCAGCAGCTACCAACCAAAGTTCTGCTGGCTTTCCCACCACCAGCTTTGGTCTCAGACATAAACATGGCCAAGGGTTACTTAGAATGAAAGAAGTAAGTTTTACCATGAGTAACAGGAGGTTTGTAACGGTTTGCTTCCTAGCAGGGTGCTAAAAAGTAATAATGAATATGGTACCAACATGCTCTTTTGAGAGAAAAAACACAGCTCTTTGATCCCTCTGCTACTTTCTAGTATCCAGAAGGATGCTCATCTGTCTGTCCATACCTAAGAGGCCAGTGCTACACTGCCCAGTGAAAGATGGAGTAAGTAATTTCAGGCTGGGGTGTCAAAGATTGGAATGCGGTCAGAAGTGTGAGAGGAAATGGAAAGTAACCTAGAACCTCCCAGAATTTTCTCAGTAGTTCTGAAATATTGTACAGTAGCTTAAAAAAAAAAAGAACAAGAATGTCAGGTGATTCTTGTGTAGATAGTTCACATATGATATATGAGAAAAGAGTCCACACATGCCCTGGGGCAGAATCTGGATCAGATGAGCTGTTTGGTTATGTTGAGAAACACCTAGATTAGATTAGTCTGTGATAGCATTTCCAGGGGTGATTAGGCCATTCGAGCTCTGACCTAATTAATGGATTAATGCTTCGGTGGGTTTATAATACGAAGATGCTCTTGGGAGTTCATAAGACATGTACAGTGGCTGGAGGGAGTCACTGAACGTGCGTCTGTACAGAGGCTGGAGGGAGTCACTGAACGTGCGTCTGTACAGTGGCTGGAGGAAGTCACTGAACGTGCGTCTGT
The DNA here is from genome assembly GCF_903995435.1 of Acomys russatus. Taxonomy (NCBI): domain Eukaryota; kingdom Metazoa; phylum Chordata; class Mammalia; order Rodentia; family Muridae; genus Acomys; species Acomys russatus. The sequence continues at coordinate 60,276,985 of NC_067157.1, read as the reverse complement.
ACAGAGGCTGGAGGGAGTCACTGAACGTGCGTCTGTACAGTGGCTGGAGGAAGTCACTGAACGTGCGTCTGTACAGTGGCTGGAGGGAGCCACTGAACGTGCGTCTGTACAGTGGCTGGAGGGAGCCACTGAACGTGCATCTGTACAGTGGCTGGAGGGAGCCACTGAACGTGCGTCTGTACAGTGGCTGGAGGGAGCCACTGAACGTGCGTCTGTACAGTGGCTGGAGGGAGCCACTGAACGTGCGTCTGTACAGTGGCTGGAGGAAGTCACTGAACGTGCGTCTGTACAGAGGCTGGAGGGAGTCACTGAACGTGCGTCTGTACAGTGGCTGGAGGAAGTCACTGAACGTGCGTCTGTACAGAGGCTGGAGGGAGTCACTGAACGTGCGTCTGTACAGAGGCTGGAGGGAGTCACTGAACGCGCGTCTGTACAGTGGCTGGAGGGAGCCACTGAACGTGCGTATGTACAGTGGCTGGAGGGAGTCACTGAACGTGCGTATGTACAGTGGCTGGAGGGAGTCACTGAACGTGCGTCTGTACAGAGGCTGGAGGGAGTCACTGAACGTGCGTCTGTACAGTGGCTGGAGGGAGTCACTGAACGTGCGTCTGTACAGTGGCTGGAGGGAGTCCTGAACGTTGCGTCTGTACAGTGGCTGGAGGGAGTCACGGAACGCGCGTCTGTACAGTGGCTGGAGGGAGTCACTGAACCGCGGCTGTACAGTGGCTGGAGGGAGCCACTGAACGGCGTCTGTACAGTGGCTGGAGGGAGTCACTGAACGTGCGTCTGTACAGTGGCTGGAGGGAGTCACTGAACGCGCGTCTGTACAGTGGCTGGAGGGAGCCACTGAACGTGCGTCTGTACAGTGGCTGGAGGGAGTCACTGAACGTGCGTCTGTACAGTGGCTGGAGGGAGTCACTGAACGTGCGTCTGTACAGTGGCTGGAGGGAGTCACTGAACGTGCGTCTGTACAGTGGCTGGAGGGAGTCACTGAACGTGCGTCTGTACAGAGGCTGGAGGGAGTCACTGAACGTGCGTCTGTACAGTGGGCTGGAGGGAGTCACTGAACGTGCGTCTGTACAGAGGCTGGAGGGAGTCACTGAACGTGCGTCTGTACAGAGGCTGGAGGAGCCACTGAACGTGCGTCTGTACAGTGGCTGGAGGGAGTCACTGAACGTGCGTCTGTACAGTGGCTGGAGGGAGTCACTGAACGTGCGTTTTTGGGGTTGTATTTTGCCATGGCGTCTTCCTATACTCCTTCTTTCTGTTTCTTAGCTGTCATAATGTAAACTACTCCACCCCACCCCACCCCACCCCTGTGTGTGTGTGTGTGTGTGCGCGCGCGTGTGCACACTTTCCCTGTTTTAGTTCTGGGTTACATAGAAAACATGTCCAAAGAAAGTAGCTATTCCTGTGTAGCCAAGATGGTTCCAGATCAAGTGGGCAGCGGCTCTATAGGTTAGACAATGGATTTAAGTCAGTGATAACTACAAAAAGCAAGCAGTAGCTGTCAGCTTTGCTATGCATTAAAACTGTCTGATGAAACAGACACAATGCTGATGCCTGGACCGTGCACCCAAGAAGTCTGGTTTCATCAGCTTCGTATCCATCTGACTACTTAAGATTTTTAAGTTCCTTGGGTATTTTACGTGCATAAACAAAAACACTAAGTAAGAGAAAACAAGTTCTACTACACTAGAATGCTAGATGAAAACGGCATCAGTACTCTAGACTTTAAGGTTCAGCGTAGAAGAAGGCTGTGCACACCACAAAAACAGTAGTTGACAATATCTGGACTAGCGTTTACCCATGAGCATGGTCAAAGGTAAGGAAAACACCGATAGTCTGGCTTCTTTTGGGCTTTGGCTACAAAGAAAGGCAATAAAAATAAGAAGTCTAAAGCATCTCCACTATAGTCAGCTACAGCAATTATTTTAGCTGAAAACATTTTTCCTAAAGAAAAAGAAGAATTATAAGCTTTTGGGTTTTTCTCGTTCATGTCCAGATTGAAGTGATCAGATTCCCAGTGAAGAGCTTGTCTAAGGATCTGTTCTTTTCCTTTGCTAGAAACAGTTGATGTTACAAGCAAAAGCATATGTGTACTGTAAATTTAGAAAAAAAAAATGGGTAGCCAAGTTCAGAATATTGAAGGAATAGGGATTTTATTAAATCTGTAATCCTTGGAGATGGTTGCCCAAGTTTAGTGACTAGTTTGTTTTGGTTTGTTTTTTCATAACGTGGTATATTTTGATTTTGCAAAAATTAAACTTCTTTGCCCAAACAGTGCAATCCTTTATTTATCAGAATTATGATAGTAGTCTTAAACATAGGGTCTATGAGCCAGGCACTTGGTATATGCCTATAATCCCAGCACTCTGGGTGGCAGAGGCAGGAAGATCTCTACGAATTCAAGACTAGCCTGGTCTACAACATGAGTCCAGGATAGCCAAGGCTACACATAGAAACTCTGTCTCAAAAAAAAAAAAAAAAAAAAAAAAAGCTGGGGGAGGTTGTCTATGGCTTAGATCTAAGGTGTGACTTGTAAGACTATATGCTTTTAAAACTGTGACCTCCAAGCTAAGGGCTCCAGGACAATCCATAAACTTTAGAATGGGGTCCATATATTTTCAGACATGGTTATATTTTGCTATGAGCTGGTCTGTGGCCTCCGGCTTCTTACAGGAGTTTGTAACGACAGCAGCCAGCTTCAGGGCTGCACATTCCAAGAGGCTTCTTCACTCTGGTCCCTTTCCACGGTGTGGAACCGAGAGCAAGACAGAGGTGCTGTTGGTTTCCTCCTCACCTGCGCTTCTCTGAGCCAGGGTTACAGAAGTGTGTGATGCTCTGTGCACAACACCTTGGCTGAGGTGGGACCAGCCATGGCCTTTGTCACTTTCTCTGAAGCTTCTGGGAATATTCCAAGAGAAAGAGCAGTGTCCACAATTATCACTTCACAGAATTTGCATAGTGTCATAACTACAAGACAGAAGATGAGTTGGATGCTGTTCTTGTGTCTAGACATCCATCCTTCTACGGTGAACGTTACTAAAGGCTGCAAATACAGTAGAGGTGTGCTGCATATAAAGGCAACAGTCAACATGGGGAAATGTGCTGGATTTGAAATGACAAGGATTTTATGAAAAAAAATAAATTGAAATTTCTTTCATTTAAAAATTTATTCAACAAACAAACAAACAAAAAAATCCTAGCTCCTTTTCAGGGTTACAGAAGATCTAAAGGTTTCTTCTAGATGGCATTTAGCCTCATTATGGGAAGTGATGTGATTTTTGTAAAATAACATTTTAAAATGAAATCCATTTGACATTATACACTGTTACCATTTTTAGGATGTTGGAATAGGGCAGCTGCGTAGCTTAATTTCCTCTTGTCTGAGAAATATGATATGTAATGATTTTTTGTAATTAAAGTTAATTTCAAAATATATGGTGAGAATACAGTAATTTTCAGGAGGGTTCAAGAACTTGCTGACTTGTACATTTTTCAAAACCTGTACTATTTATTTAACCTTAAGTATTTAAAAAATTGTCATCAGCCAGGTGATGGGGGCAAGTGTCTTTAATCCCAGCACTCAGAAGGCAGAGACAGGCAGATCACAAAGTTCAAGGCCAGCCTGGTTTACAGACAAGTTCCATAACAGCCAGGATTACACAGAGGAACCCTCTCATTAAAATAAAAAGTATGAACATGCTATTTTCCTTAGTCCTAGCTGTTGTCCTGGATGCTGTTGTTGTACTGGCCCATTGTGTGAAACAATAAAATTTAGCAAGGCACATGTCATCTAGGTTTTAGACCGGATCAATCCTGAATAATACTTTTTAAGCAGTTTTGTTGTCATTCTTTCATTCTGAAGTAGACCCGCTAAGGACATAGTTGAAAAGATACGTGAAGTGGGAAGTTGGAGTCAGGACCAGTCAATCCTACCCTCCCATACTGTGAACAGCCTTTGAGTACTGACTATCATGCCAAAATCTATAACAAATTCTTCCAAGGAGATTCCTGATGGGACAGTCCTCAGCTAACCTGATGACTGACCTCGCTAATGATAGCCACACAGAGCAGTGAGGCTCAGCTGGTCGTCACCAGGCGAGGAAGGCTCAGGGTCACTATAGATCTGAGTCAGAGCCAAGCTCAGGATTTCTTTTTTTTCTTTGTAAAATCGTAGTTCTTGCCCTGCCTTCCTGGCTTCCTCCAGCTGCCCCAGGGCTTCACGTAGCTCTTGAGAGAGAATTCCCGGTGATTCGCGCTCCTTCATGATCCAGTCCAGGGCCATGTGGCTGCGCATCTTCTCATCTAAAGAATATTGGGAATAGTAGGAGATGACTTCCTAGAACCAAGAAACAACGGTTCAGAGTGTCAATAAAGGGGAACATAGGTATGTGTGTGCAAGGCCTTCCACGCCTCCCCAGCCACATAGTCTTCAAACAACTCTACCTTTTGAAATCTGAAACCTAGTCGCATATACTTCTGAAAAAGAAATGATGAACTAATCTGATTCTGCAAATCATTTCCCTCCAGGCGGAGTCAAAACATAATACGAGGAATGACAACAATGTTCACAAAACAAGGCTCTGGAAAATACAAGCCTGCCCTTGAGAACATGTTCCTGTAACAACTGCTGTAAATAGGGCTTAATTCCTCCCTGGGCTCTTGGTCCCAGGACCATTGTCTTCGACCAGACAGAAAGAGGGAAGGCACTAGACTCACCAGTTGAGGTAGAATGAGGTTTGGACGCACCTATTACAGGAATGAGGACGCATTCAATCAAGGATGCATTCAATCAAGGGGACTTTAGAATAAGATTTTGAAGCCCAACACTCTGCTCCTAGCTTCTGTACTTTGTTGTTGGAACGTAATCCAAGAATGTGGTCTTGTGAGGAAAATGTTGATTGCATGTGAGAAAACTCCGAGGGGGGGAAAAAAAAAGAAGGGCCTTGTGACCTCAGTTTCTTAAAAAACACAAAAATCATTCCTAGAATGTGTTATCGTGTTCCTTCTAGGTATAATGGATAGGAGTGAGTTTGCTTTGTATTATTCATTACAAGTGGCTCTTAGGGAAAAATATGTTTTTGAAATGTGTGGCTTGTCTGCCATGTGTGGCTTGCCACAGTGATTGCATGCATTAATCATGTGACTCTTCTCAGCTCTCAGAGTGGAAATTATCTGATGCTCTGAATAAAGTGGATATTTTAAGTGACTTTAGTTTACCTCATGAATTGGCTCCATTAGTTTACCTCATGAATTGGCTCCATTCTCCCTGGTCTCACTGCCTTTAGACCGGTAAACATTTTATTAGTGTAAGGAAGACAAATACACAAGTGGCTCACAATAAGCATAGGAAAAAAAAGAAAACTTCAAAAATGTATTGTGGAATGGGCAATTATCATCATTCCTATCACAATGACACTTTTATGATACACAATTTCTTGCTTTTGCAAACAATTAAAAATTAACCACTCCTTTCAATTTTTCTGTGAAAAAAATCAATCCATCATGCTGTCATATATATGTTTGATCATGGAGAATGGATGCATTGCTTATTTTTATTTTAAAGAACATATGGTATTTATTTATGACCTTAACAAATTAAAAACAATCATGGAAAAGTGTTTATAACCAACCCAATATATTTCAAAGGACTTTCATAAAATCAAAGGGAAGGAAAAAATAGCCAAAATCATTGTCAGCTACTCATTTCTTTTCCATTTTTGACATTTTGAGAGCCAGACTTTCTAAGTGAAGGACAACTGAAAACTACTGGGGCTGCAGTGCCTCTGCCCTCATCTTGCTGACTATTAGAGACCTCATTCATATAAATTCTTATTAGGAAATTCTCAAAAGTTAACTATTGTCTTTCAGGTTCTAACGGTGGGTGGGGAAACACTACATCTCAGAGGACAATGGGGGGGGGGCTGGGGGGGAGCACTAAACACACGGGGACAGAGTTTAGTGGAAAACAAAGAGGAAACTCCTAAATAAAAAACTAAGGTGACTAAACTCCAGCATGTCCAACTTCATGATCCATTCTTCTGCTTTTGAGGAACTTTTTGTGGTTGAGAAATAACTTTTGCTGTAACAGTTCTGCTTGTATTAATAAGGATGTTTTGGAAGTAGCTCATCTTCTTTGCTGGAGAGTACAAGGGTGCGCAGAGCCAAGGTAAGCAGGTCGGATGCACAAGGTAAGTCAGTACCTCGCAGAGAGTCCAACACTGTCTTAGTGGCTTTTTAGCTCTGCATTCAGTGTAATGGGCATTCAGATCAACTTTATTATGCAAAGTCAACATCCCTAGTGTGTGGCGGTCTCCTGCCGATCTTCCTTCACTTGCCCCTGCTCTTACTCAACAGGTAAATATAAATTTAACACAAAGAAATGCATAAACAATGGAGGTTTCAGTCAATATGTGTAAACTATACACAGAAGAATCTGAATAAAGGAAGCCTCTTCAAAATTCGGTAAGCTCCTGGCCCCGCCCTCCGCACCCTAACCTGTCTCAGCTGGAGAGTCTCACCTGCCGAGAGCACTTCGTTTCACGGAGCGCTTTTAGGCTTCCATTCCAGTGCAGTAGTTGGAAAACGGTCATCAGTTCCTACAAACCCAAACATCTGTCAGTCATCTTTGTTTGTTTGTTTTTCAAGATACGGTTTCTCTGTGTAACCCTGGCTGTCCTGGACTAACTTTGTAGACCAGGCTGGCCTCCAACTCAGTGATCTGCCTGCCTCTGCCTCCGGAGTGCTGGGATTAAAGGCGTGTGCCACCTGCTGTCATTCATCTTAAAGCCGAAGTGCATGTCAGTAAGAGCTGAGCAGATATAAGCCTGACCCCTAAAGAAATAAAGGAAACAGGCATACGATATTGTCAGAAACTTTGGCACTTTGCAAAGAATAGAACCCTGAGGTTCCAGAAGTAGAGTCTTCATTGCCCTGCTTTGGGCGGGTAGTGTGGGGGGGGGGGGGGGGGGGGGGGGGGAACGGAGGGAGGGTTGGAGGGAGGGAGGGGAGGGAAGAGAGATAGATCGGAGAGAGGGGAGAAAGAATCTTAGCCAGCACAAAAAGAGAAGTAAGTCCCTCTGCTCTAAGAATGTCTTAAGAACTGGGCGTGGTGGCCCACGCCTGTTATCCCAGCACTCAGGGAGGCAGAGGCAGGTGGATCGCTGTGAGTTCGAGGCCAGCCTGGTCTGCAAAGCGAGTCCAGGACAGTGAAGGCTACACAGAGAAAACCTGTTTCGAAAAACCCAAAACCAAAAAACCAACCAAACAAAAGGTATGCCTTAAAATATGGACAGGGTGGTTGTATTCGCCTCAAAGCAAATGAAGGGTTCTGTGTTCTGTTTTCAGCCCCCGGTAAGCACAACACTGACATGTCAGCTCTGTTCCCACTTCCCTGCCTGATGTCAAGGTGAGCAGAGGACCAGCAGGCTGAACAGTTTTCCACTGATATCATCTATGTTTCACTTATTCAGAGATTTTGTTTTGGTTCTTGCTTTTGTTGTTTTGTTTTGTTTTGCTAGACATCAATTGTGGATTAATACCATAAATCAGTGCTTACTTCTGTTTGCTCAAAAACATGTTCTTGTTCTGAAAGGTACACAAAGATCTTATGCTGTAGGCATGTTAAAATTATCCGAACACAGCCGGGCGGTGGTGGTGCACACCTTTAATCCCAGCACTCAGGAGACAGAGGCAGGCGGATCTCTGTGAGTTCAAGGCCAGCCTGGTATACAAAGGGAATCCAGGACAGCCAAGTAACCCTGTCTTGAAAAACCAAAAAAAAAAAAAACAAAAACAAAACAAAAATTAGCCAAAATGAAGGGTTAGCGGAGGAATGGCAGCGCTGCTCTTACACTAAGGTTGCCATTGTGGGTCTGTGCCACAGCTTTTCACCCTGAGATCCTGTCTGTCTCATACAATGAGTGCCCCAGGAGACACTGAGCTGGAAGTAAAAGCAAAACCATTTGTTTCCATCAATTAAATATAAACCAAATATAAGCCAAATTTCTCCTTCCATGCCAAACAAAGACTCCACTGTCCAGCATCCCAAGTCAAATGCCCAGAGACTTGCCCCATTACAGCCCCCTTCTCCCTGGCCCCATGCAATTTCACTCCAGCACATCATTGCACTAATATGAAAAAGTTGGAGAATTTCAACAGACTAAATTTTGCCTAATAGGGCTCTTGTCACTGTGCCTGTCAACCCATTCTTCAAAGTATCTCCAGCTGCTCAGGAGAGTAAACTTCTGCTACTCTCTCCAGTGCTCCCTTCAAACCCACACAAGCAATACTTTGAGGTCACAAAAATGAATATGAATTCTCTATGCTCTATGTTGTAATAGAAGGCCAATATTTGAAATTTGATTTCACATAAAAATCTGCCTGAGTTTTGCACTCTGTGTGTGTGTTGTTACGTGTGTGCATGTGTGAGTGGGTGTGTACATGGATATGAGTAAGTCTAGTGGGTTAGCAGTGGGTGGTCGCCTCAATTGCTCACCACTTCATTTTTTGAGACAGAGTCTCACTGAACTTGGAGCTCACTGACTCGGTTGGACTGCCCAGCAAACCCTAGGCATCTTCCTGTCTTCATCTTCCTAATACCTGGTTTCTTGTGTCGATGCTGAGGGTAGAGTTAAAGTCTTGTCTGTGTGCAAGCACTTTAGCCTTGGCTAGCCTTACAGCCCTATATTTATTTTTTTTAATGAAGAAAAAAAAGCCACTCTGTTTCTTCAATGGACCCCTCACAAAACCCAAATCTGTAGGTTTTATATTTAATTTTTTTTTTCAGTTCTGGGGATCCAACTCAGCACTTTGCACTTGCTTGGCAAGCCCCCTACCACTGATCTATACTCACAGTCAATGTGTAAATTTGGCCACCAAAAGAGACAGACTGGACATATGTTTCTTTGTTTATTCCCTTTACAATCTGATTCCAGCCCCTTCCCTCTTCCCTCCCAGTCCCACCCTCATGCTCTCTCCCCTATTTCTCCTTCTCTCCTTCTTCTCAGAGAAGGAGAAGGCCCCCCCCCCTCCACGGGGCGCCCACCCACTCTGACATCTCAAGTCACAGAAGGAACGCAGATCAAAGTGGCTCTGAGATTCCATCTTACAGCCATCAGAAAGGAACAAAAACTCAGGTGACAGCACACGCTGACAAGGATGTGAAACAGTGGAACACTCCTCCATTGCTGGTGGGACTGCAGACTTGCACAACCACTGTGGAAATCAGTCTGGAGGTTTCTCAGAAAACTGGAAATAGATCTACCTCAAGACCCAGCTATACCGCTCCTGGGCATATACCCCAAAGCTGCTACACCATACAACAAGGATTTGCTCAACTATGTTCTTAGCAGCTTTATTCATAATAGCCAGAATCTGGAAACAACCTAGCTGTCCCTCTACCAAAGAATAGATAAAGAAACTGTGGTACATTTACACAATGGAATACCATTCAGCTGTTAAAAACAAGGACATCATGAAAATTTCAGGCAAATGATGAAACTAAAACAATCCACACTTAGTGAGGTAACCCAGACCCAGAAAGATAGGCATGGTATGTACTCATGTATAACTGGATATTAGCCATAAAATACAAGATAACCATGCTACCATCCGCAGACCCAAAGAAGCCAAGGAGGACCCAAGGGAGGATGCTGTAATCTTACCCAGAAGAGGACTTAAAATAGACATCGGAAGCAGACTGAGGGAAGGAACTGGGTGGGAGAGGAGGTGAGGAGGGTAACAGGGGTGGGAATCAGGTTTGGGGGAGTGAGGGGAGGATGAGGCGGGACTGAGAGAGAGACTGGAAATCAGTGGGGGTGGGGCCATCTCTGGAATAGGGGAGACTCCAGGAAGTCTATAGAGGTGACCCTAGCTGAGACTTCTAGCATTGGTTAAGGAGTCTGACTGAAGTCAAGGGTCCAAAAAATCACTGAAGGGAGACCCCAAATTCAAACAGTATATTAAAAACAAACAGCATTTACTCTCTGGAAACAGCCTGCATTTGAGGATTACCATCCGTACAAAATTGCGACAACTCCTCCAAGGGGGAGCTCGCAGGCTCTTTTAAAGGCTTCTGGGGAATTCTGTCTGTGCTATGTGACTCTCACTGGGAAGGGGTGGGTGCCTGTGGAGGCAGGCTGGTGCTCATGGAGGCTACATGACTCTAGCCACGTCCTTCTATCAATGTCTGGTTCTCACATTCCCGCCTCAAGTGTTGTTCCATCTCAAATCCTTGAGTGGGGCTTAAGGGCTGATGATACTGGCATTTTAACACCACAAGTTGAACAGTAGAGTTCCGATCCAGCTCATGCTGGCCCTTCAAAAGGAAAGAGAGAAGCTAGCTCCTTAGGGTGAGGTATGTGAGGCAAGATTCGAACTGGGTGGAGTGATTCATGAATGTTCTGGATCTCTTAAAAATTGGCATTTTGACACAACAAGAACATTTGCTCAACCATGTTCATAGCAGCCTTATTCATAATAGCCAGAACATGGAAACAGCTTAAGTGTCCCTCAGTAGAAGAATGGATAAAGAAACTGTGGTACATTTACATTATGGAATACTACTCAGCTATTAAAAACAAGGAATTCCTGAAATTTGTGGACAAATGGATTGAGCTATAAATGATCATAATGAATGAGTTAACCCAAAAGCAGAAAGAGTCAAATGGTATATACTCACTTATATCTGCATACTAGCCCAAGGGGCATGTCCCATGAACGTCTTCACTAACCAGGAAACTGGGACAGAGGGGAGGACATCCTATTGGGACTCTAGATGAGAGAAGTATGGGAGAATAGCAAAGTAGAAGGATCCAGAGGGTCCTAGAAACCTACAAGAAGAAAATTATGATGGGCAGATTCGGGCCCAGGGTTCCTGCTCAAACTATGGCATCAGCCAAGGACAATACATGCAGTAAACTTCAAACCCCTACCCAGATCTAGCCAATGGACAGGGCGTTTTCCACAGTTGAGTGGAGAGTGGGGTCTGACTTTTACACATACTCTGGTGCCTCATATTTGACCATGTCCTCTGGATGGGGAGACCTAGTGGCACTCAGAGGAAGGACAGCAGGTTACCAAGAAGAGACTTGATACCCTATGAGCATATACAGGGGGAGGAAGTCTCCCTCAGTCACAGCCATAGAGGAGGGGAGTAAGGGGAAAATGGGAGGAAGGGAGGAATGGAAGGATACAAGGAACGGGATAATAATTTAGATGTAATATGAATAAATTAATAAAATATATTTTTAAAAAATTGGCATTTTGTGCCAGGCACTGTAGCACACACATTCAGCTCCAGTACTGGGGCACCAGGGTCTGATCTCTGTGGGTTCAAGTCAAGCCTGGGCTACCTACTGAGTGAAACCTTGTCTCCAAAAAGAAGTTTTGTTGCTGTTTTTAGGGTGCCTTTTGCGTTCATTTTGAACTTAATATATATTGTAGTATAATATCTATTGCAATCACTGAGCTTTTTAAAGCATCTTTCACTTCGTGCCAATTTGTTTGTTTGTTTGTTTGCTTTTTGTTTTGTTTTGTTTTAATCTCTCCTTGTCTGGGCCTTTCGGATCTGTCTCAGCATCAAGCCTGGCTTCTTATTTGTGAGCTCTACTTAGTCTGGAGGCACTGCCCTTCGTTGTATACTCAGTTTAATTGTTTTTGAGCAAAGGCCCTTGCATTTTTATTTTGCACTGGGTCCCACCAATTATATAACTGGTCTTGACCAGCGAAGTAAATTGTAAACTGAATGGTGAATAAAGCCTGTGTTTTCTTTGCAGAGAAAATTGCAGTTGCTGCTCTCCATCCGCAGCCCACAGCTCCCTGCTGTACTTTGTCATTCACTTCCTTTAATCCTGCAACAACTGGCCTCTGTCCTGGAAACGGCCTGCCTGGCTTCACCTACGGGAGACAACGGCCTTTCAGCCACTTTGGGTGGGAGAAAAGGCTCACTGCCTCTTCTGGAAGTTTGGGAGACTGGCTTGGTTCTGTGATTCATCAGAAATAAGAAAAACAAACACTGTAAATGGAGAACTTGGAAAACAGGTGGGCACCGTCTCCCCACCCAAGAGAATGAGTTTAAGAGGAAATTTGTTTATGGGACGAGGCTTTAAAAGGCGACCTGGAGAATTTAGCACAGATGTAAATAAACAACTCTTCCTTGGCTTGCATTAGTCTTCAGAATAAATATATTAACCAGCTTCAGTCAAATTCTGCCTAGAATCTGACCTTGACAAGACCCAGCGCCCGCTGGTTGCTGCTCCTGTCCCTCCTGCTAACAGCAGGCGGTTTTCTCTCCTGCGAGCCTACCTCACAACAGGCAGCGCCTTCCCTCCCAAGTAGTGAAGGTTAGCAGAAGCCTACTGCGACTCCTCAGCCCAGCAGGACCGACCCTAAAAACCCGAGGGCAGGCAGGAGACACCAGCCTTGTTTTCCTACGCTATAGTCGTCCATTCCTAGACCCAAACACTCGTCTGTTAACAGCCCCCAACTCTGAGAGGGGGCACTGATTTGTGCCTCTGCACAAATAGTCAGAGTCTGTATCCATTTCCCTTTTATGTGTAGACACAAACGGATACATCTGCCTGGGCCCCATGGAACGCGCTAGGCCCCAGCAAGCAGGCAGAAGGAAGTGCATGCCTCCCTGGGTCCTCCCTCCTGGCGGGAGGATTTGGGTTTTTCCCTTTGTCCTTATCCTGCCCCCAGCTTTCTTTATGAAGCATTTCCAGAGTGTGATTTAAGTGATTATTTAACTACCTTATTACGGACCACACAGAAAGCAGGCCAGCAAGGCCAGCAAGGCCAGCAGACCATAGAACTTTTCCCCCCACAGAGGTGGCAGTATTTATTCTATAACTTAAAAAAAAAAAAAAAAAAAAAGGTTCCTTGATGGCTCTGAGGTAAGAGCCCTGTCCGTTCTTCCAAAGGTCCTGAGTTCAATTCCCAGCAACCACATGGTGGCTCATAACCATCTATAATGAGACCTGGTGCCTTCTTCTGGCATGCAGACATACATGCAGGCAAAACACTGTATACTTAATAAATAAATAAATTCCGGGCAGTGGTGGCACACGCCTTTAATCCCAGCACTCGGGAGGTAGAAGCAGGCAGATCTCTGTGAGCTTGAGGCCTGCCTGATCTACAAAGTGAGCTCAGGACAGCCAGGCTACACAGAGAAACCCTGTCTCTGTTTGATTTATAAATGTCCAGGTCTTTGGCTCTACAAAATGGCACTGTTCTGTTTATTTAGAAGAGCTTTGGAATGTGCAGGCTCAGGTGTAAGGTGATGAGCTCCTACACACAGCTCTGTATGGCTTTAAATCCATGTTTTCTCTCCCTTCTGCCATTCTCTTCCTGTTATTTTCTGTTCGGTGTTAGATTGTGGGGGAGCATTATGGGCCCTTTACAGCCCCCCTTTTATTGTCAGGGGGCATGAAGCATTTGCAGAGAGCTACTTAACCTCTCCTGAAGCTTATGAGACATAAAGGTCTCATCAAATAGCTGCTGGCACTTCATGAAACACAACCTTTCAGAGTCATGTGTGACGTTCACGAAGTGCGTACCACACGCCAGGCTGGTCTAGACTCTTCTCCTTAGGTCCTGTCAGGCCTTCACACTGGCATTGTAAGGCAGTAGTGGTGTTTCCTCAGGTTTACACACAAGTGAAGGAACAGACTTAGAGGTAAGGAACAGGGTAAGACTAAAACCAGCCAGTCCGTCCTACGTGTCCTTGTCCACCCAGAGAAAAGTTGGTGGCTTTGGGCCTCAGCTGATTAAGTTTTACCGTGATAAACATTTCTGTCCATAAAAGTTTGTAGGTCTGATTATTTCTGGAAATCAAGCCTAAGAAAATAGACACCTGGGTAGGGCTCTGCTATTATATACTGGTTTTTGCTGATACTCTGTGTTTTTGGATATTTGAGTTAACTCACATTTAGCTGGTCAGAAGGGCATATATTTCCTGCCAAATATCTACTGAATTTTCATCTACTCAGATGAGTATATGAGAGTCAGAGGTGTGAGGAAGGAGAAAGATTGCCTTGTATAGGCCTGAAGCTGGGGTTCAGTTGCTTGCTAAGTGAACATAAACTTCCTTGGATTATAATATGTTGACAACAACAACTACTTTATATGGCTGTTGTAAAGGTTAAATGCTCAATATTATGCCCCCCCCAAAAGTATCACATAGGAATCAGATACTAATACTGTTGTTATTAATGTAATTTTTCATTTTAAAAATACAGATATAATAAAGTAATTGCAATTAGAATACAACATCATTAAGCCAAAAATATATATAGTATAGCTAACCCAGTGAATCTCACAGCCTAGAAGAATGTACCTACAACATGTTCAAAATACATACATTGGCTTGCAGTTCGGCAAGAATGTATAAAAAGAATTGAATATCTTCTGTGATTTATTGAGCAATATGCTAAAGAGACAAGGAGTGACAATGTTTTTATGCCAACATAAAAGTGGGAAATCATAAACTGAGGACTGTGTGTGATAAGTAACAGGGTTCTCCAGCTGCTACTGCTCATCAGATGTGGATGACATGTTGGTGATGTGGGTGAAATATCACAACTGAAGTAGTGCTTTCAAAGGTACTCCCATGGACACTCTTATCTGCGACTTCTGGAAATTAGAAAGAGCTCACCACAAGCAATATTTTTAACAATCTGGCTTTGTTTAAAGGAGATCTTAGTCTTGAAGAGCCGATGAAGTGCTATTGGGTTGTAAAACAGGCATTGCTCGCCTGTTTCTAAGAGTTGTAAAAGAACAGACGCCATGTGTAGGTCTGTGTGCGATTCTCTTTCCCCTTGTCATGGTCATCTACGTTTTGGGTTAGTTTTGTTTTGAAAAAAACCAAATAGACTCTTTATATTTCCCCTTTTTTGTTGTAAGACGGAGGTTCTGAAGTTTTGGGGCAGGGAGCTCCGTGAATGCAGGGTACCATGGCTGCACACGGTTGTACATGTTGATTTGGGTCAGTGAATGTGGAAAAATGCAGTCACCATGCTGGATTCTAAAAGGGTAAAATAATTTAAGCAGATTGTTGAAGCAGAAGACATTAGCACTAATGATAAGAGTTGCATGTCTTGGGGCTGGAGAAATGGCTCAGTAGCTGAGCGTGTGTCCTGTAACTCCAGCTCCTGGGAGAGCTGGTGCTCTACCCTCCACAAGCACCTGTACTTAGACACACACACACACACACACACACACACAGAGAGAGAGAGAGAGAGAGAGAGAGAGAGAGAGAGAGAGAGAGAGAGACTCACATTATTAAAAATAAATAAATAACATGAAAAGAATTGCACATCTCTGGATTGGATCATCAAACAGATAGGAGGCAGGGAATCAGGCACCTGAAATTCCAGCATAGTCTTGCCCATGTTTGATTCCAGCATGTAGTGATAGGCTCCGACACTCGTGCTGGGGTCATCCGCATCTTCTAAAGTGCCCTTGGGAAGGAAAGAAGACAAACCATCACTAATAGTCCCTCACCTTCTGTGAAGGATGGGGATCCAATCCTATCATTGATCTAATGGTGTTGATACATTGTTGCTCTTTGATAAGATATTTAACCTCACTGTGATTCAAGTAAAGTGTGTCTGATTAATCAGCATGGATGTGTCTTTTGTTTAAAATGGTAGCACATTGTGTAACTGCTGATAGAATAATAATCCAAAAGCAAGAATTCCTGTATTTTTTTTTTAAGAATTTCTTGACAGTGGTGCACTAATACTTGTGTGTCTGCTCTTCATGGCTTACTGAAGTTTTACAACATTGACCTTACCCTGATTTCAATGATAACCAGGCCAGACTGCATAATAGAGATTGAAACAACTGTGCAATTGTATGGCCCATCCCTTTCCTCCTGCCATGGCTCTTAAAGGACAGTTTTTATAGTAAGCTGCTATTGGCAACATGGGTGTCGGTTTGTATTTTTTACTGTCAGACCACTTAATCTTTAAGAAGCAATGTAGGTGAAAGCTTGGTTGAGGGGAACAATGCTAAGCAGCAAACAGAAGCTCTGGAATGGCATTCAGGACTTCATTATCCCACGGCCATGGACTCCCAGGATGGTCGGCAATAGCAATGTTGTGAGACTGAACAAACAACTGTCAGCATCAGACAGCAGCAAATGTATAGCATTGAATGCAATAACATTAACACACTGCTCCTGAAATATTTATGTTGGCCTTTTAAATATCCTAGGGGAAATCCACCCAGAAGCCTGTAAGCCATATATATTCTCTCTCTTTAGAAATTTCCATGAAAAAATGACAAATTACATTTACATTGAGCGCCCTTTCCTGCTCCTAAGTAAATTCCACATGTATATAAATCAGGCATTATTTTCCTAACTTCTCTTCCTCAAAGGCACTTGAAATTTACAGG
Organism: Acomys russatus; assembly: GCF_903995435.1. NCBI lineage: Eukaryota > Metazoa > Chordata > Mammalia > Rodentia > Muridae > Acomys > Acomys russatus. Next base: position 60,260,578 of record NC_067157.1, on the reverse strand, counting down.
GCCAGAAAATAAAAGCTTCCTTTTATCTTCAAACCAGATCCACTGCAGAATTCTCTACCGTCTCCCAGATACAGTGCAGAACTCTCTACCGTCTCCCAGCCAGGCTACGAGCCCTGCTGCCCTGCTGTCACGGCTCTTCTCTAAGTGATGAGAGAGTTTATAAGGGGAACCGGTCACTGATAATCTGATCATCTTCTATAGCAGCAGCTGTCCCTGTAAAGACAGAGCCTGTCAGTTCAGCTCAGAAGGCAAAAAAAAATGGGTGGTGTTGGGGGGACACAATGGCCTTTAATCCCAGCACTGAGGAGGCAGAAGCAGCCAGATTTCTGTGAGTTCAAGGTCAGCCAGAACTACTTAGTAAAACCCTTTTCTCAGAGGGTGGGGGAGGAGGAGAAGGAGGAGGAAGAGGAGGAAGAGGAAGTAGAATAAGAAGAGGAGGAGGAAGAGGAAGAGGAAGTGGAGGAGGAGAAGGAGGAGGGGAAGGAAAGGACAGAAGACTGTGGGGGAGTAGAGAAGAGGAAAGGGAGGGGGCATGGGGAAGAGAAACAGGAGAAAAGTGACAAAGTTTGCTCTTCTGTGATTCAAACTCCTGTCCTTGAGCATAAACACAAAAATATCTGCTATAGGCGGGGTCCAGGTTTTCTCTGTGGCTTACAATTGGTGAAATTGGGCAGGAACCCTCAATCACTCATTGGACAAGTAAATATCCAGCCCTGGATTGCTGAGAAATATCCCTTTAAATTCTAAGACACATTTTGTTTGCATTTTCATATCAAAGTATTTAATTGTATCACAGAAAGTTTCAGAGCTTATCAAAATATATATGTAAGCTGCTAGGAGTCCTGATTATTCTTACATATAGGGCTGTCTAAGCAGTCCACAATTTCTCAACACTATGATTTGCAAGGCTGCAATTGGCTGGAGAATTAGGATTTACAGTTAGGATTTTAAATAATTAGTATAATTAAGTTTGGGGAAATGTAAAACTAGTTTATCGCTAGATTGTAAATCATTCTTCAATTGCATACATTCTTGGACCATGAGAATGTCTATATTCCTCAAAAAGCAAACATTGAAATCCTGTGACCATGTGATCCTTCTCAGCCTGAAACTTGATTGGTTTCGGTCCGGGGATGTCAAGAGTATTAGCAAGGCGCACAATGGGGAGCCAGCTCCACCTTCAGGATTTCCAACCTGAGGATTTATTTTGCTGAGCATTAATGAGTCAATGGGCAAAATTTTAACCTGGGCATTGTTGAAATGAGGACTATGGTTACTTTAGTATTTCCCAAGATTCAAATTCCCTCGGGTTCTCATAGCGGACATGTCTCGCCTCCCGCTCATACTCACACTGGTGGAGGCTACTGCTTCCTGGACACTCTCCACGATAAACTCCTTGGTGATCCTTCGGGAGGGCAGCTCATTGAAGAGAGAGTTGATGAGCGCCACTTTAGCGGCGTCCCTCCTGGCCTCAGCTCTGCTTAAGCAGCACTTGAGAAGGAGAGAGAAAGAGGCAGCTCGTTATGAAAGAGTCAGCATCTCCCGATTCGAACACCGCAGCAGTGAGCCTCTCTGCATTTCTACTTACACGTTTGCACAAGTTCTGGATTCAGACTCTTGGTGTTCAACTCTAAGCCATGTAAGCCTTTGAACTAATTAATTCTCTCTGTGCCTCAATGTCCTTCTTAGTAAAATAATAGTATGGTTGGAGTTGAAAATGATTAGTTGATATGGAAAAAGCACCAAGCATGACCGTGGCGTGTGATACACTGTCACGCTCCATAAAAGCATGTCAGTATATACATTGCCATCATGATACTGTAAGAATGTGTCAGTTGGTGCAAGGGTACCACAGTCAGTACATACTGCTTGTGACTTTTCCTGCATTTGTTCTTCACCTTTCTTCTAGCAGTGGCATCCTGATTTTCTTGAGGATTGCCCTTTGCATTCTCATGTAGTTTGGGTGGGTTAGAGTTAGAGGTCACAGACAGCCTGTGCTAAGTAACTCATTAAGTATTCTGTTTGTCGATCATACTGAGTGAGTTAACCCAGAAGCAGAAAGACTCACATGGTGTGTATTCACTTATAATTGGACACTAGCCCAAAAGGCATGTCCCAGGAAAGTCTTCACTTACCCGGAGATTAGGACATCCTACTGGGACTCTAGGTAAGAGAAATATAGGAGATGGGGAAACAGAAGGATAGAAGGATCCAGAGGATCTTAGAAACCAACAAGAAGAACAGAGCAATGGGTGGATCTGGGCGCAGGGGTGTCTGCTCAAACTATTGCACTAACCAAGGACAACACAAGTAGTAAAAACCTACTCTGATCTAGCCAACAGACAGGACAGTCTCCACAGTTATGGGGAGAGCAGGGACTAACTCTGACATGAATTCTGGTGCCCCATATTTGACGACCTCTCCTTGGTGGGGAGCCCTAGTGGTACTCAAAGAAAGAATAGGCAGGCTGCCAAGATGACACTTGGTAGCCTGTGACCATAAAGTGGGGAAGGAGGTCCCCCTCAATCATGGACCTAGGGGAGGGCAATAGGGTGGAGTGGGAGGGAGGGAGGAATGGGAGGATACAAGTGATGGGATAACAATTGAGTTGTAATCTGAATAAATAAATAAATAAATAATAAATTTTTTTTAAAAAGCAATAAAAATGTCAAAAAAAAGTATTTTGTTTGTTTTCTTTCAAGTTTGACACAGTGACAAGCCTCTGTAATCCTAGCACTTTAAAGGCTGAAGCAGGAAGGTAGTTATTTTAAGGCTAACCTAGGCTAGAGAGGGAGTTTGGGGCTTCAGCTAAGAGTACTTGCTTAGTATGCACAAGGGCCTGGGTTTGAATCCCAATATTGTAAAATATTTTTCCAGTGCTTCTCATGTAATATCAGCCCCCTGCCCCTGTCCCTGCATCCCTCGCTGTGCCCATGAGCTTGTCTGTATATCTTGCTTCCATTCTGTCCTCTCTGTCCTTAAAAGTTCCTATTCTTCAAGTTCTGCTTTGGTGTGGATGCCCAGAGAGTGTTAGAACCCTGTAAGAACTAGAATGAGCGTTTAGAGATTTCAAGGTGTGATGACAATTCTCCAAAAGGCTCCTATGAACCCTGAGCTATAGACACTAAGGCTTCTAGTGAGAAACTAGTCTCATGAAGAAAACTTCAGCCCCAAGTCAAGTCAGTGGGGCAACCAGGAAGCTCAGGCTCTTAAGATCTAGTCCACCTCAGCTTTGGTAGCTGCTTTTCCTCATACACAGCTTCTTCTACCTAAAATGTGAGGCTTTCAGAAACATAATGATGCCTGGTGTGAAAGGAGAGGGACAGTAGCAAGGGTCACATCTCAGTTTTCAGTTTCACAGCCCGCAATTTTTTATTTCCCCAACATGAAAAACTCAAATCCTTCTGTGTGCCTTCAGCACTGTCCATCCCCTACTGACCTTTCTGCCCTGTCCCCAGGCACTCATGCCCTTGTATCATTTAGGAAATGGGGCCTAGTGGAATCAAGAGTTAAGTCATTAGAGACATGCCCCAGAAGGAAATATAGGGACCCCCCCCCCGCACCTTTTCTCTCTCTTTTTGCCACCTGATTTGCAACCACGCATGTTCTCTGCTGTGATATTTTGATTCACTATGGGCCCCAAAACAGAACAGCCAATGGCTATGGGCTTTTTGAGGCCATATAGACATTTGAGACCATAAGCAAAAAACGAACTTTTATTCTTTTAAAGTAGATTCTCTCGGATATTTGGTATAGTAAAGAGGACACGCCTTCAGTGAATAGAGCTGAAGCTCTAAAGTACATGTAAAGAACTCTGCATGGGTAGGGGGGTACGTCGTGTCTCCTTAGCATTAGATGGCAAGCAAGGCTTCTGTTATAGCTTTAGGGAGCAAGCCTTTCAAACTTCAGACATCTTCCAAGATTTAGATGACTTGTATTAAATCAGAGAGTTTCTGCACACGCAGCTTTGTTTTGAGCTGTAGATTTGACCGGGAAAATACAGGGCCGGAAGATCTGAGTCATCGTCCTTTAGCGATGGCTAAATGCTGCCTCTTCCAGAAAGCTTTGCCCGCCACTCTCAAGCCAGGCAGAAGGCACTGGCCACACTGGAATGGAATTGTTTGCTGGCCTTTGCCTGCTGTCTCCTACCTGCCTGCCTTGACTGTTACAGAATCTACTTTGTGTCCCCACCTTATTATGTACTTGTGATGTAATTTTCTTTACATCTCTGCCCTATTATGATTTACTGTATGAATAACAGACTGAAATATAGGATACTCAGTAACAAATCCATAAAATATCTGATAAAATGTGCAAGAAATTCAAGAATATATATATATATATATATATATATATATATATATATATATATATGCTTCTTATTTTTAAAAAGTTCCATTCCTATATACTTTATATGGCATTGCAATCCAGCAATCTGAAAATGTATTAACCCTGGGCTAATATTCATAAGTAGCTATTGTGTTTAGACTCTGATATGAGCATTTTTGCCAATGTATTGAATATGTTTACTATTCTTTGAAAACTTAGCTCCCTATTAAAGAGCAATGGTTTTGCCAATATTACATATCTGTAACAGCAGCTCATTTTAATAGCTTTACAAAATCTACAACAGAGCTTTGGGATTTTCGAATGTAGGAAATAAAATTCAGATCAGAGCACTCTTAAGAAATATCTTTCTGTCCGAACAATAGAAATTTAAGCCAACTTTCAGAGAGAGGGAGAGAGAGAGAGATGTAGTAAACACTGTGTAGTTAAAAGAAGCTATCTATTTAAGTAAGAGCAGCTAAGTACTAGATCAAAGGCAGCATGCACATTTACAGCCCGATGGCACCGCCTCACAGATCAAAGCACAGGCAGGCAGGCAACAGACAGGGAAGCCTGGACAAAGGTGGGAGACTCGGCTAATAACCGGATGTGAAATCAGACACCTGTCTTTACTTATTTTGTTGTTTTGGCATACTTTTTTTCCCTCTTCCAATAGGGAGAAAGTGTACCTGTTAATAAGTACATAAAATAGAATCAGTTCTGAGCCATCAAAGAACTTGTCTTCCTATTGTTCTTTATATTTCTGAGCGACAACTACTTCAGAGTGCCAATAATGCTAGCCAGCTGCTTTCTGCTGAAACTACAAATCACAGCCAGTAACCGAGGCCTGTTTTGCTTTGGAGAGCTTTAAGCAGGACCTTTCACTCTAAGAGTTCGTACTTGGGCAAGTGATTTACCCATCTGCAGTCTGCCTGGGGTGTCGAAATCATGGCCTAGGTGCTCCCGTAAGAACAGTCACTTTCAGAGCCACTGTAAGAAAGCAAAATATGGGCAAGTAACAGGGTATTTTCATTGTTTTTCCAAACTGGTTATCAAGAACATCAGCTAAGGCAAGAGAAGGATGATGCTATTTCAGAGCAGCTTCCTGCTAGAATTAGACTTCCCTGTATGTTTTCTTCTTGTTACTTTCCCATCAGACCTCAATGCAGACATAAGGTTATTGTGTAATTTAAATGCTGATTTCTTTAGCCAATGTTGTATAAACACTGATCCCCAATTGTAGGCCAGTAAAGCAGCTTACAGCCAGTTGCTGAGCTGGAGAGAGAATAGGGCTGGACATCCTCCCAGTTAGGGGAGGAGAAGTTAGAGGAGGAAATGAGAGCTTCAGCCACAGGCAGAGGACCAGAAAAAAAAATTAGGAGAAGGAGCTGGATGTGCAATGTGCAAGTATTTCTGGGATGTACTCTGGGAGGAAGCCACATTAGCCTAGAGCATTAAGAATAGATTAATAACTGCTTAGTTCTTGTGCTTTGAAGCTTACTATTAAACAAATACAAAAGAGTCTTAATTATTTGTGTGAAAACCAGGTTCAGAGAGAAACTAAGAGAAACAAAAACAGTTATATAAAAATAACCTTCAACACCTCATCATAAACACAGATCTGTAACTGTGCCTCATGTGTTTACCATGCTTACTTGCTAATACACGGAGACAGCTTCCATCTTCTGCACTTTGTGGAGGCTCTGAGCTTGAATACTCAACAGTCAAAATCTTTAGCGAAGTCAGCTGTGGACTTCTTAGCCATGTGGAAGTGGGCACTTTGTGAGTGGCCAGAAGACCCCACTTAGGTGTTTGTTTTGCTACTTTGCTGCCTTTTATTTGTTGGCAGATTGTAAAGCATTACAATCAGGAATGCCCTCTAAAACTAAAGGAAAACAAGTACAAATTCTCCCCTCTAGTAACCCACCCCTCCACAAAAACACAGATTGTGGTATTGGTTGCAAAAACCATTTTAAAAGCATGATAGGCTTAAAAAATGCTCTCAGCAATCCATCCATTTTCCCAGAATTCATATCTTCACTCCAGTGTTAGTCAATGGAACATGGCAGAAGTGACTATATTTTTTTAATATTGGTTCATAAAAAAACCTGTGGTTTCCAACTTGGTCCTGTTTGTATTTTATCTGATTACCTGCATGAAGAAAAGTTGGATGATACATGTGAGTAGCCCTATGGAAAGGCACACATGGCCACGGGAAAAAGAAACCTATGTCAATAGCCACTTTGGTGAGTCTGGAAGGAGACCCAGTGCGACCTTCAGATGACAGCGTCTCATCTGACAGCCTGGCTGGCACCTCCAGCAGACAGTGGGACAGAAATGCCCAGATAATTAATTCCAGGATCCTGAACATGTTTGTAGATTTTGAGGTAATTTGTTATGCAGCAAAAGATAACCATTACAGAGGCATTGCTTGCTTCAGATAATTAAGAATTTTCTTAGCACACTATTGGGGAAAGCTTAACAGCAGAGATCTCATAGCTGAGTGTTTTGGCAATGTGCAAAATATTTTATGATTAGTATCATGTCTAGTTATTACAACAGCCCTCTGAGGTTGGTTTTATTATTATCCTTATTTCGCAAAGGTTATGTGTCCCAAAGTCATGTGACTTAAGAAGTAAACATAAAGATTCTCCCTCAAGTATATCTGACCAGGTTATTTTGTACTTTGTAGAAAGGCTAACTCAAACATAGCTAAGATTACCTACCATTCCTTAAACGCATGTAGTACTCTAGACAGATTTTTCACTTGCTATTCCATGGATCACTTTGACAGAAGATCCCAAACTTGACTTTACTTAAAAGAAAAAAAGTGAAGAAAATGATATACATTGTAACAAAAATCTAGCTCATTGTTTGTGGGGGCGGGGGGCAATGTGCTGACGGTCACCTTAATGTCTTCTTTTCTGTTCTCTGCTTTTCTGGACTGCAGGGAAGGCAAAGACAGAAGGGTCAGCTATGGCTTGACCAGAGAGCATGAAACACTGTCTCTGCTGGATATGCCCTTATAGATACCTTGGGGTTAAGTGCTATTGTATAGTGTGAGTATTGGTCAACAGTTTTAAGAAGTGTCTGGTAATTCTTTAACAGTAAAAGTCATTTTCATTAAACTTTCCAAATTCTGCTGGGTAAGAAATTTCCCCCAAGCTCAAATCCCTTTGGCTTTGTATTTTATTTGGTGGTTTAAGTCATCATCCAGTCATCAGGAGCCCACAGATGACCTAGTAGAGTCCCCCCACTGAACCTACCCCCAAAACTCAAGTCCAGTAGTTCAAAACCTTTAATGCTCATGTTGCTGTTACTTGGAGACTTGTTAAATATGTGTATTTCCAGGCTCCAAACTGATTGAGTGAAAATACTTTAGATGAGTGAGTCATGGTGAATGCTATCTGGGGTGGGAGGTACTGGTTTCAGGCACATGTGCACCATGGAACATGCCTGGAGGACAGTCTTTGGGAGAACGTGCCTAGAGGGAAGCCGAAAACACGGAGACTTGGTTCTTTCCTCCTATCATCGGTCCCAGAGATTTAGCATCAGACAAGCAGTCTCACCTGCTAAGCCATTGTTGGACAGGCTCTTTCACTGATCTCATGACCACTTGGTTAGCTTGGCTCTCTAGCAAGCTCGAGGACCCAGTGCTGGGATCATAGGCACATGTCTCTATGCCTGGCTTTTTCAAATGTGGGTCTTAGGGGATCAAACTCACAACTTGGTGCTTATGCAGCAAAGTCTTTATCAACTGACCCAGCCTTCCAGCTCCCAGATTGGCATTTTAATAATCCTTCCAGGTGACTCTGAAGTCCTGTTCTTACAAAAAACACTAATTCGGCCTGTTTCTGCCTGTCTCATTTCTAATTGGTAGAGGTAGAGTCAGGTCTTGTAGGGCCCGGGACTTACAAATATTTTATGAACTTTATTTAAGAAAAGCAGCGTAAAATTCCAAGTAAAATATATTTCGGTCGTCCTATGTAGAAGCTTCTTTCTCTTCCTTTGTGAACGTAGAACAGGGCTAGTTTCTCAATGGAGGAACTTTTCTATCTAAGAATCAGTCAACGCCATAGCCAGGATAAAGAGTTCTTTGACAGTCCTTCTAAAGGTCACTGGCTTTTCTAAATTACGTCGAAGTTCTGCTTTCCTTCTCAGGGGTTTCCATTTCTTCTGTGGCAAACAACACAGTGTCAAGATACGATTAAGATTAATTTGTAGGTTGTCCACAAATCAAATGAAAGCCAGTCAGTGGTTTTGTTTTGTTTTAGAATGCAAGGAGGTTCTTAAAATAACTTAAATAAAATTTGGTAATCATAGGCAAATTTTAAGTAGAAGTGCCTAAAAAGAAATTAGTATCATTTTTAATAATTTATGGAACACTTAAAACCTGTTTGTAGGCGTGTTCCTTCCAGGACATCTTCGCAGTCTGACACAATTCAGAATGGAGAGTAACTTTCCTAGTATCTATCAGTGGATTAATTTCCATCCATAACTTGTTTTAGAAAGTAAGCGGCACGCATGTGTTGACTCTCCCACTTTTATACCCAAGATTTTATTGAACATATGTCCTACCTGTGGCAGGTCCTGTTGGAAGGCATGTGGAAAGACGTCAAGACAAGGACCTCACCTCCATATTAGCAGACTTCCTAAAATCACTCATCTATGTTCCTTCAAGATTAAGAAAAATGATCTGAAATCTATAGAGCCAAAAAAAATGATCTGAAATCTATAGAGCCAAAAAAAATTATCTGAAACCTATAGAGCCAAAAAAATGATCTGAAATCTATAGAGCCAAAAAAATGATCTGAAACCTATAGAGCCAAACCAAGCATGCTCCGTGCATGTGAATGCCGGCTGGGGGGCTGCAGAGGCTCAGCAAGTGAGGGTTCTGAATAACTGTAAAGTGTCAGCAAATCCACAGACTGTGAGGACGTGAGACCTCAAGTTAAAGATGCATCTTTGCTGGGGTTAAGGACAAAACAATGATATTTAGGAACGACTCACTCAACAGTGCAGTACCCAAGGGGCTCTCTCGCACTCAGATTTCACAAGTGAAGAAACAAACTGACTGTGAGAGGTGAGAATTTTTGTTCAAATCTTAAATGTTTTAATGTCTGTCTTTCAAGTGGTCGAGAATATTTTGCCTTTGCAACCTGTAGTTTCTGCAAGTGACTTTCAGAGTTTGTGTGTATGGCCTGTGGGCTCTGGTCAGTGTCACCAACACCTCAGCTTCACCCTGAGTGAGCAAGCCTTCAACAAAAAGAATTCCACAAGCCAGGCCCTGCTGCGTTCAGGCCAGAGCATGAGCATTCACATGTGTTCCAGTGTATTCGGTTGTGGATGTGTTAGCATCTGCCCCTTCCAGATGGTAATGTGAAAAGGGCAACCTTTGAGCCTCCATCACTCAGGTTAATATCATCTCTGTAGGTCAGGCCGGAGGCAAGTGTGTAGGACAATTCAGAGCTCTGTGTGCACTAAGAACAGGGGTTTTACTAGACATGGGGGGAGGGGGCTGGTTTGAGAGTCCAGCATTCAGGGAAAAAAAAATCACAAATTCCTGTCAACTTAGAGGAATATTTCAGGCATATGAGGCATATGGCGGGTCAGAATGTTATTTTCATAATATAAACCACCTGCCCCCCCCCCATTTACCTCTGCTTGAAACGCTATTCTACACATGTACCCAGACCAGTCCCTGGTAACCATTATAATTTTAATTTCTACTGTGCTCCTTTAGGACTCTCCCTCCCTCCCTCCCTTCCCACTTCCTCTTTCCCTCCCTCTCTCCCAGACTTTTTTCCTTTTTTTTTTTTTTTTTCTTTTCTCTCTTCCTTTTTCCTTTTTATCAAGTTAAAGTGAAGACGAGATGAATTAATCAAAGCTCAAATTTTTGGCTTATTTGGAGGCTCGAGAGATAGACGGCTCAGCACGTAAAAGCCCCTACTGCTCTTCCAGACGACCAACGTTTGGTTCCTATCCCTAACATCAGATGGCTCACAACCACCTGTAACTCTAGTTCCAGGGGACCCGACACTCGATTCTGACCTCAGAGGGTCCCTGCTCACACAGCATACACTCACACAGACATACACACATACACTTAGATAAAAAGAGTTTAATTTTTTGTTGTTGTTGTCTTGAGACAGGGTTTCTCTGTGTAGCCTTGGCTCACTTTGTAGACCAGGCTGGCCTCGAATTCACAGAGATCTGTCTGCCTTTGCTTCCCAGAAACAATTGGCTTATTTCATTATAGTAGTTTTGGTGTACATGGTTTACACGAGAGGGATGGGAGGAGGTCATGGAGAGAATTCAATCTTCCGTGCTCAGCAACTTAGTAAGACAGTGGCCATCTTCCCACGGTGTATTGCAAGGCTAGGAGACTCCTGTGGAGATATCCTGACATCCCTGTTGGACCATGGGCTTCTCTAAGCTTCCCTTTCTCTGTATGCGGCTGTTCTCTCTGGAGGTGAACATCTCTCTATTCAGTTTGTTTAATAAGAACAGAAGCAGATTAGAACTAAGGAAGAATGCAAAGGAATAAAGGGTTTTATTAAAATAATATACACTTCCAAGCTACATACAAGTAGTTAAGTCTGAGGATTAGCTGGCATGCCTTTCAAATGCAATGGGGTCATGACTACCCTCCTATCTTTGTGTCTCAGGGTTAGGATGTTTTTCTGTGCAGATTTCCACCAGGAAATGCATACTTAGTGTGTGGGTGCATCTGAGCCTAGTACCAAAGACAGGGAAAAAGCCAACAATTCTTTCAAACAGAAATATTTAGGATTAAAGCAGCATAGATACAGCAGGACCTTCACTTCTCTGGGGAGAGTGGAATGTGAAAGCAAGGGCTTATGTGATTACTAGCAAAAAAGCATTGCAGTTCTGTTTACAGTATGTGAGTTATCAAATATTCTCCCATTCGTGGGGGAGAAAATTCTTAGTTTTATAAGCTGAGTTTTATTGTGATTTAGATATGTCTTTACTTTCTTGGGTTTTGAGAAGACTCGAGCAATTTATAAAAGTATAAAACATGTTTTTGTGCCTGATTATACAGGCAAAGCATGCTTACCACCTTAAGTAAAAGAATCCACCAGGTGTGGTGGCGCACACCTTTAATCCTAGCACTTGAGAGGCAGAGGCAGGCTGATTGCTGTGAGTTTGAGGCCGACCTGGTCTACACAGCAAGTCCAGGACAACCACCAGGGCTACACAGAGAAACTCTGTCTCAAAAAACAAAACAAACAAAAACCAAACAAACAAACAAAAAAAGAAAGAAGAAAAAAAAAAAAAAAAAAAAGAAAGAAATTCCATACAGCATTCCACTTTTCCTTGTACTCAGTATAATCTTTGTAAAAGTAGTTTTCTTAGGTATTTTCATAAGGAATGACTTTGAAAAGCAGAGTGGCAAAATAAAGTCCATGAAATGAAGAGAAAGAGCTTTGCAAGGACAAACCTGCTCCAAGTGGTCTCTCTTGGGCTCCCTACTGTACAGGCCATTGTACAACAGCAGAGATGAGTTAAACACGGGTCGAGGGAACCAATCAAAAGTCCGCTGGTAGAAATACCGAATATTTCAACCTCACGTACCTGGCATTATACGACTAGTCGAGGAATCACACTGTAGCCTTGAACACCTATGCTTATTTTCTATGTAACACTTTTAACAATAGCCCCCCAATAGTTAAGAAAGATATACTACCATAATAAGTTAAACATTCTACATTTCAAATATGTAAAACTATCACATCAATATTTCCATTTTTCTTTAATCATATTTACATATGTAAATAATTACATAGTATAGTACTATATGTAAGGGAAATTTTGCTTTTACTAAAGATAAGAATGTAATCCCTCATTCCAAATTATCCTAGACAATTTTATACAGAAGACCACATGATAGCCTTTAAAAAAAAAATCAAAAACGTTTAAAATAAAAATATAAAATAACATACTCGAGTTTTCTTTTGGGTTTAGGAAAAAAAAACCCAACTGCTGGAACAGTGGGTGGGATTCCTTCTGAATTCATGGCGGGGCTGGAAGATGAGCTGGGGCCTTGCTTGTTTCTATGGTAAATGTGGGAAATGCTGCTGGCTTTCATGGTTGTGATGTGTGGCTACGGGAGGATTAACTGCCTAGACGCTCCACCCCCACAAGTGGGATAATGAAAATATGCTCAGAATGCACGAATCTCTATTTAATGCTTATAATATTTGATGTTTTCTTCAATTAAAAGAAGCAATGTTGGTGTGTTCCAGCATAATTTCTTGGGAAAAGTTTTGTATCCATATAGGTTATTTTGTTTATTGTTTAGATATTTGAGAATAACACCATATTTGCACTTCTCTTTTTCTATACTGTAGTAATGTATGAAGGTCTGATCTAAAGGCAGGACTACAGTGATTGCTCTCTCTCTCTCTCTCTCTCTCGCTTTCTCTCCATCCCACCCCCATCTAATGGGATTTTTGTTGAGGGAGGACTATGGTGTCAAGATCAACTGAAAATGTCTTAATTGGCCTCATGGACACAAGCTTCCCTCTTACTCCAAGGAGAGGTGCTTTGCATAAAAAACAGTGTTAGTTTTTGTCCTTCAAAGCCTTGGAAGGCTTTTCTTTTACTGGTCAGAGAACTAAAGATTATTCTGAATACCACTGTTTTAAAGAAATGAATGAGTGTAATTTCTTACAGCTTTCATGAAATCGCTGAAAGCAGAGGGATTAGTTCTTTAAGCGTAGCCCGTACTCTAAGTATTTCCCATTACTTGGCACCGCTCAAGGCGATGCCCATGGCGTAGCAAGAAGCCTACTCAGGCATAATGGCTTCTCCACGCTCCAGCTCGTGGTCTTGGCATTAATAATCCGTCACTAGATGATTTGCTATGTACACGGGTGGCATTTGGTTATGAGAAAATGCACAGAAGGACAAAGTGTATAGGCCAGCTGTTGGCAAAACATAGTTAAATGTTATATGGTGAAAAAAGCATTTTAGATGGTTTTTGAACTGAAAAAGAAAATGTGTAAGATATCATCGTTAGAGAAATTTTCAGTCCTCTATTCTTTTCTAATTTTTCTTTTCCCAATAATATTTTGGAGGGACAAATGGATTAAGGGGCTAGATTGGATTGCCAGCCACCCAAACACTGTTCAAAATGTATTCAATTCAGGAAGTTCTGGATCTATTAAAGCAAAAATATTAACAATCCCCCTGAGAACCTTAAACTATGGCAACTTAAACATAAGGAAGCAGAGACCTCGAGATGATCAGAGAAGTCACACAGAGCCTCCCTGCTGATGGATTTCACTTTTATTTTTTTAAGGCCACAAAGAGGATGTTGGATCCACCACCTAAAGGCAGTCCTATCATCTGAGTCAAAATTTATGATACAAGAAGGAAAGTCACAATTCTCATGGTAGTTAAAACAAAAACAAGGGCACTAGAAATTTTAGACGCATGTCCTTTATATATATACTTTATACGACAAATGCATTCCATTTTAGATAGATTATAATAAGTGCTTTTATTGACTGTAAACACAATGCATGCCTGGGTATAAGCATAGCCATCATTGGTTATTCATGGTCATAAAATCCAGAGAAAATGAAGGGGTTGTAGACGAATTATTTCACATTGATTTACTTTCAGTACTTTCACCATAGGTATAAATAAGACAGTGTTGGTTCATTCCAGGGGTACTGAGCCCTTGTAGTGGGATGTCTTTGCAGATTATTGGTTATATACAAGGATAATGACATAAAGTTATTGTTGGGGTTTGTTATTCATTCCTTTGGGTATTGCTTCAACAAAATGTATTAGGCTGTTACTATGTGACACAGCAGTACTTAAGCTTGTGAAGGGTGTAAAGCTATGGGCCCCTTCTCTGGGGTGTGTGTGTTTTATTACAGAGACCGGACACACGCACGGGTTAGACACTAACAGAGAAGAAGCACATAACTGCTTTGGGGAATCTGAAAAGGTAGATTGTTTCCAGTGGAAGACACAGAGGATATACATTCTTGTGAGGAGACCGGGAAGGCGGGGCAGGATCACTGAAGAATGGGTCTCACCGTGAGTGTGGGGGTGACTAGAAGAGATGAAGACATGGGGTGGAGGTGGGGTGATGCCAAAACGTCAAGTGTGGGAGAAAGGATTCTAGGAGATAAAGCCTGGAGGGGAGCTGGAGCCAGCTGAACAGGCGTTTGCCGCAGAGGGACTTAGACTGACAGTTCTCCTCTCTAGCCAAGCTTTTTTCTTTGGAAATAATTTTAGAGAGGAGTTATAAAGATAATATAGTTTCCTACTAGCCAAAAATGGTAGGTTTTTAGATGTATTTATTTGCATGGTGTGTGTGTGTGTGTGGTGTGTGTGGTGTGTGTTTGTGTGTGTGTGTGTGTGTGTGTGTGTGTGTGTGTGTGTGTGTGTGTGTGTAGGGGCCCTTAGAGGCCAGAGACATCAGACCCCCTTGGAGATGGGATTAGAAGTGATTGTGAGCTACTTGATGAGGGTGTACAGAATTGAACTTATGTCCTTTGTAATAGGCATTTCTACAGACCTCTTATGTTTTTTTTAACATAATGATATTTTGTAGTGTGCTTGTATTACACTCCTATGAGTGTATGATTTGTCTCTTAAGTAGTGAGAAACATCTCTTAAAATTTTTACTTTGTTTTTTATTAGTCAGAAATTTCAAAGATGTCTTTCTTATTTATCTTTTCAATGAACTATGTATTTTGTTAACCAAGTTTGCTGTATTTTGACCTATTTTGATGTCAGTGACCTTAAAGTTTTCCCAAAAGCCAACTATATACTCAATATATTCAATATAATTTTAAAAACCAGATTAATGGACAAACGCAGCATCAAACAATTCTTCAGCACACCTGTTAAGCAGAGTGCACTACTCACTGACTCTGACCACGATTTCCAGAGTCCGCTCCTGCCTCGTCTTCCCTGGCCAATGGCTAAAGATAAAACGGAGCATTCCTCCCAACGTCCCAGCTGCCAGCCTCTGTCCTTCCCTGTTCTTTGGCAACCATGCTATGCTGCAGCTCCACCCCATAGATGTTAGGGACTCACTTCCTGGAGTTGCCGGTCTTAGCCTCGCTTAGTTCTAAAGCGTCTTCACGTTGCCACAAGAGCAGTCTTTCAGAAACACATCTGAATATACTGTTCACACTCAGGGTTGTGATCTTACTTGGTATGGAATCTATATTCCTTTGTAAAATGTGATGGCCAAGTATTTAAACGTAATCTTCCATGAGTCTTTTCCAAGCTTGCACTTTGATAATCCTGAAAGTGTTTGTGGTTCCCTCTTTTGGTGTGCTTTTGCACACACCATTCCTTATACTGAGAACACTTTATCTTTCCCAGTTGGCTAAGATACCTTCAACCATATACCTCAGCTTCAATTTACATCCCCCAATAATCTCCAACATCTACACAGCATGGGTTTGTTAGTCTGTTTGTTTATTAAACTATACTTTTTGGGGGTCGTGGGGAGGCTTAGCTGGTAAAGGTGCTTGCCGCCAAAACTGATGACCTGAGTTTGAGCCCCAGGCCCCACATGATGGAAGGAGACAACTGACTCCCACCAGCTGTTCTCTGACTTTCACACAAGCAGCATGGCACAGTGAGAAAGAACACACACACACACAGACACACACACACAGATACACAGACACACACACAGTATTTTGAAAGTTTTAAAAGCTTGAAAACACTGTACCCTTCTCTCATTACACAAAGCATTTGAGACAGTGTAAAGCAGATATACCAGGCAATAATATAAAGTGGAGTGATATAATTAATTCAAAGGGAGAATTTAAGTAGAAATAAAAATAACACCAGGTATGAGGATAGCTTTAAAAGTGTTGAGTTCTGTACACATACATGATAAATATATATACACTGACATTTTTCATCCAGGCTTCTTAGCTGCCAAGGCTCAGAAAGAAACGTGGCTGTATATGCTTTTTCATGTTAGTGAAGCCACAGTGTTAGTCCCTGAATGAGAGATGGTTTACTGCATTTAAGGAGAACTTGTAAAGAGGACCGGTAATTTTAGAAGCTCCCTTGCTTGTGCTTGCAGTGACCCTTAGATATAACTCCATAATTACCATAACTTAAAAAAATATTGATTTCCTAAGGGTATGGAACACATCCTCAGCCTGCTTGATGTTTCCCAGAGACTCACTGGATAACCAGATGTTGAGTATAATGTAGGCGAATCCGCCGTTGCCTAGGAGCATTTAAAATATGCCTACATCTACACATAAAGAGAGAAGAGTATCACCTAGTGGGTGAGGGTTATAATACCTGGAAAGCCGGCAGTGTAGCACATATGTCATGCTAAATGTACTTGCTATGATTTCTGGCTAATCCTGTGGGTATTTCCTATCTCAAAGCTTGGAAAATTGGAAGCATAAATAAGTTTTCCAAGGGGTTACAAGTAGGCAGAGGCAGGGCCTGCAGTACGCGTAGGTACTTGGTCTCAGCGCTCAACTCTCTGCTGTTGGTCTATGCTTTGGTGTAAAGTAGACTGATTACATTGACTTAAGTTTTTTTTTTTTTATTTTAATATTTACTTAGTTAGTGGTTAGTTTTGAGACAGGGTTGCATTATGTAGCCCTAGTTTAGAACTCTATGTGTAAATCAGGCTGGCTTTGGACATATAGAGCTCCACCTGCCTCTGCCTCCTGAGTGCTGGATTAAAGACTGTGCCGCAGGATGGTCAAATTAACGAATACTTAATCACAACAAAGTCATGGTAATGCAGCTTTTCAACTGATAAAAAAGGCCGTATTGGAAAGCTTTGTAACTATTTTCTAGTTCTATACATTTTACTCCAGAATATTTTTGAGGGAAAGAACAACAGGTATCTTGGAAATGAAATGCTATGCTATAAAATTCGTTTTCTGTAGGAAAGTATCAGGGCACATCACAATAAAAACCTCTTCTTTCTTTCTTTTTTAAATTGGGGCTGATTTTTTCCAGTATATGTTATAGGATATGGTTCAGTTTTATCTGCTATATCTAAAAAAACTTATAGCTATTTTGTGAGAGGCCAACTCTGCTCGGTTACCGTTTGATAACAAGGGGCCAGCTGCTCCTACCTGAAAGTTGCCGAAGCAGCTCCCTCCAGGGAGAGTCACATAGCTCACAAAGGGAGGTCCGGAGGACGGCGTTGACTCATAGACCACCAGGCCCTCACTGGACAGTGTGGCTCTTTGCTGCTGCTTGCTTTCCCAAAATTCCTGTAACATTGACACAACATTCACTGCAAAAGACAAGAAATAGTGTCAGTTATAAGAGAGGACGTACACTGGTAGGAGCCCACTGTTTGGCTGGATTTTGCAGCATGGCAGTAGTCATTTAAACAGAATATGTACACTGTGGCAGCTGCTTTCAACTGTGAAGACACTTTAGTTAAGTATATTTAGAGAATGTTAAGAAATATAACTTTAACACATGCTTGTATTTTCTTTATGAATTACAGAGAGTATGTGTGGGCATGTGCATATGTTGGCATCTGTATAAAGCACAGAGGACAGCTTTGGGGCTCTCTCCTTCTATCGTGTGGTACTCAGGAATCAAATTCAGGTTGTCAGGTTTGGTGACTGAGCCATCTGACTGGCCTATGTGTATGTTTCACAATAATGAGACTCAGGTGGTTTTAATACCCAGTTCTAATGAGGTTGTAGTATATCAAATTTATTTTATAAATTATATTAATATCAAAATTTTAAATCTGACCAGTCAACTCTGAAATTTTGCCTTGGTAGATTTTTCCAGGCCTGTGATTATGTATAGGCCATATCCAATTTCTCAGACTCGAACTTGAAAAGAGAAAGCCACACTGTGAAGTAGAGATGTAAGCAATGTAACATTAATCTGGGCTCACAATTCATATGACTTAAGAAACATTCAGAAAGGAGAAAACTCTTGTGTTCTCTCTACACCAATCTAAAGGAAAGCCAAAGGCAATTGTCAAACAATCAAGAGCCTGGAAAAAGTCATGCACGAATGTAATAGCACAGAGTCTTGTGGAGACAAAGTCCGTTAGGTGATTTTTAGAAAACGCAGGATCGGCTAGAGCCATGTGTTTTGGATTAAATGACCTGTGATAGCCTGCAGAGGTTCCAGATCAAATTAGGCTGGTTTGTTTATCCTGTACTGCAAATTAAATTGGGGAAATTAACAAGGATAATAGAATTGTGGAGTCGAAAGTGACCTTATGAGTCATGTCGGCTAAGCTTTGCCCGATCCAGGAATCCCTTGCCAGCCCTGCTGCCGGAACAGCTGTCAGTCTGGCCTGTACCTGCATTAGCCACACTCAACGCAGACATCTTCAATTGCTGATGTTTCTGTGGAAAAATGAGCTGCATTCTGCTTTCCTTTAAGGTTAATGCAAGGGGTCCACCTCCCTTTCTAGAAGGTAACACTGGATATCTGTCAGTGTTGCTCATGGGGTATTTGCTCACTTTTGTGTGTGACTGGGACAAACGGTTCCCTTGAAGTATCATATAGTCTTTATGGTTGGGGCTGGGGATGTGGCCAAAACGTACACATTTAGAGGCAACAGTCCAAGACTTTTGCTGGAAATTCTCTTCTTTTAATGTGTGTGTTAGAGGAATAGGAGGTAGGTGCAGCACTGTCCAGTCAAGAAAGAAAAATGGCTTGAGAGGAAAATGAATACAGAGAAAGGCAGCACAGTAGACGGGACATTAAATGCTGCTGGCTGAGCACCTTCATCCACCTTTGCACAACCCAGGCTCCTTGCTTTACAGTGAGTTATCTGAAACAATTAATCTGCTTTTCTCTTAAGCCCCCTTTGAACTGCTTTCTCTTACTTGCAATTTAAAGTGCAGCAGCCCAGGGAATGTGGATTTGCTCAGTGGCAGCCTGCTTGCCTGGCAAGGTGAGGCCCTGCGGTTTTGCCACAGAGTTTGGTCTAACAGCGAGAGCACCATTCACCCACAGCTCTGAGCTGGTCCTGGGACTACAGGCATTTATACCTCCTCCTTACATTCCTGATAAGCTCCTGGTGTACAAGGAAAGTTCCAGAGATTCTCCAAGGAATTGGATACCTTTCTATCTTAAAAAAAAAACAAAAAAAACAAAACTGGTTTAGTATTTAAGTGTTCTGGAAATATTTAGAAAAAGTAAGCTTAACACAGGAAATGTAGATTAATATATATGGAGGGAATTAAATTGAAGATTGGTGAATATGGAACTTTTAATTCATTTGCAAATTTAAAATAGGGTTTTATACTAGTTGATAAAACTCAAAGTAGAAATTAGCTATTTTTATATGTTCAGCTGTTCTTTGCCCACATCCTCTGCTGTCTTCCAGTTCTGAGAAGACAAAGATTTGCGAAGAATCTAGTTTATGTCTTTACGTGCAATTGAGCCACTGAATTCATCAAAAGATGCTCTGAAGACTCAAGCCTCAAGCCTAAAATGGAAACTAGTAGCCTTTCGGTCTACTAGTCAACAGAGACTATTACCCTCCCCTTCTCCGTTCATCTTCAAATGAGATTACCCTTCTGGCTAGAGTAGGGAACTGAAGGCTCAGGATTATCTAGGTAACACACACACACACACACACACACACACACACACACACACACACACACAGGAATTTTGGCCCACATAAACAAATTACTTGAGCAAAAGAGCTTGAAAATAAAGATTTAGCTTTCTGCATGAACAAAATGAACATCTTTCAACCTTTCGTTATGTAACCACAAAAGATTCCTTTGATAGCACTGGAGATGTCATCACCCCTAGAAGAGCAACATGTGTGTGCCTGTGCGTAGACGGCGCCTATTTCTAGCTGTATCTCCTCTTGCAACTGGAAATCAGGACGTATGGAGTGCATGAGGAAAAGGGCAACGCTTGCTGTCTACAACTCTAAAGGTCAGTTGTATCGGAGGGTGCTCTATTAATAAAGCACGTGCTTCCTTTTTGTTTAGGGTGCATCAGTAAGGGTTATAAACCATTGCAAAGAACACAGGGTAGGCAAGTCCTCAGTAGTTCCTGCCTCACAAATATGTCTGTCAGATATATTGGGCCCGAAGGCTGAAGATGATGCTCCAACGTTAGTGAGAGTTTTGGGTGGCTATTCAGGCAGCAAATTGTCTCTGTCATCTTCTCATTTGGGATTCTGTTAATCTGCACCTCCTGTTTACTCAGGTAATTAATTTTATTCCTTCTCAAATCTCTGACGGGGTTGAAGACCAGATAGTTTAGTTTTACAATTAAACGTAGTTGTTTAGGGGTTAAGATGTTTTTAGGTCTAGATAGATGTTTTAAGTTGGTAGTGATGAGATATGGCAGATATTGATTTGCATTCAGAATTTTAGATAGATCAAGATAGGAAAGATGCTTTCTTCAAGGCTGCCAAATACAAATAGCCAAAACACTATGAATGTAACATGAATAAAATTCATGATCGCTTCGTGGTTCTTCTTGCTGGTAGGTAGTTTATTGTATATATGTGTAATAATTTAAATGTATATGTAAAAAATAAAAAAAGAAGAGGGTACGGATTCATTGCATAGTTCGGTCTCTAGATACCTCAGGCCCAACTCCTGTCCTCCAACGTTATGGAATAAACTTGAGCTACCAAGTGTGCAAACTCATCTCTGTGACTAGGGACTCGTCTCTGTGTGTGCCAGCTCTCTAATGATCCATGCCCTTTCTCTTGAATGTTTCCTTAGTCATATTCTTGACCTATTTTTTAAATGCTTACTCTTTACTTACTGCTTCTCAGCTGTCATAAATATGTTTGAGATAATGAATGAATTAAGATAATTAATCAATTAAATATATCACTCAGCCATGGAACTATTTGTGGCTATTGGTTATTGAAGTTTTCATGTTATAGTCAGGCTGCCAGTAAGAATATTCTATGTTAACTGTCTGCTTCCTTAATGTTGCTTTTGTTTTTTACTCATGATGTCCTTGCTTTCTTATGCACTATTTCGTGAAAGACTTTTGACAAATACCCCCAATTCATGATTTCTCAGGCCTCATTTATTTGACTTCTTAGCTGACAGTACATTTTTCTGTCTATATCTCCTCTTGTGACTGATGGTAGACTGTTGAAGTTATTTTTATGTGTTTGTTTCTTTTAGCTTATTTCTTAACCCAGCTATCATACAGATAATCGAGATTATTTTGTAATACAAGGCTTCACAACACAATCTGAGCAGTTTAAGTAGGTTCTTAACCCTTTGTGCTATTTTGTCTTACTCCCAGCAAACATCCCAGCACTGCTTGCACTTTGTAGGTTCCGGGCTTCAACTCCTTGCTCTTGATCTCCCTTGGACATCTCTCCATGGCTGAATCCCGTATTTCTTCTTGTTCTTTTGTTATTGTTGTTTTGTTTTTATTTTTGGTGTTTGTTTTTTTGAGACAAGGTCTCTCTGTGTTAGCCTTGGCTGTCCTGGACTTGTTTTGTAGACCAGGCTGGCCTTGAACTCACAGTAGTCTGCCTGCCTCTGCCTCACGAGTGCTAGGATTAAAGATGTGTGCCACCATGCCTGGCTTCCATATTTGTTCTTCTAACTAATCTTCCCTTGGCTGGCAAGAAGTCTAGCCCTATTCTTTCCCCTGTTCATCAATTGGATGTAAAATGCTTTATTGACATATTGGGGATAATTGGGGAGCAGAGTCCACACAACATTTAGACAGAAAATTCTCAGAACAAAGCTTGACAGACATTGGAGGGTACAGAAATCAGTATTTAAACTACATAATAACCTTATGCTTACAGTGCACAGTACACACAGTGTGAGCTATGCATGTTGTGAACCAAGGTTGTAGTGAAGTTATGTGATACAACATAAACAAGCAGTGCCCTAAGCAACTTGAATTCAACATTCATTTGGTTTTAAATTAACTTTTGGTCATTGCATCTGAAACATGTTGCTGTTGCCAATGGTTTTTTTTTTTTTTTTTTTTTTTTTTTTTTTTTTTTTCAGCCTCCACATTCAGTTGACTTCACATGGAGTCAGCACAACAGTCTGAGGAGGTATTGTCTGTGGCACATTATTTGAAGGTATGCACTATTTCTCTCAAAGTTTACTAAGGTTGCTTTTATAGACTCTACTTTCTCTCAATGGATACTAGAGCAAAACAGTTTTTATCAACAGCCAAGAGAAGGGGTGTGCTAGTGAGCCGTGGCTGGGTACCAAGAGAAAGCACAAGGAGACAGTTTGGCTGATGCTGGAATCAAAAGAGAAGCACTTTTGTTTTTGTCAAGGAAATTGATGCCAGATGATACAGCTGCATGGAGAAGTATGGTGTCTGATGGCCATGGCAACAATGTAAGAGGAAGTAGGTGGAGGAACTGTGAGGTGATCCTAGAAATTATAGCAAATCCAAAGCTGTTTCATAACTTCTATCATCTTAGAGCGTCTAAGAAGAAAGGAAGCAGCCAGGCATGGTGATTCACCCTTGTAATCCGAGCACTTGGGGAGGCAGAGGCAAGTAGATCTCTGTGAGTTTGAGGACATCCTGGTCTACCAAATGAACCCAGGACAGCCAAGGCTACACAGAGAAACCCTGTCTTGAAAAAGACAGAAGAAGGAGGAGGAGGAGTAGAAGGAAGAAGAAGAAGAAGAAGAAGAAGAAGAAGAAGAAGAAGAAGAAGAAGAAGAAGAAGAAGAAATAACTGTCAAACTGTTTAATCTGTCCCCCTACCTTGAATTGTTTCCTTGGGTATACTGATAAATCTCTTCAGCAGTTTGAATGTTTTGTACATCAATAAAACAATTTGCTATACAGTTTCTAGGTATTACTGTGGAAAATATCATCCCCTTTTAATGTATTATAAAATCTGACAATAATTGTGTTTTTAGAGTAGCAATTAGACTACCCAGATACTCTTCCACATAGCATGCTTTTCTTTTTCTTCTTTGTCAGGTTTCTGTTTTCACTATAAAACCCAGTATTGAAGCTTTCACAAACAATGAGGAGAGAGGAGAGAGAGAGAGAGAGAGAGAGAGAGAGAGAGAGAGAGAGAGAGAGAGAGAGAGAGAGAGAATATGAACAGTGTAAAATACCTTGGCTATCTAACCTCCCTGGCTTCAGCATGAATATTCTCTTTTTCTTTGAACTCACAAGACTTATTTTTTTTTTAATCCCTGGCTTAATTCAATTTTTCTCTTCTACCTTGAACATTTCTGCCCCAGCTTACATCTACACTTCTGAAGAAACCCCACCTCCTGCATCACACCTTATTCACTGAGTGTAGCGCACATGTGTCTTCTTTCCTGAGCTCTTGTTCCGTTAGTGGCCCTGTGTCTTAGCACTTAATCTCCTATAAACCATGCTCATAAAATGGATATGGTGCTCCTGGCTAAATTTATCAAGTCAGACTTTGCTGG
This sequence comes from Acomys russatus, assembly GCF_903995435.1. NCBI lineage: Eukaryota > Metazoa > Chordata > Mammalia > Rodentia > Muridae > Acomys > Acomys russatus. The sequence goes on along the minus strand of NC_067157.1, from coordinate 60,236,852 downwards.
ACTTTCTTCTGGCTAGAAGAATGGAATGTATTGCGGTAACAACTCTTCGGATAAAACTACAGATTTCTGTGATTTAAATCACAGAAGACTATGGGATCCATGAAGGGATAAACTCCATTTCATTCTACTCCATGCCTTGCTTGGGCACTCACGAAGAGGACAGACGTGTCCTCTTAGAAACAGTCGGGACATTTATTCTGTGTCTAAACAACACTGCATAGCCTGAGCAGTTGTGCAATTGCCAGAATGTACAGGGAGTAAATGGATTTCATTGATTCTTGGAAAGTTCAGGAACAGGAATAGAGAGAAGAATAGAAGGAACAGGAGAGTTCTGTGGTAGATTTTACATATGAACCCTAGTGGTTCTAAAACATCACAGCTGAGACAGTTGTAACCTGCCCAGCTAGATATGGTGGAGTGAGTGAGAAATGGGACGCCTAGCCAGAATTAGCACACGACTGAGAGCAGCAGTAACCTCACTTAGGCTGTGTCTTTATTAACTGTGGCTTCAGGAAATTGTGCATGGGGATGGTGGGTCCATTTGTCTTGAGTGCCAACTTTAATTGATTTATGTTCCCTGCTTGCACTGCTCTACTGAAAAATATCTTCTGAGATCAGTGGAACAGAACATCCCAGTTAACAAGCAATTATGCACTGTCACAGTCTATGTGTGACCCTTAACCTTGAAATACAAGAAACTTCAAAACAGGCATCTCAGCTCACATAGATTTACAGTGTGTCTGGAGAAATAATATATTAACTTATAATTTAGTGAATAAAAATGTTAGAACACCAACTGTTGAATAGAGTGAGTGTTAATATTAAAGCTTAAGAAACCATGGCACCATAATTAAATAAGTTCAAGAAGATGGATGTGGGCCGAGAGTTCTAGAAAAGTCTATGTAGGAGGAGAATCTATGCTGAATTCTTAGGGAAATGAGATACACAGACACTGGGGGAAAAGGGAAATTATACTCTCAGAGCAGAAACAATGATGTTAAAGTTAAAAAATGAAGAGAAACAATTATTCATTTTAAAAAGAATTACATAAGATGATAAGAAAGTAGACTGGAGATATCTGGCAGCTTCTGGCGTCTTTACAAGTTTGAAATTATGATCGATTGCTTGACCACAAGGGAATGTAGATGGTGAAGAAAGGCACAGGAATGACACTGGGAACAGTAGACAAATGCCAGGTGAAACACAGAAAGATTTAACTTCAGATTTGTAAAAGTTAACAATGGCTCTTAACATTGAGCAGCAGATAAAGTAGTGGCAAAGAGGAGGATGCTTTTCTGTAGCACTTTAAGGAAGAGCAAGGAAGGCCTCAGACACATGATCTGAAACTCTGCAAAAATACAGTTTAAGGAGGGAGATGTGTGGTCTACACAGGGAGCAGATGCTGGGGAGAGGGCCCTGCACATCCTAGCTTACTCTCCAGGGCCATGGAGGGGAGCCACCTCAAGAGTGAGCTTATAACCTGAGGCATGGTGGCACAGGCCTTTAGTCCTAGCATTCTAGAGGCAGAAGGCTGAGCTTGAGGCCAGCCTGGTCTACAGAGTGAGTTTCAGGACAGCCAGGGATATACAGAAAGACCTTGTCTCTAAAAACAAAGCCAAACCCCAACCGACCGACCAACCAACAAAACAAACAACAAACAAACAAACAAACAGTGAGCTTCTGGCATGAGAAGGCCCTACACTTGCATTCTTATATCTCTGCGGTCCAAAGCCCTCTAGCCAGCACTGGATAAACAGAAAACTACCAAATAATTACTTTGTGCATGGGAATGTATGTAGGTGCAGCATATAGGATTACATGCCCATGACACATAGAGGAAGGCTACATTTGGAAACTGCAGTAAGGCTTCTAAAAAGAGGCAAGATCAAGTGTCAATACATGTTAGGATGGAGACTACATAGCTAGGCACACGGATCACACGGTATCCAGGTCTCACCACCCCAGCCTTTGCTCTCACTGCCATGCTACTGTGGGTACTACAGTAAGGCTTACATAGCAAAAAGACCTTTCTAGTCTAATCAGTTAGGACTTTAGAGCAAAAATGACTCAATATTCATCTTTCTTCCATGCTAAGTAAACTGCAGAACTATTTGGCAAAACATTTGAAAAAAAAAGTAAACATTCTATCTTCTAATTCCTCAGGCAAAGAGGAACATTGGCATTTATCTTGTCAGCATTTTTTAATCATTTGGCTTCTGTGTTGGTTTTATTGTGTTTTATCCTTTGCATTACTATTCTTTTCTCTTTTTTCACTTCTTTCATTTTTTATTTTTATTTTTTTACATATACATTTATATTATTACACACATATACAATAAACTACCTACAGCAAGAAGAACCATAAAATAATCAGGAATTATATAAATGTTTCATTCGTAGTGTTTTGGCTATTTGTATTGACAACTTGAAGAAAACATCTTTCCAATCTTGGTGCATCTAAAATCCTGTATGTAAATCAATATCTATTATATCTTATCAAACCTTCATCCCATATGCTTTTATTCTCACTATAATTTTTAATTTTCATTGTTAACTTCAGTAGATTATAATCATTACAGACCTACGCTTCTGAATGTATCTATGGAACTGTTTCCAGAAAGGTTTAACTGAAAGAAAAGATGCCCTGAATCCAGGCGGTGCCACCACACAGGCTAGAGGGGTTCTAAACGGAAAAGAAGGAGAGCACGAGCTTCTCAGTCTCTCTCTGCTTCCTGACTGTAGATGCAATGTGACCAGCTACCTCACCCATCATGCCTTCTCTTTGACGTAGACTGTACCCTAAAACTGTGATCCCAGATAAACCCTTCCCTTTCTCTATTTGTTTTTCTCAGGTACTGCCACACGTAAATGAGAAAAGGAATAAATGCACTCTCCTATCTGATTCTTTATTCCTTCCTCCACTGCTTCTTAATTAATTATTAATATTATTTCCACTCACTAGTTTCTAAATTCCTAGTTAGTCCAATTCTTTTTGAACTGCTGTTAACTGTGATCTATGCTATTCAGTGGATGGTAGGGAGATTCACACATCAAGAGAACACTACTCACTAAGAGGTCTCTCCTATAAAATATGAGACATATAAAGGAATATAGATATGTATATATCCTAAAATATATGCAAGTTGAGATTTAGAAACACAAAAAAATGAAAAAATGAGGCAATACAGATTCTTCAAGTATCCATAACTCTTCAGTGACTAAATACCATAATATTGAAATAGTTAAGATTTTGGATAAAAAAAATTCAAAAGTATAGCTTTAGAAATCATCTTTGGCCTCAAAGAGAATTCAATAAAGCAGATGGAGGGTGAAGTAAAGAGGTGAATGACATCCAAAGACTTAGATGAGAGCAGCGGCGGGTGGCTCATGCTAATAACCCCAGAACCTGGGAGGTAAAATCAGAAGGGTTGGGTTGGGAGTCAGGAGTTCAGGGTCATCCTTAGGTGTCTGAGTTTCCTTGGGCCACCAGAGATTTTACATTAAAAAAAGAAGAAGAGAAAAGAAAGAAAAAACAAAAGAAAACAAATAAACCAACAAAGAAACCCAACAACCAACAAACAAAAGAAACAACTCGGGCAAAAAATTCTGCAAATTGAATAAGATGAAATTGAATGATTCCTGAAATTTGTGGACAAATGGATTGAACTAGAAATTATCATAATGAGTGAGTTCACCCAGAAGCAAAAAGAGTCAAATGGTATATACTCACTTATATCTGGACACTTGCCCAAGGGGCATGTCCCATGAAAGTCTTCACTTACCAGGAAAGTGGGACAGAGGGGAGGACATCCTATTGGGACTTTAGGTGAGAGAAGCATGGGAGAATGGGGAAATAGAAGGATCCAGAGGGTCCTAGAAACCTACAAGATGAACATTGTGATGCGTGGATCTGGGTCCAGGGGTCCTGCTCAAACTATGGCACCAGCCAAGGACAATATAGGCAGTAAACTTCGAATCCCTACCCAGATCTAGCCGATGGACAGGACATTCTCCACCATTGAGTGGAGAGTGGGGTCTGACTTTCATGCAAACTCTGGTGCCCCATTTTTGACCTTGTCCCCTTGATGGGGAGGCCTGGTGGCACTCAGAGGAAGGATAGCAAGTTATCAAGAAGAGACTTGATACCCTATGAGCATATACAGGGGGGAGGAGGTCCCCCTCAGTCACAGTCATAGGGGAGGGGAGTAGGGGGAAAGAGGGAGGGAGGGAGGAATGGGAGGATACAAGGGATGGGCTAACAATTGAGATGTAATATGAATAAATTAATAAAAAACAAAGAAATTGAGTGATTATTTTATTCAAATAACAATAAAGAAGTAAAAGCAATAATGACCATAATTTTTAAGAATTCTAAGAAATTATCAAGGGACCAAACCTAAGACTCTTTGGCATAAAAGAAGGAGTTGAGATACAAAATTAAAGACATAGAAAAACTAATAAAAATATGTAGAATCCTTAAATAGATATGTCCAGAAGGAAAAAACCTCTTCAGGTTACACTGCAGCCAGAATGCCAAGATAACAAATAAAGAATATTAAAAGAAAAAAATACCAACTCACTTATAAATACAAACTCTTCCATAGGGGAGTGGGGTGGGGGGTAGAGGGTGGTCTTTGCCAGTTGGAAAACATCCCTAAAGACTCAGGGAGGCTATAAGATAACCCCAAAACTCATACAGTTCACGTCTGCATCAATTCTCATGCTTCTTGTTGCTTGGCGGCTCATCAATCCACTTTGAGAGAAATGTTCCAGAGAAAAATTCTAAGAGGCTGCTTTTGGTCCTTGATGTTTCTCCCGCTGCTGCTTGTTCCTACGGCTGTGTTTACTGTTGAAATCCTGACAACAAAGGCTGAAATCAGCCCCAAGGATCTGAGTCTAAGAAGGCCTACCTCCACTGTCACTATGAGCCTTCTTTCTCTTTTGTCAAGGGTAGGTGAGTTGGAAGGTAAAGCTGTTAAAGAACCCCTGAATAAGGTGGGTTTCAAAGCCTACAGTGGGAGGTGCCAATCTTAAACTGGTGGTCCTGGGTTCTAGAAGAAAAAATGCTGAGCAAGCTGTGAGGGGCAAGCCAATAAACAGCACTCTTCCACGGCTCTGCATCTACTCCTGCCTCCAGGTTCATGCCCTGTGTAAATTCCTGTCCTGAATTCCTTTGATGATGATCTGTCATGTAGAAATGTAAGCAAGATAAACCCTTCCACCCCCAAGTTGCTTTGGTCATGGTGTTTCATCACAGCAATAGAAACTCTAAATAAGACAGTACTAATAGAAGGAAAATCATTAAGAAAACCTGATTGTAAAAATATACAAACCAAATATTCAGGTACCTAATGCCATAATCCTTAGGCAAAAAAGGGACAGTGGGTGATTTTAATATATCACTGTCATCAATAGATAGATCATCCAGAAAAAAAAGTCAATTTAAAAATCTTCAGTCAAATACCAAATCAAAACAAAACAAAACTTCAGTCCCAGCACCTGGGGAGGCAGAGGCAGGGAGATCTCTGTGAGTTCAAAGCCAGCCTGGTTTACAAATTGAATCGGGTAGGCAAGGCTACACAGAGAAACCCTATCTCGGGGGAAAAAAAACTTCAGGGAGCTGGAGAGATGGTTCAGAGGTTAAGAACATGTACTGTTCCTACAGAGGACTGGCGTTCAATTCCTAGCACCCATATCAGGTAACTTACAAATGCTTATAATTCCAGCTCCAGGGGATTCCTCCAACCCCAGGCACATACATGGGCATACACACATGTACATGTAAATAAATAAATAAATTATAAAAATATTTTTAAAACTTCAGATAATACCACAGATAATAACGGACTTATCAGACAACTGCAGAATATTCCACCCAACAGCTGTAAAATATATGTGCTTAATGCGTATTGTTTAACTTTCCAAAACACACCACACTGTAGACCATCTCAACAAATACAAAAAGTTAAAATAACCTATTGCATATTATCAGATGATAACTGGGTAAAACTAAAAATCAATAGCAAGGGAAAACACAAATATAAGAATACCCTTAAATTAACTAATGTATTTTTGAGAAGTTAGTAGATAACTGGACAAATTAGAGGGGAATTTGAGGTTTACTAGAAAAAAAATGGTAGAACCTATGAGACATAATAAAGGCATGTCTAAGAGCAAAGTTTGTAGCCATGAATGCCCAAACTTATAAAAATTAAAGCTATTTTAATTAAATAATACATGATATACTTCTAGATCTTATAAAATCAAGAATAACTCAATTAAAATACAAAATAGAAGGAAAAAATAATGAAGATCAGAGCTGACACTAATGAAATCAGAATAAAAAGAATAATACAGAGGACTAATGAAATGGAGTTGGTTCTTGAAAAAGAAAAGAAAAAGAAAAAAGAAAATCCCTTGTCCAAATGAACTTAAAGAAAGAGAAGATAAAAACACATCAAATTAGGCATGATAGATTACAACAGATACCATTTGTCCTAAGCAATAAATAGGGGATACTTTGAAAAATTCTAATTTAGTAAATTTAAAAGCCTCTGAATAAATGGATACATTTTCAGGTATATATGACTTATCAAATTGAACCAGGAGATTAAAAAAAAGTCCAACCATATTTATATCAGCCTATACTATTGGAACATTAATAAGGAGTCTCCCTATAAGAAAAGCCCAGGACTGGATAGATTCACTGTTAAATTCTACCAGACCCTTAGAGAAAGAACTGAGGCTGAGAAGGATAGAGTGTCTGTGGCGACTTGAGTGAGAATAGCCCCATAGGCGCACAGATTTGGATGCTCAGTCACCAGGAGCAGCACTGTTTAAAAGGATTAAAAGATGTGTCCTTGTTAGAGTAAGTAAGTCACTGGGGGTGGGTTCTGAGGTCTCAAACGCTCAAGCAGGGGCCCAGTGGCTCTCTCCCCTGCTGCCTTGGGGCCCAGTGGCTCTGTCCCCCTGCTGCCTTGGGGCCCAGTGGCTCTGTCCCCCTGCTGCCTTGGGGCCCAGTGGCTCTGTCCCCTGCTGCCTTGGGGCCCAGTGGCTCTCTCCCCCTGCTGCCTTGGGGCCCAGTGGCTCTCTCCCCTGCTGCCTTGGGGCCCAGTGGCTCTGTCCCCTGCTGCCTTGGGGCCCAGTGGCTCTGTCCCCCTGCTGCCTTGGGGCCCAGTGGGCTCTCTTCCCTGCTGCCTTGGGCCCAGTGGCTCTGTCCCCCGTGCTGCCTTGGGGCCCAGTTGCTCTGTTCCCTGCTGCCTTGGGGCCCAGTGGCTCTCTCCCCTGCTGCCTTGGGGCCCAGTGGCTCTCTCCCCTGCTGCCTTGGGGCCCAGTGGCTCTGTCCCCCTGCTGCCTTGGGGCCCAGTGGCTCTGTCCCCCTGCTGCCTTGGGGCCCAGTGGCTCTCTCCCCTGCTGCCTTGGGGCCCAGTGGCTCTGTCCCCCTGCTGCCTTGGGGCCCAGTGGCTCTGTTCCCCTGCTGCCTTGGGGCCCAGTGGCTCTGTCCCCCTGCTGCCTTGGGGCCCAGTGGCTCTGTCCCCTGCTGCCTTGGGGCCCAGTGGCTCTGTCCCCTGCTGCCTTGGGGCCCAGTGGCTCTGTCCCCCTGCTGCCTGTAGCTAGAGAGCCCTGTTCCTTCTCTCGCACCTGTCTGTGTGCTTCACCATGCTCCTTGCCATCATGATAGTGGACTAAGCCTCTGACATTGTAAGCACATCCTAATTACATGATTTCATTGATAAGAGTTCCGTGACTATGGTGTGTTTTCGGCAACAGAATGGTGACTAAGACAGTGTCAGACTCCTGTAATCCTAGAGGCAAAAGCACAAAAATTTTGAGTTTGAGACTAGAGTGGGTTATAAAGCATGTTCAAGCCACATCCTCTTTTGAGTGACCATGGTGTGAGAATGTTTTGGTGATATAGTACATGCACAGCATGTACACAGCCCTTGCCTGATACCTAGTACCAAAAGGAGGAAAGGAGGAGGAAGAGGAGGAAGAGGAGGAAGAGGAGGAGGAGGAAGAGGAGGAAGAGGAGGAGGAAGAGGAAGAGGAGGAAGAGGAGGAAGAAGAGGAGGAGGAGGAAGAGGAGGAAGAAGAGGAGGAAGAGGAGGAGGAGGAGGAAGAGGAGGAGGAGGAGGAGGAGGAGGAAGAAGAGGAGGAGGAGGAGGAGGAGGAGGAGGAAGAAGGAGGAGGAGGAGGAGGAAGAGGACGAGGAAGAGGACGAGGACGAGGAGAAAATATTCCCCCTCCTTACATCAATGATCATCAGACTGTTCCATAAAGAGGAAAGGAAGGATACTGCCAAACTCATTACAAAGCCAGATTACCATGGTAACAGAACAAGATGAGGCTATAGATACATGTAGACGCACAGACATATGCAAGCATGGATATGGAGGTGGGGTCGGGAGAGAGGAAGGGAAGGAAGAAAGGAAGTGTGAGGCTTTATGTGCTCTGTGGATTGTAAAGTGTGTTTTATATGTCCACTGAAAGATAAGCACTAGTTGATATACTAAACTATGTACTACGTTTTGTCTCCTCCTTTATTATTAAGAGGTGGACGGTTGCGGAATAATTAGACGCCTGTGCTCCAGATTCAGACAGCCTGGGTTTGAATCCTGTTTGTACTATAGTAAGATATATCTAACTGATCCAAACAGAATTTTTTCATCTGAGGAAAGCAGTGTGTCTTAAAAAAGAAAATGCAAGCAGTGGTAGTGGTACAAAACCTTTAATCCCAGCACTTGGCAGGCAGAGGCAGATGGATCTCTGAGTTTGAGGCCAGTCTGGTCTACAGAGTGAGTTCCAGGACAGCCAGAGCTACACAGAGAAAGAAAAGAAAGAGATGAGGGGAAGAAAGAGGGAGAGAGGGAGAGGGCGGCAATGAAAGGGAGGGAGAGAGAGGGGGCGAGGGGAGGGGAAAGGTGGGAGAGAGGGGGAGGGAGCGAGGGGGAAGGAAAAGGAGGGGGGAGGGAGGGGGACAGAGATGGAGGGAGGGAAGGGACAGGGTTGGGGGGGAGGAAAAGAAGAGAGGGGAGGTGGGGGGAATGCTCAGAGCAGGGTTCCACAATGCTGAGTTTTAGTGCCTTAGCTATTGTGATCAGAGATGTCGAAGATAGACATGATTATATGTTTGTACACTGCATCTTTGAAGCTAATTGCTCATAGAGTTTTGGAAACCTTATCATTAAATGCCCTAAAAATAGTCTACGTGTCTGAAACTTCTCTCATTAAATACATTGTGCTAGGCATTGCCCAACTACAGGAGCAGTTCAGAGATTAAAGACATTCACTGGTTAACTAAGACTCAGAATAGCCAAAAAAATAAGTGGATAAAATGTTTCATGTCTTAATATTTTGAGTGTTAGTACTCCATATTTTCATTTTCTGATGGATACTAAAGGCAGTGGATCATCTCTTAGCCAAAACTAAAGAGGAATTAACTTTTATTTTAAATGACTACTTAGTGACTTCATATACCTCAGGAAAGAAGAAACAATATATTTCACAGCCCAGTTCAGTTGCTTAAAATGCAAGTCCCAGAGGAGGCCATTTGTTCACATACACACAAAGGATCGTAACAGTCTGCTATAAAATTTACCACCAAAAAACGAACCAATTTCTTCAACCTCATATCAGAAAAATTTCTAGCTGTGTAAATATCTCTTGCCAAAAGCAATTAAGACAAATTGGAAAGGCTGCCGTTTACAAATAAATCATTAAGCAGTTCTTGAGATAATTAGCATATTTTCAAATTGGTTCTCTGCTTTTAAACAGACAGATTTATAACATTTTAATATCACCTTTAATTAAAATACCTGTTAACAAGTGACATTTACATAATGTTAAATAGTATCTACTATTCCAGCAACGTGTTCTTATTAGTGAGATTTTCTAATTTTATTGAAGAAAAACAGGAAAAGGACCCTCAAATAACATAAAAGACAAACTCATGATATATTAATTTATTGTACATGCACAATAGGTTGAAAAATGGGGTGCCTTGGAGTCTTGTGCTGGATCTGTCTGAGACCCAGGAACTGACCAGCCATGCCAGCTGTCCAGGCATTTTCAATGATCCCTAGCTTTGGCTTTGGCCAGACCAACGGACTCTTACTGACACTGCCCCTGTGTGCTGCAGCACAGGGCAGGCCCTGACCCCCTTCCCTTTGTGTAAAAGTTCTTTTAAGGTAGCTGCACTGGCACAGCGGGGCAGGCAGTTGGAGCCCTCTTTGTTCCCCGCAGTGGCAACTCTTCAAGGGTCGTACTCCAGTTCTGTCAGCAGCAGGAGAGCTGGCTGGCTTTTGTTTGGTTTTTTTTTTTTTTTTTTTTCTTTCCTTCTTACTCTTCCATCCCCCACGCCAAACATTTCTCTGAAGGAATAGAGATCCTTTGAGTTGTTTTACATAGTTAACCTTTCAGGAAAGTCTACAAATGTTTTAAAAGTATTATCTTTCTTTTTTTTCCTGTGTGTGTGTGTGTGTGTGTGTGTGTGTTACTTTTCACAATTTGAATTTTAAAAGGCTGAATTTCAAAATTTTTTGTAAGAAAAGTAAGGTGATATTTATCTTATTTATGTATATTTCCAGGGACAGGGAGGAAAATGAAATTATGAAGGAACAAAAGGAAAACAAAGGCAAATTAAATAAAGTCATTGTATGTATCTGCTCCTAAACAGCAGCAGCAGTGGCATGGTGAGCTCACCTGTGTGGTTTACCTGTGTAGCAGGGGTCAGATGATGTCATCCAGGTTTAAAAGCTGCCTGGAATAGAAACCTGATGCAACTCATTTACCAGCCATGGAGTATGTATCTTTCCCCATGTTTGGGCACTGGCATGGCACTGTCCCCATGTTCGGGCACTGGCATGGCACTGTCCCCATGTTCGGGCACTGGCATGGCACTGTCCCCATGTTCGGGCACTGGCATGGCACTGTCCCCATGTTCGGGCACTGGCATGGCACTGTCCCCATGTTCGGGCATTGGCATGGCACTGTCCCCATGTTCGGGCACTGGCATGGCACTGTCCCCATGTTCGGGCACTGGCATGGCACTGTATTTGAGACGCATGGGAGCAGCGATGTGAGATAAGCAGCTGAAGATCAGGCTCACAATTCAGGTTTATGAAAATGGTCAAATCCATAAAAATATGGTTTTAGGTATATAATGTCTTACTCCTGAAATAGAGATTTAAGTCATCCATTTATTTTATGTATATTTGCAAGGGCAAGGAAAGAAAAGAAAGTATGAAGAAACAAAAGAAAAAAAAAAAAGGAAAACACTGCCACAGGGTCAGTGTGTAAGGCACAAATAGAATTGGGCCCTAAGAAAACTGCCCTGGTGACCCACAGCTGGAGGGTGAACACAGCTATGGTAAATTCAGACATTATGGCGTGACTCTGCGCTAGTATAAGGCTAGCTTGAGGCAGCCCCCTGGCTGAGATTTCTAAGATGGCTTCCTTTTTATCTTCGGTCTCTTCTTTTATGGTCTCTCATGCCTATTTTGATGTCAAATCATTCCTAAATGTAGTTATTCTTTGATAATTGTGTTAATTGAGTAAGGCTTAGAAGAGTGCTGGGGCGTTTGTGAGACTCCTTGACAGCGGGAAAGCTTCCCCATCCTCCCCTCTGGTGGGTCATGTACCTTCCAGGTCCCTGGCCCTGCAGAAGGCATCTGCCATGTGACAAAAGGACTTACAACTATGGATAAAACCACCTAGAGAAATTATAACAGAAGCATAGGCAAAAAACTCAGAGGGAAAAGTGCCAACAGAGTGCCAGGTTACTGACGGGTTCTCACAGCTGCTCAGCAAGATGTCAACATAAGGATCAACTGATTATCATCGCATCATGGGGGAGAAATAAAGCCAAGAAAAACTTAGAACCGTAACATGCCATTGACTCCAGAGAGACAGTCGAGAGAAGTACAGGATGGAGTCATTGTCTCTTCTGTTAGCTTTAAACTTTCTATAGAATTCTTTTTCTTTTAAAGTAGAATTGTTTTAAATACCTCTACAGACTAAACTTAGATAGGCATTTGAACATGGAGGAAAAGAAAGAAAAGCCTTTGGGGGTTAAAACTTCAATATGAAATATATTAAATAAAAATTCTTTTATGAAAGGCTTCTAAAGTTGTCTAACATTTCTTAAATCAATCTGTAGCACATAATCAGTAAAACCATACCATTTAAACAAAAAGATCATAACTTAGAACCTCACCCTTGGGCAGCTGTATCCTACTCAGGGTTGTAACTTAGCACATGAGTTTCAGAAGTTGTTAAAGTTGAGTTCAAGCTAACAAATCTCAATTGTTAAAATAAAATAATAAAATAAAATAAAAAGCCTCTGGTGAGATGGGACAGCAGCCTATGAAGAGGCCCTGGACTGATCTCATGGGCTAAGTGTCTATCATATTTTATTTTGATCTTTTAAATGTATTTGTATATGAGTAAAAAGGGTTTCAGGCAGATATGGCCTTTATGTGGCTGAGGAGTTACTCTCCCTCTTTAAAAGACTTTGAAATATTTTCTCCGTGGGCTGTCTTTCAATGTTTTAACTGCCAAATGAGTATTTGCTGATAAAAAATAAGGAGAACATCTTTTATACCACTGATAGCTGAGCTGAGTTCTCATTCTCTCAGTATAAATTGAAGTAAAAGTCATTGTATCCTGTTACAAATAAAGTAAAACTGGCATTTGAACAGGCTTCCATAAAACATGCATTTCTAGTTTAATACGAAAAGTATCAACATTTACTTTATTGCAATTAAGATGGAATCATTGCTCTGAAATGAAATGGTGTTCTTTCAAGGGCAGTTTATATGGTGGAATGCACTGTAGTATGCGCAGGGATTTTACAGTTCTTACATCCATCCCTTTCTGAGAAATGTGAAAACTATAAATGGATCATCAAATTTATAGATTTCAAGTAACTACACTAAAGAGAGTGGGATGGAAAAAATACTTGACTCTTGAGAATTTTTGCTCTCCCAGGCTTTATACTGCCAGATTCATGATTACTAAGATGTTTTTAATAGCCCTGTAGTCTGGTCTGAGTTTCCCAAAGGGTAGAAATGTGCTCTTTGATGTTAAGTATTCACCTATTGGATATATATATATCCTGCCATGCAGAGAAATGTTTTTCAAATAAAAAAGTTTCCATATTTTTCAGACCATAAGATGCACCTGACCATAAGGTGTACCCAGTTTTTAGAGCAGTAAACCGAGAAAAAAAAATATTCTGAACCAAATCAGTACTAGTATAACAAAATATTTATTAAAATATAACAAAATACGGTAATATTAAACAGTGGTGACTCAACAGGAGCCAAGACTTAGAGACTCAAGCACTTTTCTAGTTTTCTGGAAACCCCAAAAATGTGGCCTCACTGGAGTCAAGGAGGGACAAATGGTAGCTAGAGCTTCCTTATTGCTCCTGCCGCGCTCCCTGCAGCAAGCTGACACACATGTGTTTACCTGGCAGGCTAAGATTGGCATTCAGTCCAAATCAGAGTGATGAGGTGGGGGTGGGGTAGGGGGTGGGGGTGGAGACCAAGCTCAGTGTAAGAAGGGATTTCAGGGATACCACCCATGCCTCTTCCTGTTCCTGTGCATACAACCCTGCGTGTGTTCCTTGGCTGGCACACTGAAGATATAGGTAACTGACCTCTTTGTTGATGCCTGATGGGCAGCAATTGGACCATAAGGCACACCCTAATTTCCCCCCTTCCTACTTTGGGGGGAAAGTGGGTCTTACAGGCCAAAAAATACGGTAAAGCACCTCCAATATGTGAGAAATTTGCGTTTAACTGAGCATCATTTAGCAAAGACTCCATCTTACCTTTTCATCATAGAATGTGGAGAAATACTAGTGAAATCTAACATATAACTTTGTAAAGCTAACCCAGTAACCCACTAACTCTCGTGGCTAAAATGAGAATCAGGATAGCTTTTAAACAGTCTCTTGGAGAAAGTTGTTTTGATTTGGCGTATTTACCATTATACCTTGCCTGGTTTGGCAAATAGTTCCCCATCGATAACAGCTGCAGTTCTCCCCAGCCGATACCTACGTCAGTCCCTACACCTCCAACAGTCCATGCACTGTCCCAGTGTACACAAAGCCATAAACTTCCAAAAATAGTTTAGGATCATAGCTGAGTGGAACATCCTGATGGCCTGTGTGTCAGAAAGACAGATCTGCTGTTACTCTGCTCTCTTTCAATCCATGTTTCTTGTATGTGGCCTTTGGCCCAGTGGCTTCTCCTCCTCTGAAAATTCCCCCATGTTGGCATCCCTGCCATACTCTGCTCAGGTATGACTGCTTATTAGACACCCCCACCTCCCAGAAAAGCTCCTTTCTATCCCCTCTCTGCTTTCTCAACAGATTTTGCCATTACCACCCTACCACAATGAGACTTGGTCAATTTGCCTCTGTTTCTTCACTTAAAACAACAGAACCTACAGTGCTACTACAGCACAGTCTACATTTACTGACTTGCTATGAAGAATAAATGTTTCTTGCATAGTTGTACAATAAGCATTTCACATCCTAGTTTCTATGAAATGGATGAAGTAATGCTTAGAAATAGGTAAGTATATTATACTTTTGAACATGAAGAATTAGTGCCTGGGTTAGAATCTGCTGCACAGCCATCTTGAAATCATTCATTCATTTCTTTTGAGAAACCCAAAAAACAGTCAAACAGTAGCAAACAAATAACAAGCACATGTTCCACAAGAAAGGGCAGGGGCTGCTCTCAAGATAGCTCATCCTTGTTTGTGACTTATGACCCATGGCATGACACTGGATGGCAGGCACAGAGCTCAGAATGGAAGACAGTGTGGTCATATGCCACAGTGTGTCTGCAAACGGGTCCTGTCTGGTCGTCCGGAGCTATCCAGTGCTGCCTGTTGCAGGGATGCTTCTATTGTGCAGAAGAGAAAACTTCAGATTTGGAGGCCACTGCATCCTAAACCCCTTTCATTTGAATGTCAACTAGGAAGTAAAGAAAAATGCTGTGGGATTCCTTTCCTTTTAAGAAAAACACTTTAAAAAATACACAGCTATCATAGATGAGCAAGTTATCTAACCCACAACAGACTTAGCATACTGTAAAGTGCCACCTTGAAGGGCCTCCATGGTTGAGCAACGCATTCAACATTATTTCCTCAAGTGAATGTAACTATTCCCACATGGACCTGTCTCAGACCAGAAAACTCTCAGAGTGCATTTCTAATCAACTTGAAGAGAAAATTTACCAACTGTTGCTTGTTTGTAAGCAAATCAAAAGCCAACTGAGGGTGGTAAATGACCCAGAAGGTCATTTCTCTCTCTCTCTCTCTCTCTCTCTCTCTCTCTCTCTCTCTCTCTCTCTCTCTCTCTCTCTCTCTCTCTCTCTCTCTCTCTCTCTCTCTCTCTCTCTCTGTGCTGTGTGTCTAAAGAGTAAAGGAAAAACCACTTTGCATTCACAGAACAGAAGTTTAGCAACAACCCAACAGTGTCTTTTCAGTTCTCCTTTGTTCACTTGAGTTGGGTTTTGTAACTTCTTGAAGTCCCTTTACATCTCCCAGGAAAGCAAGGAAGCAATTCTTTTTAAATAATTAGCAGTTATGTGTCCCTCCTGGCAGAGACTATGTGGGTGGTGGCAGGGGCAGAGCCTGGAGTGAGCTAAGAGGACAGGAAGGAGACTTCTCAGAACTGCCACTTAAGGCTGGTGGCAGCTTTATGTTGCCAGTAGGAGTGTGGGTGGCAGCAACTTATGGTGGTGCCAAAGAAACAAGGTTCATGAGCCAGACTTTGACATGTGCGGCACCCACAGTTGCCAAGGTATGGCTTGGTCCCCAGACAGATACCTAATGTTCTGAACTCGGAAAGTAAAACAAGTCATCCACAAAGACTGGTGAGACACTTGCCATCTAGCTTAGGTCATTCATTCATTTTATTTCCACTTTAGAAAAGCCAGAAGGGCGAGGATCTCACACCCTAACATTTCTACACACTGAGACAGCAGCTGGAGAGCAGCAGGTCACTGCAGGGTAAGTGGGCAACGAGAGATGTCAAAGTTAGGAGTTGATGATGATGATGATGAATGAAATACATGAAAAGTGACAGATTTTCCCCATATGAAAGCATTTCTGTGTGGATTACAAGGGTCTCAGAAAAAATAAGTCTTCTTGGGAAAAAAAACTTGGCGACAAACATTGTTTCTTTAAAAACTCTTAGAGTTCAGCTTAAAAACTGGACCATGCACCCTCAGATCTGAACTTTTCCCTCTCTTCCTTCCTTTCTTCCTTCCTTCCTTCCTTTCTTTCTTTCTTTTCTTTTCTTTCTTCTCTCTCTCCTTCCTTCCTCTTTCCTTCCTTCCTTTTTTTTTTTTTTTTTTTTTTTTAAACTTCTAGTCTTCAAAATCTAGACTTAAGTCCTTACAATTTATCCACAGCTTTGGACGCGCCAAAGCCTTTTACCCTTCACTAAGAATCGAACGCATTGTTGGAGAAAGGCATTCTTTCCTTCTCTTTCACGGAGGGGAATATACCAAGCCAGAACAGACTCCAGGCTAAGCTTGAAGATGAAGTGATTTTTATTATTTCTAGCATAGCTATTGACAGATGCTTAAAGACAATGTTTTTAAAAATAAAAAAAAAATAGCTTTCATTTTTATGCCTTAGAGGACAGATTGGTTACAATTTCATTTCTAAGAGGGAAAGTTTATAGAAGTAGCCAGACATTTCTCTCTTTTTTCATCACACATATGAGAAATATAAGCTGCAGGGACATCTGGAAAGGGCCGTTATTCACTAATCAGAAAGCAGAATCCAAACCACTGATACTTTGATGGAGACAAACATCACTAGAGTCACAGGGAGGAAAGCTGTAACGTATTGTGGGCTAAAAACATTCCATATGCATTTTCACCTTTTGGGCAGTTCCAGAGCACAGTTCTGTTTCAGAAGCCCTTTGTAATCCGACCCCCACTGTAGATAAGATACGCTGTGAAGATAGCCTGTGTTGCAGCAGCGAGAAATCAAATTGGTTCCAGAAGTGAAGTTATGTGACAAATGGTTTAATAGTATTGCTGGAATTGGAAAGCTTGACTGAATTATTTTTCACAATCATTTTAGAAAAAAAAATTAAAAATAACTTTGCCACACCATGTGGAGTGGGGGTGGGGATGTGGGGAATCCGGCTGAAGTTGGAAGAAGCATCTCATTTTATTGGAGTTCTAATTTGTCATTGAGATTTAGGGTCTCAGTGCTTAAAATTAAAATTTGTTTGCTACAAATAGTTGTAGATTAAAAACAATACTTGATTCAATGTGATCAGTTATGTTATGGAAGATTAAATAAATTAACAACTAGCAATGCATTTTTTAAAATTATCATTTCCAAGTTATTTTTAGTTTCCATCAAATTTCAATCAGCTTTGCTTTATTTAAAAAGCACCTGGAAAAGTTCATTAAGACTTGACAGGTTTTAGAGTTTAGAAAAAGGGTCAATCTACAAAGTAGTTGTCTTATGGATGTAGGTAAAATGAAATCATTCTCCTGACTGAAGTCGGGAACAATTTAAATATCGCTTAGACCACAGCACAGGACTACAAAGATCTAACAGAAATCATAGTTAAATAGGATGTGACTACACACTTAGGACTATTTTCTAAAGAGTCAGAAAAAAAAAAAATCAAGGTTTTCTCCTTCAGTACTTACAGTCTTTGAAGACCAAAGCTGGGTCTCTGTGAGGCAAGGCTTGGGCAATGATGTGCCTCAGAGATTCCAAGGTTCTGTCCATCTCGGGTCTGCCTGCGCCAGCCTCCTGCACAGTGTCCTCATGCCTGAATTCTTGCAGCTCTGGACTGAATTTGTGCAGCTCATTGATGCACTGGATTACCAAAGAATCCCTTTTAACATCTGCCAATCAGACATTTCCCAGAATCTACAGACCCTCGGGGGCCCTCCTCTCAGGCTCACTTATCTTTGTTGTATGCTGAGCTAATTAGCCTGAAAGGCTGGCTGACAGGCTGGCTCTCATTGCTTCACTCTGCTGAACACACCCACCTACAGGCTAGCTGGGGAAGCTCACGAACCATGGGAACAGAGTTCCTCTCCAGCCAGACTTTGCCTGGATGCTGTGCTGCTTTCCCACTTGGCATTTCTTTCTGTCTTCTGTCTTCAAATGTGCTGCCCCAGGAATATGGACTCAAGAAGAACAGTATTCTAAATTACAAAGGAAAGGCTTGGGACTCCCATCACTGTGTACTCACTACAACCAATATAATCTAAATTCTTCTTTGGAAAGGGGCTGCTATAAAGACTATGATTGGAGTTAGATGGTGCTCTGTGTCTGAAATCAGAATCCTCCGCCAGCGACAGTCACTTCTGGTGATCAGTGGCAAGCAACACCTGGTGGACTATTTTATAGCATGCCTGACCACATTTCTACTTCTATTACCCTCCAAGACAAATCATTCCCAAGACTGACTTGAAATAATTCTGATATCCTTCACTCATAATAATTTATTCTGTTAAAAATCTTAGGGTGAAGGTCTGGAGAAATGGCTTAGTGTGTAACAACTCTTGTGAAGGCAAGAGGACTTGAGTTCAAATCCCCAGCACCTATATAAAAGCAGGGTATGGCTGTGTATACAGGTAACGCTAGGGTAGGGAAGCTGAGACAGACAGGTGGATCACAGAACCTGCTTACCAGTCACTTTAGCAGAAATGGGGAGTTTCCTACTCACTGAAAGACCCTGTTTTAAAAAAATAAGGTGGAGAGTGATAGAGGAAGAAATCCTACATTGGAAATCCTACATTGTCGTCCTCTGGCATTCCCCTGCATACACATGTGAACATATACCACAGACACTACTACTACTACCATCAGCACCACCACCACATCATCATCATCATCATCACCATCACCATCATCATCACCATCATCATCACTATCACCATCACCATCATCATCACCATCATCATCATCATCACCATCACCATCATCATCACCATCACCATCATCATCATCATCACTATCACTATTACCATCACCATCACCATCACCATCACCATCATCATCACCATCATCATCATCATCACTATCACCATCATCATCACCATCACCATCACCACCACCACATCATCATCATCATCATCATCACTATCACCATCACCATCATCATCACCATCATCATCATCATCACTATCACCATCATCATCATCACCATCACTATTACCATCACCATCATCATCATCAGTAGCAGCAGCGGCAGCAGCAGCAGCACCACCACCACATCATCATCACCATCACCCAGCAGCAGCAGCGGTAGCACACCACCACACCACCACCACACCACCACACCACCACACCACCACCACACCACCACCACACCACCATCACACCACCATCACACCACCACCACACCACCATCACCATCACCATCACACCACCACCACCACACCACCATCACACCACCATCACCATCACCATCACACCACCATCACCATCACCATCACCATCACCCCACCACTAGCAGCAGCAGCAGCAGCACCAGCACCACCACCAAAACAACAGCAACAAGAATTTCTGGTGAGCAAGAGCAAAAAGTGCTACCTTTAAAAAGAATATAAAAAGTTATTAAAATAATTCAGTAAATAAGATTCTTTCCTATATATACTCTCTACAACATCCATAATTATGTGTAAAATAGTATTTTGACAAGAGACAAATATGTCATGTGATCACCTTGCAATAATATGTAATATCAGAACTGAAAGGATTGATGTTAATGGGTATAAGCTACTAGCTGTTGAGGAGCTGTGCAGGGCTCCTTTGCTTTGCTTAAAGTCTTTTGTACACAGCACTCACCATGGATTGTTTTCTAATGTTCCTTCCTATTTTCACATTTCATTATTATGAAACCAGTCCTTTAGTATAAGAAAGACTGTATAAATAAAATGTCTTTCATGTGATCAGTTTCTTCAGTTAATTGTAGAAGGGTGGGCTTAATTTAAAAAGAGAAAAGGAAAAATGTAGCAGCGATAACGTAAATAGTAAAGAGTGTAATGACTGTTCCCTGGCAAATGCCCCTAGGAAGCACAGGCCATCCAGGGAAGAAATTCAGCGTGGTCCCATGGACAGAAACATCAGATGAAGCCATACATAGACTTATGTATAGTTCATGTGTACGCTTAAATCTAATGTGAGGAGATTTGCTTTGGGTCACATGGTATACTTTATATGGCCTGCATAAAGTTGTGAGCCGGTGCGGGTGCATATGTGTGCATACGTGTGTGTGTGTGCGCGTGTGCGCGCGTGTGGTTGTTGTTAAAGACCAAACTGAGAGACTTGCACAGGCTAGACAATCAATCTATCATTGAGAAATAACTTCAGAACAACAAAAAAATTAACGCTACTGTAATCCAAGAGTTTAAATTTTATTTTTCATTTTGGGGAAATAAATTTCTAATATCAAAAGTAAACTGGATATGTGACGGAAGAAGAAACCCCTGTCTTCATGAGAGCCCCCAGCAGTTAGAGCAGGGCTGTCTCTGACACGGACTCTGTTGCCTGATTTTGAATCACTTTCTTCTAGCTGTGCTGCCTTGTCTGGTCTCAGAGGAAGAGGATGCGAGTAGATGTGCAGGGGTGGATTGGTAGGGGTGGGGGCTCCCCTTTTCTGAGGCGAAGGGGAGGGGGAAAAGGATGAAAGGGTGGGACTGGGAGGAGAGGAGGAAGGATTTAAAATGAATAAATAAATTTTAAAAGGAAAAAAGAAAAGTCCTGTTAAACAATGATTAGACTGTGTAATGAGTGAATTACGTACTTTGAGAGTGACATAGTATTACAAACCAAGACAGTTAATTGTTATAAAGAAAGAAAAGTCTCAGACTGTTCCATTTCACTAATGAAGACTCAGGAGCCAGATGCTGGGGTGAAAACCTGCTAGCTCAGAGGGGCAGAGAAACCACCCATCTCACCTTCCCATGCAGCCCACTTCCTGAAGGGAAAAGACAAAAGATAAAAGCTAAGAACTGAAGAGCCCAAAGCTCCTTCTTCTTCTCCACGCTGTCTTAATCCCCTTCTCTCAAGGCCCCCGCCCCTTTCTACTTAATCCTTACAGCTGGTTTCTTGCTCCACCTCTTGACCCAGGGTTAACTTTATTAAATCCTGTGTACAGAAAACTCTTGGATTAAAGGTGTGTGTTAGGGATGAGTCACACCATAATTATCTGTTTACAATAAACAGGATGCTCTTGGATTAAAGGTGTGTAAGGGCTGAACCACACCAACAAGAAATAGGTTTTCACAGTTTAAAATCTCAGAGTTCACAAAAGGATCAAATATCCTGCAACAATTAATGCTTTGATTACAGAATCAGGGCAAATAATACGGGTTTCCCAAAGGAGTGACACTGATAATAAGAAACAGAAAAGTCAGAAATGATCTATGCCTGGAGACTGATCAGTGAATGGGCTTTCCCTGTAGATTTAAATTGAAAATAATAATTCTTTAAAACATGCACTTGCTTATTTTATGTGTATAGGTTTTTGTCTGCATATATGTTTTTGCACCACATGTGTACCTGGTGTCTGTGGATGTTGGGACTTAATATGAATATTCTAGAAAAGCAGCCAGTGCTCTGGGAGAATCACTGAGCCATCTCTTGAGATTCATATTCTAATCTTAAAATAGCATGGTAGAAGGAACAATAAATGCAGGCTCAATAGAGTCTAGGATTATATTTTGTCAGCTAACTGAAAAGCCATTCACCTCTGAGTTTACATTTCTCATGCATCTAAAATCAGGGAGTTAATCTGAATATCCCATTTAAGTTCTAACACCTATGATTCTATGGTTATAAATAAACACAAATATTAGCACAGACTTTCTAAGTGTTTAGAGAGCCATATATTCCTTTCACAAATGCTAGACTGATATTCAGAAGTCACTTCTAGTGCCAGTCAATCTAATCATTTATCTGTAGGAGACAACTATTATCAATGTGATGACCCCAAAGATGCTCACTGCCAGTGCTACATAGGAATTTGTAAGAAAGCCATGAACATCTTCAGAAAACTTTCAAAGCAAATTTGCCAAGGCAGTTCAAAGAAGCATTACAGTCTTTAATGATTCACATTCAATAATGAAAGCAGTAATTTCAGTAAAGGCAGATTACACATCACAGTTAGCATCGTTTCCTCATTAAGTCCAATCTTTCAATAACAGTTTGCTGAAGCCTCTGCTTACACATTCTTCTTTGAATGCTCATGAAAATTTCTTAGGTCGGACAGTGGTGGCTCATGCTTTTAATTCCAGCACTCAGGAGGCAGAGACAGGCAGATCTCTGTGAGTTCGAGGCCAGCCTGGTCTACACAGTGAGTCCAGGACAGCCAAAGCTCTATTACACAGAGAAACCCCGTCTCAAAAAGACAAAACAAAACAACAACAATCCGTTATTAGCAGCCAGAAAAACTACTATGTGGCTTCTTTACTTTCTTTGATGTTAAGAGCAAGTGGTGGGGATGAAAGGGCCACAGAAACATTGTGCAATGGATCTGTTCTTAACAGGGATTCTAAATCTCAGTCTCCACTGTGAGCATTAACTACCTGAAGGTTATGCCAAAGGCACAATCAAAACATGAAAATAAGGTAAGAGATTTACAGTAAAGAAAATGATGTGCTAACAAACACTGTGAGAGCACTATCGTAAAGGCTGAGAAATGCCATCAAACTGACATGCTCAGCACTCAAAGGTGAAAGAAGACAACGAATCAGTGAAACACATTCCAAGCTCCCAAGGGGAACACAGAGAACGAGAGGTAACAAGTTTGCTCATTTCCCTAGTAGCATAGACAAAACAAACAAACAAACAAACTCAACTCATTATACATTTATAAAAATGGTATGGAGACGGGAGCCACCAATTGGAGTTGAGAGACACTAAATGTACCAAAGGGTCAGCATGAATTAAAGATGAAAAAGAAACTTCTCACACCACTAGTGTGCTGTGCCCTGGAGAAGGCGATGAACACTGAATGAGGGAGGAAGGGAAGGCAGTTCCTGAGTGAGAGCTAGGATAATTATCCTCCCTGAAATAATTTTTTCACTTACCAGCTTGTGCATTTATGCTAATATATTTATGACAAAATAGGTGAAATCAAGAGGAATCAAAAAGCATAGAGTTAAAGTGTTAAGACAGAGTGAGTGGTTTACAGAGACTGACAGATTGCAATGAAGACAGGCAGGGGACCTGGAAGGGCCACATGAGGAACTGGCCAAAGAGGGCCAAAGCTATGGTTGGCAGTGTTTCCTAGAAAGGGTGGGAGGGGAAAGGAGAAGACTCAGAAGTTGAAAGGTTGAGGTTTAGCGTCAGCTTTGCTTCACCACAGCAATAGAGGGAGGGATGAGTGGCTGCTAAGCAGCAACTTTAGTAATTAAAGAAAGTGAATGGATCACCCAGAGTCTACTTATTGTCTGTTGGGAGGAGAACAAGGAGATGTTCAAATAGAGGCATTTATGAGAGACAGATGAAAAGGTAATTCCTGACACTTTCTATAAAGGAAGCTTAAAATAACAAGTAACATGGTGGGATTTTACGACAGGCCTTTCATCCATTGATATTTGGCTTCATTTTTATTAAAAATACCCTTAAGAAGCAGTTTAAAAATGTCCTCTGTCCTTGCTAGGATGTCTGAGTTCACCATCCTATCCAGAAAACACAATAAAAATGAAGTTTTCACCTACTAGA
This sequence comes from Acomys russatus, assembly GCF_903995435.1. Taxonomy (NCBI): domain Eukaryota; kingdom Metazoa; phylum Chordata; class Mammalia; order Rodentia; family Muridae; genus Acomys; species Acomys russatus. The sequence continues at coordinate 60,213,116 of NC_067157.1, read as the reverse complement.
GCCTCTTGATTGGTGAACATATTTGAGGGCCCTGCATGGATGTGTTACCTTGTAGTCTTCTAACATGACCAATTGTTCAACTCTATCTTTGAATTTGGTCTCCAAAAGAAGCACAGTTTATTCTTTAAAAAAAAAAAAAAATACTTTACAGATCAAGCATATCATTAGGGAAAGTATTGCTCACAGGTTAACATTTTTGGAATAAACTTGGAATTATTTAAATCTGGAAGAATTTGGCTGTTGCATTTTATAAGATTGAAGATAATGAGGTAAAGCCACTTGGTCCTTAGATACGCATCTGTGAGACCTGAACTGATACTTTAATGGTGGCTGGCTGACTTCCAGAACAATTCATGTCTCGAAAAGGATAGTTTAAAAAAAATTTGGTTTATGGAGTATATTTTGGCAGTGGCTTTTATTATGATATTTACCTTCAAAGTTGATCTAATTGTTAGTTTCTCTCCTTCCAGTCTCTCAAACTTTCCCCTCCAGGACTCGGGTTTATACAGTTGCTTGTCTGAAAAAAATTGACACAAGATGTGGCTGTGGAGTGGGATGTGTCTGTGGAGAGACCACTGAGCTCCTGCAGTCTTTGAGCCCCTTCTGAGATGGAGAGGGCAGGGTTTTTCAAGAGTGTGCTGGGGGCTGAGGCACCATTTTTAAAAGTCATGTTTATGAAGGTATGGTTGTGCAGAATGCTTAAATTCTGCAAAATAGTGAATGAATTAAAACGAATACATATATTCATTATATATATATATACATACATATAGAGAGAGGGAGAGGGAGAGAGAGGGAGAGAGAGAGAATGAGAACTGGGTTAAAACACAGGATGTTTATTGGTTTCAGACAAATGACTTAAGTATAAAATTAGCTGTTGATGCCAGGTCCCAGCAACCAGTAGTCTCACAGCTTCCTCTATTTCAGATGAAGTTTCCTGTAAAGATCGCATCATCAGTAGACAACTCAGTTCCAGCTCCTTATGGATATGATTACATTAGGGTAAAAGCCTCATGCCCTCCCATTTCACACTGTAAACTATAATTTCCCCATACTTCATACGCTGTCATGACCAGAGTACTGCACTTAGCAAGCATTCTGCTGACAAAGAACTGTCTTAAAAAAAATATGGTTTAAGGAGGAATAGAAAACTGCACACAGAAGGGGACCTATTTTCCCATGTTATAAAGTAGAGAAGCCCAAAGTACAAACTAATAAATTCTTCTGCTCCTATGAAAGTACTTGAGTAAAAACAAACAAACAAACAAACAAACAACAACAAAAGAAAGTTCTTGGGTAATCTTACTCCCTTCTGTGTCCCTCTTCCCCAAATACCAAGAATGGGATTTTTATCTATTGGGATGGGTTTTCTTGAACATGTAGAGAGAAGAAAGCCCGTGCTTCCTCAAAAGTGAGGTATGGCAGGATAGGCATCAGAATCTGGTTGTGTGGCCTGTCTCCTTAGCAGTTCCTAGGGCCTGTAAGATAAGCCAGATGTGGTACCCAGTAACTCTGCAGAGCTCCCAATCAGATGCAAGCTCCAAGCCATTTCAAATGCAGCTGTCCTGCAATTCACCTTCTTATTTATCAGTTCCATCTTGCCATCAACTCTCTCCTAACCTTACTCAGTCTGTGACTTGGGGCAGGAAAGTTGACATTTAAAGATGTTTGCTTACAGCTATAATTAAATGAGGTCATAGAGACTCTCTGTAGCTCTGGAATGACAGAATAAGACCCTGTTCCACGATGCTTTCTGCCTTTTAAATTTCAGTCCAGATCCCTCGCAAATCATTCTTAGCAAGTGCCCCTGAGCCCCACCTATATCTCTAAATTAGTCATCGTCTTGTTCAAAACTCTGTTGCTTTTCACTAAGGCATCATTTCCTGTTCCACAAAAGTCTTCTGTGACTTGGCCCCTTTTGACCTCAGCAAAGCAATCACACTACACCTCTGTCTTCCAAATTTTCTGCACAACTCCCTCCTTTATTTTCTGTCTTTTCCAGTCCATCTGTCCAACCAAACCCTTCTTCCACAGATCCCCTCCCCCAGTAACACAGGTCTACCCGTCAGACTTCCTTGAGATTTGTTCATCAGTTCTCAGGCCGACTTCCTTCTGTCACATGGTTGGTGTGCTTAGTCCTAATCAGGCTGAGGTGATCAGCCAATTACACATTGTATCCTAAAAACCTGTGTCCATTTCTCCTGGTAACTTGACACTACCAAGGTTTTGAAAAATGCATATAGGAATAATTTACGTTTTTAACCTCTTAATATAGGACAAGCACTGCTTAACACTTAATGTTAACGGGAGGCATATATTGTGATAATCATACCAAGCAACAAAGTTATATTATGAAGTATACTTTAAGGGAATTCATTGACACTAACTTGATTTTGTTATGTAATTGTTGTGTGTGCATGTTTGAGTGCACGTGTGTGTGTGTGTGTGTGTGTGTGTGTGTGTGTGTAAGCTAGAGGTCAACACTGTCTTCTATTCTTCTTCATCCTGTTGAGAGTTCTCAGTGAGATGGAAGCTTGCTGTTTTGGCTAAACTGGCTGGCCAGCTTGTCCCAAGGACCCACCTACTTCTGAATGAATCCACACACCCCAGCACTGGAATTACAGACATGCAACACAGTATGTGTTTTTCTTTCCTACACAGGTACTAAGGATCAAAATTTAGGTTCTCTTCCTTGCACAGTTAGCACTTTACCCAATGAACCACTTCCATCCTCTACATAACTATATTTTAAAAAACAATTTAACATGTTTTAATGACATTACTATCTACGTGTAAGACTTCAAAATAATTATACCAAGTATCTTTGAAAATGCTCGTTTTCTAAGTCCCCTGGGCGTTGGAACTATTCCCATACTCTTGGTTATCACACAACTCTGAGGTCCATTCTTTTAACCTCCAACTCTCTTATTCGGCTGTGTTAAGATAGTGCTCCATATAGCAAAGCAATGGCAAATTAAGATATAGCCCAATGCTCTATTGAGAGATGTTCTGAGGGACAAAGACCACAGCTAATGAGCCTCTGCCCATCCTGAAAGTGGATGGTGAACCTGGAGATAACATCAGAGAGATTATTTGGGTTGCTGTTTGTCAGAAAACTTATCAAGTACTTGGCAAAAAGAACAGTTATTTTAAGCTACACTAACTCTGTGATTAGTACCCTCCAAACAGTCTATGGTTCTGGGCCAAGTTCAAAGGCAGCTGCATGCTGACTCAATCAGTGGCTACCAAGACCAGGTGAGTACAAATATCACCCACATGTTGCATGGAAAAAGCTAGTTTAATGGGAACAAAGTTAACTATTCAGGAAACTGCAAAGAAAACTTCTATCAGGCATGTTTTGGTGAGTGCAGGCCTGGGAGGATACTGACCTATGGCTTCAACTATGCCAATCTGGTCTGAGTTGTGATAAGGCTAGAAAGGGTCACTACTTAAGTATGAAAGAAATAGGAAAGATGGTTAGACTACTGAATTTTCTTTAGTAACTTTAAGGAGTCATTTAGGCTACTAAAGTAACACTCTGCTTGTTGCACCACATTAAGTTCCTCCACACCCCACACAGGGTTTCTCTGAGTAGCCCTGGCTGGCTTGGAAACTCGCTCTGTAGACCAGGTTGACCTAGAACTCTGAGGTCCTCCTGCTGTGTACCACCATGCTTATTTACTTTTGAGACAGGGTCTTTCTACATAGCTCTGGCTTTCCTGGCACTATGTAGACCAAGATGCCTCCTGAGTGCTTGGGATTTAAAGGAAAGCATCACCACCCTGGGACTTTAAGGGTTTGAGTGTATACACAAACTGAATTATCAAAAAACAAAAAACTTTACCACTGAGCTACATCCCTAGTCCTTTTTACAAATACTCTTCCATCTAGTCTCCACACTCCCAAGTGTTCCTCCTTTACAAATCAAAATGAACTAAGAGGCTAAAGAAAGTACTTCATGCAAAGAGCTGAAACCGGAAACTAGTCTATCCCCAACCTGTCTTGTGAACCAAACATGGCCTGTACATCCTGGCTCCCCAAGGAATAATTTATACTCGCAGCATAGATTTGATGCACTAGGCATAGGTTTAGCTTTGATTGTTCATGGTTAACTATGGATATTTTGAAACTTGTAGGTTGGAACTTGTCTGTAGAGTGCCCCGGCCCCCAGTGGCTATCTTCCCAACAGTGTGTGTGTGTATTTGCAATTAGATCCTAGTTTCCAAAATAATCCCCTTCCCCCCAAAACCAAATTCCTTATCACTTAGTACTATAGCTTTAGTAACTACAAATCTTTGTCCATTAGGTTGAATCCTGTTTCTGATTTGAATTTGTTGAGTAGGTCACTTGAAATCTTAAGCTATTAAGGATAAGATCCATGTAAATCTGTCTTCTAATTTTATCAAGTAGAAATGAGCTTTCTATGTAACAGGTACTTAAATCAACTCAGGCAAGTAAAGACAAGGATCAGGTCATACACTTTTATTCCCAATTCGCTTTCAACACTTTGGATGTATGAAAATGTATTACAAAATAAACATTCTGTGATATTAAACTGTCTTCAACATTAGTTTGTTATAAAAACACTTTTGGTAGAAAAAATGAGTACCTCAGCTTAAAGAAACAACTAATTTCACTTAGGTAGAAGAGAATTTGATGTTTTTCTTCTTGTTTCTCACCCCAGCCTTCCTTAGGACTATTGTTGGCAGACGTCGCCATCTGGTGGTCATTTCTTGATGCAGATGATCTTCTACCTACACTTACCTCCAATGAACAGTGGCTTGTTATTTTTTTCCTGGACTAAGTATTCTTAATACTGAGGTAGGAACACATTCTAGAGTCATGCATTCAAGAAAGTGAGGAACAACATTTCACTCTTCATTCCCTCTCACTCTTCCACCTCCCTTAGCCACATCTCTGCTCAAACGCGGGGAAACGCCAACAACTATCAAAATCCTGGTAGGACTGTCTCAAGTTTCTTTCCCCGTGACTACACAGCCAATGAAAACAGCACCGAAGAGATTTAAGGCTGATTAATTATCCATTACTGACTTATCTTGACTACAGAAGTCTAAAAAAACAGAAGGCAATTAGTTCACTTCAATGGTCAAATAATTGTGTACTGTCTCATGTAATCCTAAAACCAACTCATCACTGTAGTTAAAAAAAAACCCAAGAGTGGTGGAATGAAGAAGAAAGGAAGATCGTACTATGGATTGTTTCATTATTATTTATTACATGTAAATCCCAGGACCTGAAGCCAAGTTTAAGGTAGAGACCAAACATCACAATGAAATAAAAACAGAATAATTAGCAGAATTACTATTAATTAGCCATATGAGTCCAATTTGTAGTCTAAAAGAATTATTCCATATATATTGACTTTAGTCCAAAAAAGACCAATATACTGGCTGAAAATAGAATTACAGTATATACATACATATATCACAGAAATGTATTAGTCTCCCCAAAAGCTGGCTCCTTCCAAACTCGATCTAATATTCTGCATGTTTTCCCTCCTCTGCTTGGTGAACACACTGGCTTCTCCTTTCTGCAGCCGGCGTCTGGTAGATGCCTTCTGCTGCCTTGTCAGCTGGCGCTTCACCTTCTGCTTCACGAGGTCCTGGAAACACTTTGTAAATTAGTATCACTGATAATCATTCTGATAAGGAGCAGAAAAGTCATTAAAACAAAGCCTTATGCTGCTAATATATTTCAAAATTGCATGTTGAGAATGAATTTTTAAAATCTTAATGATACTGTGTGAACTAGTAGATAAACCAGGAGCTGTTGTAAAATTTAAAAATTTATATTCTTTGCAGAAATACAGATTATACAACAAAAGGGGTCAAGATAGTGTAATAGTTGAAATTATAAACCACCATAGTGCCACCTAGCGATCATCATGAACACGGAGGGAAAAACCAAGATGAAAACTATTTCTTTTTGGTAAAAAAAATGATTTAGTAATGAATTATTTGTTTGTTTGTTCATTCATTCATTCGTTCTTGATGCAAAGTTTCATGTAGCCTAGTGCCTGGTTGGCCTTAAACTGAGACGTAGCCAGATAACCTTGGGGCTCTCCTGCCTTCACCTCCAAATGCTGGAACCATAACCACACCTTGTTTGTTGTACTAGAGATTGAAAACAGACTGGGGGCAACAGTCACTCATGGAAAGTCTTCATAGGGTTTTCTAGAGATGCAGAATATTGTCTTAGAGTTAACAACCAAAAATCTAAGTCACTCATTAGTTAAATGCCATTTGTACAAATCAACATGACTGAAAACAAACAAACAAACAAAAACCAAAAAACCAACACCTTTTTTTTTGGGAAATTAATTTCATAATAACATTCTTTCTTTATAGCCCCACTTCAGACCAATTTACAAATCCTACAAGGTAATTTTTTTGTGTAAGAAAAACCTGGGCACAACATGAAGTAAAATATTACGTGTTATTTTTACCACGTAAAAAAACAATGAAAAGCCGTGAGCAGTGGCTCACACCTGTAATCCCATCACTCTGGGAGGCAGAGGCAGGTACTATCTCTGTGAGTTCCAGGCCAGCCTGGTCTACATAATGAGCCCAGGATAGCCAAGGCTACATAGAAAGGCCCTGTCTCAAAAAACCAAACAAAGAATGAAAATTATCTCATTTATTGTTAAAGGTAAAAACAATCTCCCATTAGATCTAGCTACATATGTATTTATTAAAAGGTAATATGCCTTAATCAAGTCTGTTGTATGTTTTTAAGAATAGAATTTACAAATGACTAGTGGCTGTTAAGAGTTTATGTATAGCAGATTGCTGTGAGTTCGAGGCCAGCCTGGTCTACAAAGTGAGTCCAGGATGGCCAAGGCTACACAGAGAAACCCTGTCTCGGGGGGAAAAAAAAAGTTTATGTATAACATTCAGAAGGACCTAGATTTGACCTCTAGCAATGCAAATGGCCAGTAAATAGGAATGATACAAGAGAATTAAAGATCTGGGGTAAGGGGAACTGTGATCATAACATGGTATGAAAAATATTATTTTCCATTAAAAAAAAAGAATTAGGGGCCAGCCTTGTCTACACAGAAGCCTTCTCGTTCATGGAGTTAGGCTGAGAGTCTTATCCCCTTCTTAGGACACAGGTTCATGTATTACAAAGCTCAAGACAAAAGACTTGAAGACAATGAAACCACAACCCAAGTTTAAGACCAGCCTCAGGCTATGAGAGCCTGGTAAAGAGAAAAGAAACAGAGCAGCTTAAGACCTATTTAAATAGGCACAATTGTGAGTAAGCCCAGCAGAAGGCAGCACCTATTAGAACCTAGATCATTTTGTTATGATACTGAGAAATCAAAGAAAGGAGGTCAAATAAATCCTAGCCAAGTATAAAAACCAAGAGCAGAAAGGTTATCATGAACTGTGAGAACTCTATAGTAACATTGTTATCTTTTAATGTAATACATGCTTCAAAGATTTCAATTTTATACCTAGAAAATCATGTTAATTACCCAACCGTCAGAAAGAGACTATGAAGACAATTACATTATGAGAATTTTACCTTTATTGGTCTGGCAAACTCTAGTTGGCTCTGAAAGGCCCCAGAACTATAATATAAACTACTTTTTGTTGTTTTTCCTGTGACAGGGTTTCTCTGTGTAGCCTCGGTGGTCCTGGTCTTGCTAAGTAAACCAGGCTGGCCTATAACTCACAGAGATCCGGCTGCCTCTGACTCCCCAAGCACTGGGATACAGGCGTGCGCTACAGTGCCTAGCTAAACTTCTATTAATTACTTTTTATTTTACTCTTGTGTGTACATGCATGCATAGTACACATATGCATCCTTGTGTGTGTGCAGGTGTGCATGAGGGTGTGCAAACGTGAGTATATGTGTGTACTGAAGTCACAGGTTCATGTATATTGTCTCCTTTCATCACTCCCCAACTTATCTTTTTACATATACATTTATATTATTACACATATTTACAATAGATTCCAAACTTATTTTTTGGGGATAGGGTCTCACACTGAACCTGGAGCTCACTATTTGACTACCTAGTCAGCAAGCTCCAGGAACACTCTTATCCCCCCCACCTGTCTGTGGTAGGACTACAGACATACCCACTACACGTCTGGCTTTTTACGTGGGCATTGGAGATACAATTCATGGAGGAATCTTCCCAGCTTGAATTTTTACTTTATTCTTAATGGCTCTCATTTCATTCTATCCAAAACAAAACATTGTAAACATCTAATTCACACATCTGAGTTTTTAATAAGTTTAGAAAAACAAACTTATTTATCTTTTGAATTTACGTTGTATGTGGCCATTTCATTTCCTCATTTCTTCTCTTCAAGACTGTTTCCTTGTTTCTTCAGTATAAAGTAAATTATTTCTAAAAACTAGCTTTAATAACACAGAAAGAAAAAAACAACATGACAAATTGACTTTGATTTATGGAAAATCTGATAAATTACTATTATTTTACTATGTTTGACAGAACATAGTTTTTAGAAAGCACAATTAAATAGTGGTCTTCAAAGCACTGCCTAACACTGAAATAAGGCAGGTAGGTGGTGGGCTGCAAACTGGCACAGTGACTGACTGCCAAAGAATCAGGAAAGTAAGCACACCCAACATAAGTTTTGCTTGAGTGCTGAGAGAAATAAATAACAACTTGTGATCCCCGCTCTTTCCAAAAGTCAGGTATGAGGAGACTCGTGTGCATAGGCCTGGCTGTGCGGCTGGAGCAGCACCCGCCACAGGGTTTGCCTTGTGTGATGTGACACATCTCCACCCCGACTCTTCCTCTGGGCAGGTCAGAACAAAGGCTGGCTTACACGCTGGAAACCTAGTTGGGACTGCAATATTTTGCTTACTATCCTGTTTAGAAAATGTCCCTTTTGTAAACTGTTTGGACACTAATGCTAAATGCCCGAGGAATCAACAAAAATTTGATACCAAAGACATTTTAAAATTACTATTTCCCAGAATGTAGGAAGTACTGAGGGTGGTATTCCTTCACATTTCAGCCTTATTAATGTGGCCTTACCTTTGTGCAGAGTCAAATAACCTTCCTTGTTAAAAAATTAAAGACTGGATCACATGGGAAACTACAAATTTTCCATCTGGATCCAAAATACGTAACATTTTATGCCTCAAATTCAAACTAATTTATACGCTGGAATCTTTGCCTACTCCAGATGAGGCGAGTCCTCCTGCTTCTCACTAAACTTCGGCAGGCAACTCTGCAACACTACCATACGTGATTCCCGCTGACGGCTCTGCCCACAGCTGGCACATGTGCGGTACTTACTGGAGGGATGGTGGAGCAGCTCAGGATACTGCCTGCAGATGTAACACTCAGGGTTCTTGTTCGATGTTGAGCAACGCTCCTCATACTGTCTTCATCTCTACAATAAAATTTAAGAAATATATCATTTATCTTGTTGATTCTTATAATGTAAAATTAAGTTAATTTGTATTATTTTTTGTGGTGAAGTTTAAGATGAAATGCCTCTGAATTATATTTACAAAAATAAAAGTGAAACCACTTGCAACTCAGTCCACTTAATTTTGACATTCGAGGGATGTTCTGTAAACATGTCACCACCAAACTTTCCAAAAAAAAGTTTCATGAGTGAAATGTATCCATTTCCCCACAATTCATTTGTTATTTTCACTAAATTATACAAATCTGTCCCTCACACTCTGCATGTCTTTCTTGAACAAAAGCAGACACAGTACAGATAAAATATTCTCATTCTTTTTCTGAGACAAGGTCGCATTTGCAGCCACGGCTGATCCTCCTGCCTCAGGCCTCCAACCCCCAAGTGCTAGTGCAAGGATTTCCAATATGTGCCATGACGCCCAGCCAGAGACAGTTCTCGGAAAACTGCAGTATGAGTCAGAATAAAATCTATAATATGGATACGTTTATGCTTTTAGTGCTCAATATTTTAACATACACGATATACAAGAACCCAGAAAACATTAACATCTAATAGCCAATATTCTTCTGAAACATCTATTTTGTCAAATTACATGTTTCTTTCTGTGTGGATGTCACATGCCACAAGGCGCACGTGGAGATCAGAGAACAATCTGCAGTAGTCAGCTCTTTCCATCCACCATGTGGGTCCTGGAAGGAGCTCGGTCGGGCTTGGTATCACATGACTTTGTTTACTGCTCCATTTCCCTGGCCCTGCAACATCTACTTTGCCTTTACATTCTGCTTAAGTGACTACTCAAGAAATAAAATCTTGCAGTGTTTGTTTTGTAAGAACAAATCATTAACCCTGACCCTGCTTAATAAGACTATTAACTGTACATAGCTGTATGCTGGGCATTTGCTAGACAGAATTCAAGGCGTATTTGAGAAGGCGCTTCTGAACTGGTAAACCAAATAAAGCAAACTGCCCTCTCAGTGTGGGTAGGTGTTGAGTCTGGAATATACTGGTAGAATAAGAGAATGCCCTGTGCCCAGCTATGCTTAAGCCAGGACATACATACTTTTCTGTCTCTTGAATCTACACTACTGTCTGTCCCGAGTTTCTAGCTTGCTCACTGTAGATGTGGCACTTCAGTTTATAGAATTTCTGAGGCCAATTCTTTATAAAGCCCATCCTAGAATTAATATGGTTGATTTTATAAGTTTTCAACTTTTTAACGGTATGAAGTGTTAGCATGGCTGTTGCTAAGTGGTACTGCTACCCCTGAGATGCTGGGAAAGCCATCAGAGATCTAAATGACTATGCAACCACAAAGGGAAATTACACACCTTATTCTGTTTCTAGGCTATGGTATTTGGTAGTTTACTTGTATCAAACACACTTTAAATTTTCCTTCAAATCATGACTGGTTTATTAAGACGTAAGCCCAAGGTAAGTAAGACTATTCAAAATAAATTTCCTATTCATTGCATTTGGCCTTGAGAAAGAACACAGACCCAATCAGATCACAGTCTGGTGTCACAGCTAACTCTTCCACAAGCTGACTTTTTCTTATGCTTCTGCTTTAATTTTCCAAGTTTATTTAATGGCAGTAGCCCAAAAGGACACAATTCTTACATTTCATCTCATAAACAAAACTGCGAAGATAAAGGTGTTCTTAAGATGCACAGATATAACGGGTTTGGAAGAGGATTTGGAGGTAGAAATTTTGGAGCTGGCTCTGGCTAGGAAAGTGAAATGGTGAAACCGAAGACCCTGCACGGAGAGGACCTAGAGGACCTAGTCCTGCTCAGATGTAGTCCACAGGCTGCTTAGAGTCTGCATGTGGGTCCCCTGACATGGGGAGCAGGGGCAGCCTCTGGCACGGGGAGCAGGGGCAGCCTCTGGCACGGGGAGCAGGGGCAGCCTCTGACACGGGGAGCAGGGGCAGCCTCTGGCACGGGGAGCAGGGGCAGCCTCTGGCACGGGGAGCAGGGGCAGCCTCTGGCACGGGGAGCAGGGGCAGCCTCTGGCACGGGGAGCAGGGGCAGCCTCTGGCACGGGGAGCAGGGGCAGCCTCTGGCACGGGGAGCAGGGGCAGCCTCTGACACGGGGAGCAGGGGCAGCCTCTGACACGGGGAGCAGGGGCAGCCTCTGACACGGGGAGCAGGGGCAGCCTCTGACATGGGGAGCAGGGGCAGTCTCTGACATGGGCTGCTGCCTGCTTGTTGATCACTTCCTCCTGGCAAGATGGCCAGGCCAGGCCACAGAGGAAGAGGATGCAGGCAGTCCTGATGAGACTTGATTGGCTGGGGTCAGAGGTAGGGGAGGAGGGCTCTCCCTTTCTGAGGACTAGGGGAGGGAGGGGGAGGGGCAGAAGGTAGAGATGGGGGGGGGACCAGGAGGAGACAGGGGAGGGTGCTAGAGTAGGGAGGTAAAGTGAATAAATAGAACGAAAGAAACAGAGGAAAAGAAAATGGTGGTGAACCTGGCCATGGCAACAGAGCAGACTGGAATTAGTATGACAATTATGGAGGAGGAAGCTATGGCGTCTGGACATTGTGTAAACTGCAACACTATAAAGATGGCCAATGAACAATGGGAAGTTTTGTGGTAGAAGGAACAGCAGGTGACCACATGGTGGAGGAAACGGGGATTATGCTGAGAACTTGCCATGGGCGCCCTGTAAAACAGAAGACGATGAAAGCCCAGAGGAACAACCTGCTTCCAGTTACTGAAATGACAGTGTTAAGTAATGTCTACTTCATTCATACATAACCATGCAGTGACATGGCAGAAGACAGCAGAGCAGACAGAGAGAGCCATTTTGTTAACTGGTTAATTACCTTTCTGTGGAGAAAAGAATGAGACAGTTTCTTAGCTTCTTAATTTTCTTTTCTAAGAGTGTAGAAAGGATCCCTTTTTTGATGATGTGTAACTTTTAAAGTTTCTCAAGGTTTTGAAAAATATTAGTTGAGGTCATGATATAAAAAGACATAAAATTTTTCTTTTTTAAAAATTAAGTCATTGAACACTTAAAAGTTAATACAGTAATTCAAAAAGAGTAAGGGATACACCCCTGAACATGCACTAGCAAGTGCTTAACAATGTTCTGCTGATCTAGCTTAGTTATATTAATGTTTGAAATAAATAAAAATCACTACTGCAGTAAACTATTGCTTGCTTCTGGACAAACTATTCCAAATCTTAAAGTTAGATTTCAGAATTTTTGCTAAGTTGAGTTTAACACCTTCAAGAAAAAAAAAAAAGCCTTAAAATGTAATCCTTTTATGTATCTTTAAGTGCACATGAACAAACAAACAAAACAGTCAAAGGTCCAAAGTGCCAGGCTGTGGAAGTCTCTGAGTTTGAGGCCAGCCTGGTCTACAGAGTGAGTTCTAGGACAGCCATATGTACACAGAGAAACCCTGTCTTGAAAAAAAAAACAAAAAACAAAAAGGCCCAAAGCACCAAGAATCAATCTCAGTAGATATTTAACACAGAAATCACATTTACTGCATGTCTCACATACTTACATGACTTGTAGTTTAAACATACAGGAAGTGTATTAATGAAACAGAACAATTTACCTTGTCTAAAAATAGACCTATTTAGTTGCTAGATTACAGAGAATCAGTTTAACTGAAAAGACATTTTTTTAAGTATAGTAAGCTGACTTTCATTATCATATATAACACAATTACATCACAGCATTTGTTCCTTTTCAAATATGCTCCCTTGTCACAATCAAAGACGACATTGATCTCAAGATTAAAATTAAAAGGCAAATGAAAATCTATACCTGAAAGGCCTGCACTCTTTGTTCAGTGATGACAAGGCAATCAGATGGGGGTAGTCATCCTCATCCTCCTCAGAGCCAGCCGGGCTTCTGCACTGACCTGTCTGGCCATCATGTCTGGTATCGCTTTCAGTTCTATTGCTCTCCTCAGAAAACTCAGTAACAGATCCGTGTGTAAGAACAGGCAGTTTCATTTCTTCTACAGCCTGACTTAATTCGGTCATTTCAAAGCTGGGTCCATCAGTGCTCCCCTCTGAGGCGCCATCTTCTTTTATCTGCTTGCCGTCTGCAGGGGAGCGGCAACAGGAGCTGCCAGACTCATCTACTGAGTTTGGTGCCTTTTCTGTCTCTGACCTCCAAACTTCGGCTTTTTCTAACATCTCTTCATCAGAAAATGAGAAGTCAAATTCCTCTTCTGTTTCAGTAACTCTGTCATCGGGACCTACCGGATGGAGCAGTTCATCATCTGCTTGCATTTCCTTTGTGTAGCCACTGGCAGAGACCTCAACATCAAGGGAGCCCTCCCTCCTAGGAATGAAGGTATTAGCAGTGAGTAATACAGAAAAAAGATGAATAGCAACACTAACAGATGATGAGTTGAGTTCTAAGGGCCTGCCATATTTTAATATTAAACAATTATTTAATTACTTAACTATGCAGATACAAAAGATACTTGAATAAAATGACTAAAAAGCAACACAATAATTCAAATATTGTACCAGTTGACTTTTTATTAACTTAGTAAATTAACTTTCCAAAAAAGGGTTAATGGCTGCTTTTTAAAATATGTAAATACACTACACAGAGAAACCCTGTTTTGAAAATCCAAAACCAAACCAACCAACCACCTCTGCAAAAAAGAACCCCAGAAATATCTTAAAAGTGTATATAAAACCAATAAAGATTAACTCTAGAAATACACATCGTTTGAATAACTATGTACACGTTTATGGCTGGAGACATGGCTTAGCATATACTGCTTTTCTAGCGGAAGGGAGTTTGGTTCCCAGCACCCATGTGGGTTGGCTCACAAGCACAGCTCTAGGGGATCAACTTCACACAGGCTAGAGTCATACAGGAAGAGGAACCTCCATTGAGAAAATGTCCCCAGCACACTGGCCGGTAAGCAAGCCCGTCATGATTGACATGGGAGAGCCCAGCTCACTGTGGGCAGTGCCACCTCCTAGAAGGCGGCTTAAGAAAGTAAGCTGAGCAAGCCACAGGGAAGCCAGGCAACAAACAGAACTCTCCTTCAGTTCCCGCCCTGACTTCCTGCTTCAGCTTCCCTGATGATGAGCTGTACCCTGTGAGCCAAATAAACCTTCCCCCACAAGCTATGTTTGGTCATGGTGTCTTATCACAGTGAAACCCTAACACATAGAAATACTCATAATAAAAAATAAAATCTTAAAAAAGAAAACATTTTCACTAAGTTACTTGATTTTTTAAAAATGAGTTATGAAATTTGATACAGCATTCAAAATTCAATTAAAGGTATTGACTTCATAAAAATATAAATTCAACACAAAAAGTTCAATTGTATCTTAACGTCTGATGGCATGTATTTTCAAATCTTCTAGCTACTCAATAGCAATTATGTGTCTGGAAACTATTTCAGATTAAAGAATTAACTTCAGAATTAAGGAAATAACCTGTTACTTACTAAATACAGACCTAATATCATTAAAGGTTGGGTAGAGCTCACTTTCATAGCCAAAACGCTTCATGAAGAACTCTCTGATGCATCTAACGTCTCTGTCAAAATACCTGCAAAAGTGGACATTCATTTAATTTTTCCAATCTACTGTTCATTCATCTACTTCTTTAGAGGGTGCATATCTTCCCTATGTAGTTACTTCTGAACAAGCTCTGGTTTTAAAACTCAGACTCCTTCTTAAAGTCCTGTTTGAACAAATGGCTCCACAGCTAAGGAAGCTGGGTTTGAATGTTAAGTCCAAATTCTTTTAATGCTATCTACATTGTAGTTTATGTATAAATAAGAGGAACAGTCAGTTCTATTTAGATTTCCAATACATAGGATAAGCATAATGATTAGATTTAAAACTGGATCTAAGTATATTTTCTCTTCTTTAAAGATTTTCTCATAGGGAAAAGTCTAGTGGTTAGATTTCCCTTAATCAAAAACAAATCCCCATCATTGAAACCATTTACTGATCCAAATAGAAAACTGGAGAATTATGAATAAAAAATGGCCCTGTGATATACAAACACATGGCAACTAGCGGCAGGGTTAGCATATACCATTCAGCATTCTGGTGGGAAGTGGAAACCATCTGTGGAAAATCAATCATGGTGATGTGGTCATCCTTATCCAGCATGAGGTTGAACTCATTGAAATCTCCATGAATCAGCCCATGACTTCCCAGCTTGACTACCAGTTCCATAGCTTCATCATAGACTGACGCAGGGTCTTCAACATGACGCACCTGAGAGCTGCAAGTATGAATAGGCTGTGTGTCCATGTTCCTGACTTCAATGAGTATAGAAATGCTATGTGACGGTCCCGTCCCTGATCCTCCCCGTCTCCTCCTCGTTCTCCTCACACTCTGCTCCACTCAGCTCTTCCTTACAGCTCCACTCTCTTTACACAGGCTTTTAAAATTTTCATTCATTCTACTTCCAATGACTGATCCACTTTCAACAGACTTCCTTTCAGCTTATTTAAATAAAGCGACTCAAGACTTAATTTCCTCTATGCTGCTATATCTAAATTCTTAGTAATTTCCATTTCTAGTCAGCTGACCCCTTCCTTTCCTTGAAGTACTTTAGTTATCACGCATCATGCCTTTCAGGCTTTCTTTCCTCGCTGTCCATTACTGAGGCAGAGTCCTCACTAGCATCGATTTTCCACTTTCATTCAAATCCTATTCTGGAGGAACTCACGTTGCTACCTGTGAACACACTGCCTTTCATGCTTCTGACTGTCGCTGTAATCAGAGCTGTCACCATGTCCTGCCTGGGCTGCTCTAAGCTTCCTAACTCATCTCCCCTCGTTTCCCCTCAGATCTCACTGTCCACACCTCCCTCTCCCTTTGCCCATCCACCTCAGCCATTATGCTCTAAATACTGGCTTGTTGTCTTTCCAGCCACGGCTGGAGCGCAGCCTCAGCTCTGCCTAAGCTCTCACCCTGTGACTGGCACTTCTGTGACTATCTTTCGTTAATTTGGAAGCCTCCACCTTGAGCCTCTTCCTTGACCTTTATCAATGGCATTTACTGATACAATAGATATGCTGCCGAATTTGAAAGTGTTTTGTATGTAACAGATTCTTCATAAATACTGAACAAATGGCAGAGATTACAAGATGTCTGAATGAAACTGAGTTCTCAATTTATTTTTGTATAACTCTTTAGAAATTTCTAACCTCTCAGAAACACTTCAACAATTTTAACGTTTTATTTAAAAATCCTGAACCTCCAGTTCACCTATTAGGACCTGTGCTTGCAGCTTACTGAGCACTTACAGGGGATACCCATTGATAAGCTCCATGATCACTGCATGGCGATTGTAATCAACTGGCTTTGGAACTGGAAATTTCCTCTCATATAATGCCTGAAACAGAAAAATATGAGATGTTAATAAAATCATGATTTTTAAAAGAAAAAAAAAAATCTATCTTTCTAAAACAAGGCTTTGCAAAACTTTAGTCAACCTAAGGGTATTTAATTCATGATTTACTTACTACAAAAATCAGCTGAACATAAAAATACATTTAAGTTTCTTTGAATTAGCTTTCCTTCTTTAAATGCACAATTGTTATGTATTCTGTACTATGATTAAGTCACACAAAAATGAATAGAAGAAGTCTTGTAAGACTTTAGTGCCTTAGGATATTTCCTTTTTATTTAAGTTTCTGTCACTTGTTGATATGTGCTTACAATACTGAAATAAAAACAAACTTTGTTTTAGGTTTACTGGCATAAGAAGTAAGTTGTCCTGAAGGTCAGGCACTTTAGTCTGTAAATCGCTGCTGCTGCTCTTTAGACTACAATATGATGCAAATAAGTGACAAACATGGTAGTCAGAGCCAGATGTTGCCTTAGACCATTCACACATCTTCTCCCTGATAGCTGGAATGCCAACATTTCTATTCGACCTTTTGCACTTATGCAAGATTATTCTACTATTGTTCAATCCCATGCCACCACACCTTATCCACAGACCAGTATCAGACCAGATGCTATGCCAATGCATAACTTAAAAGTATCTACAATGGCAGGGTGTGGTGGTGCACTCCTATAAACCCAGCACTCAGGAGGCAGAGGCGGTGGATTTCTGTTGAGTTCGAGGCCAGCCTGGTCTATAAAATTAGTCCAGGACAGTCAAGGCTACATAGAGAAACCCTGTCTCGAAAAACAAAACAAAACAAACAAAAATCTACAATGTATGTAGCTATTTTATTTCAGCCTGAACCAAGTTTGTATTTTTGTTGATCAATTTTCAAAATTCTCTTTAATTCAGCTGCCTAGTACAGGTACAGTGCAACTCTCAAGTCACAGCTTAAACTTTATCTTATTCTTTTCCTCTTGGGAAAATATCAATGCATTTAGAGAGAGCACTTCTGTGCAGCCAGGTTCTCTCTGAATCTCCAATGTGAACACACTTAAAAAGCAACCACTATCGTGTAGAGGAAATGGCTAATGATTTCTGCCAAGATGATTCCTTATAGTACAAAAGAATGTAACATGTAATACCAGAATTGCTTATTTATACTGTTGTAAGAAATTCTCCATCATTATTAACATTTAAATGCCAGATTAAATGAACTACTCAAAGAAAACAAGCTGAGCTCCCAAGAAGCAGCGCTTCTACACTACAGTAATCCCTAGTAACTGAAAAAAAAGAGTTTGTTGTTGTTGTGTGGGGAACCAAACAAAAGTCCAGTCATCAAGATGGCCCAGTGGGTAAAGGCACCTAATGACCTGCATTCCACTCCAGAGTCCCTCATGGTGGAAGGAAATTCTCTCCCTCTCCCTCTCTCTCTCTCTCTCTCTCTCTCACACACACACACACACACACACACACACACACACACACACACACACACACACAGTCAAAATGTAAATACAAATGAAGTAAATTTTAACAAACACTACTAGACAGAATAACTATGTTATTTTGTTAAATTTAGTTGTGAAACACAAAGTTTTCCAGATAACATTTCAATGAGGGCGCTTATATAGTCACAGATTTGCATAACAATAAAATGCCTTCATTAAGAGGAAGCCACTAGGAAAAGAGCATAATCAACAGAGTTCATGTTGACTGTAGGGACTAAGTCAGGGTCAGAGAGATGCTTGTCCTTATGGTCTTTATAAGGTTTGGTTAAAACAAACTACAGGCATCTTTTTTTTTTTTTTTTTTTTGGTTTTCGAGACAGGGTTTCTCTGTGTAGCCTTGGTTGTCCTGGACTTGCTTTGTAGACCAGGCTGGACTTGAACTCACAGCAATCCACCTGCCTCTGCCTCCTGAGTGCTGGGATTAAAGGCGTGCGCCACCACGCCTGGCTTCTTCTTCTTTTTTTTTTTTTAGGGGTAAAAATACCTTCATATACGCAAATTCCTTCATGGCAGAGAGACGAGATAAATAAAGCCAAGAAACATTATGCCTGTGCTTATGGTAATCCCGTTTGTTTTTGAGGTTTCGAAAGGAGGTTCTTCCCAGTCTATGAAGCTTCAGTGCAAACTGTTCTCCTTCTTCATTTGCTACAATGTAAATATCTAGAGCAAAAAGTGGACAAGCACTGTTAGAATACTTTGGCCCCAACGGTTAAATAGCTGTAACTTTTTTTGCCTTCACCTGTGTCTACTCTCTTTCCTCCTAGAAATACTTCTTTAGCAAAACACTTTATATCCTAAATGACAACCCAGTACATGCTCATATGGAACTGTAGAAGAAAGCAGAGAAGTACTCAGCAAAGGGTACTATTGCTTTCAAAGATGCTCAGTGCTTACACCTACCATTATGTCAAAACAACCACTCAATTCATTGAGAAAGCATTTCTAGTGAAATCAGAGATGTCCCTGCACCCTCTGTGCTAGGGATCCACACAGGCCTTGCATATGACTGAGATGACAACCTCCATCCAGGAGAGTCAGTTTAACACCTTCTGTTTCAACACATTCAACTGCTTTGCTGGCCTGTAAGGTAGAATATAACCTTGGAAGTAAAGCAGTAATTTTCCTAAGCAGTTTTACCAACTATCAAAGTCAGTTATTTGTTTTTCTTCCTCCACTTTCCCCTACCACCCAGACAGGGTTTCTCTGTCTAAGCACACTGGCTGTCAAGGAACTCTGTAGACCATGCTTTCCTTCAACTCACAGAGATCCGCCTGCCTCTGCTCCAAGAGCTCAAGGATGTGCGCCAACACACAATGCTGATATTTAGAACATGTTCTCAGTGCTATAAGAAATCTTAATCATATTTCTATTAAAAAACAGGCTTTCATATCTTATTGACAGAATATAAATCTATATATTTTTTGAAACATCCTAATATCAAATTTTATATACTTAAAAAAAAAATCCTGTTATGGATTGAATTGTGTTCCTCAAAAACTCACACACCAAGCAGGGCGTGGTGGTGCATACCTTTAATCCCAGCACTAGGGAGGCAGAAGCAGGTGGATCGATGTGAGTTTGAAGGCCAGCCTGGTCTACAAAGTAGGTCAGCCACGACTACACAGAGAAATCCTTTCTCTAAAAACAAACAAACAAACAAAACTCCCACACCAAAGCACTAAATTTTCTATCTGTCTAAAGATAGGGACTTCCATTACTACTCAAAATTAAGAATGAATGAAACTCAAATCACTACTGCTCAGAAACTGGTTAAAAAAAAAAAACAAACAAAACTGTAGAGTACACATCCACTGTAACAGTGTATAATTATGAAAAATTGCTGAGTAATTATAAGCAAGAGTGAAATATTTACCAAAGACTTAAAATATTAGAAGAAAATCAGGGCCTGAAGTGTAGCTGAGTGCTAAAGCATGTGCTAGCATGAAGGAACCCTGGGTTTAGTCCAGAGCACCTAAGTTGGGAGGAATGACAAAATAAAACAAAACAAAACAAAAAACCAGATGGAATTAACTCTTGGCATTACTGAACTAACAGTGATGGACTTATGGAGGTAACTCACTACGTCCCTCATTTGTATTGCTTACAGTCAACTTTCTTAGTGTTTTGTTGGACTATGAAACAAAATGAAAGAATGCTTTCTCAAAGTAAAATAAAAACTTAAGCAAAGACAATGCTTTCAACAATACTATTAGTACATACCTGACTCTTTGCCAACACCCATCTGGTTTCCAACAGACTCAATTACCTGTCTTGAAGACAGTGTTTTCAAAGCCAGGTAATCATAGCCAGCATTTGTCAACCGATAGCCCTGGACAGCTGGACAAAAATTAGGTAAGAAAATTATTTAGCTGTACTGTAGCAACCAGGACACATCAACACAAGCCAAACATTAAAAGACAGGAAGTCTTAGAAGAGAGAGATCGATCACCCAGACTTGTAAGTCCCAATTTCTTCTCTGCTATAGTGTGACTGACTCATGTATGTACGCCAGTGTGAGAGCCTGTGACAAGACAGCTCAAACCATTGTATATTGATTTGACCATAAATTCAATTGTTGTTGTAGATAGTCATTATCCTCTTTACTTTTACTTTCTTTTATAGTTATGAAAGATCTGTGACAGGTTTTTAAACCTTCAACCCTTATCACAGATGGCGTGGGAAGCAATGTTCTAGAGTCCTGTGACGTGCTGAACTTTCCAAAGGTGGTGGTAACTGTAGTACTATCTCATTCGTCCTGCAGTGTGATCTTGCCACTTTCTATGCGCTCTTTGATTTGTGTGGACTCTGATGTAGAGGAATTTTAATTTAGAACATGGCTATTCAGGCAAGATATCACATCCAAAGACCTCTGGGTCTGTGTGATCTGGCTGGAATATAGACATGCCTTCAATCCAGGAGACAGAGGCAGAGCTCTCTGAGTTCAAGGCCAGCCTGGTTTAGAGCAAGTTTCAGATAAAGAAAAGCTTAGGTTCAGGTGTGGTGGTTCACACCTTTAATCTCAGCACTCAGGAGACGGGTGTGCAGACCTCTGAGTGCTAGTCAGTGCTGTTCAGGCAGTTTGGTTGGGTCAGTTGAGTTGAAAGGCAGAGCAGTGGAGGTGAGCTCGTGACAGTTCGGTTAGTGGAATTCAGAGGCAGTTTTTTACAGGGAGAGCTTTACATATAGAAGGTGAAGAGAGAACAAGCCACACACAGGTGAAGACGTTGCTAGAGTTAGTATGAGGTCAAGCACAAAGCAATTCAGTCAGAGGCTGAGAGAGAAGCCAGCTTGGAGAGGAGTTTGAACCAGAACAGCCAGCTAGAGCTCAGAAAGAACAAGAAAGGGTGAGTTTATTCAGCAGTAAGTCTCAGAGGCTGAAAACATTCTAGGCCTAGGTTAGATTCTACAGAGGCTAGAAGCTTCTAGGACTAGGCCTAGGTTAGCAGAAGGAGGCAGTGAGCCTCTGAGACAAATCATGAGAATAAAAGATACTTTAACACTCTGATTTTGACTAATTCAACACAGCAGAAGGTGTCAGTTCTTGGCTGACTAGTTAGGCAACCTGTACTTCATGCCCTTTGAAAGTCAGCTCTACAGCAAGCAAATTAACTGAAGATTGACAGATAATGTAGCACAAAATACTTACTTTTAGTACGTTCCCAAGCTATGAGCTTATGCTTCACCAATTCTCTTAAGACTTTATTACAGCCACCATGCTTCAGGCTGGCTATAGACGCAATCAGGCTGCAGGGAACAATTTCATGGTTCTTCATCCCCATTTCAACCTGAAATTAAAGAAATCATTTTGCCGCAACAAGCAATACAAAGCCATGTCTATTAAAGCCTTGCTAAGAAGCCAGCCTCTTGAAACTTTTCCATAGTCATAGTTGTGTGGCCTGACGGAACTACAGTGTGAGAAATATACTGCTAAGCAATTGTAGGCTACAAAGTACTACTGGGTACTAAAACGGCTACGCTGTCACTAGACAGCATGACTTTAGGGGATTATTGTTGAACACATGTTCTGGGCCAAAGAAAAAGGCTAAGGCAGATCTATGACTATAATCACAGCATATTAAATTTGTTCTTGATAAAGAGTTAATCGGTGATATTATTTCTCAAGAGTAAAAACTCTTAGTTCTTGAGAAGTTAACACCTAAACTCCTGTCTTAAAAGTACAGATATTAAGCATAAATAAGAAAGCACAATACGAAGCTGGGAGTGGTGGCGCACACTTTTAATCCCAGTACTCGGGAGGCAGAGGCAGAGGCAGGTGGATCGCTGTGAGTTCGAGGCCAGCCTGGTCTACAAAGCGAGTCCACGACAGCCAGGGCTACACAGAGAAAACTCTGTCTGGGGGTGGGGGTGGGAGTGAGGGTGGGGTGGGGGGGCACGGGGGAAGCACAATACGGAGACATGGATTTTGGTAGTTATTGGGGGAGAGTCTTTATCCCTGGAGAGCCAGAAGCAGCAGCTCAGGGCAGAACAAGAATTCTAGCTGAGAGATGACCTTCATGAAAGTAGACACATCTGAGAGTGAATGCAAGGAAAGGACACAAAGCACTGACCGAAGGAGAAAAAGGGTTGGAAATGGTATCTATGTAAGAAAGCACTGACAGAAGTAGTTGACATATGGCCAGAAAACACTTCTGCCTAAGAAACAAAAGGGCAAGGAGTCTTACACCAAGGAAAATGGGAAACTTCTGAAGATGCTTTTGCAAAAGAGATATACGTAAGAAAGCCAGGCATACAGAGTGGCACGCCTTTAATCCCAGCACTCAGGAGGCAGAGGCAGGTGGGATCTCTGAGCTTGAGGCCAACCTGGCCTACACAGTGAGTTCCAGAACAGGCAGAGCTAAGGAAAACAAAAAAACGAAAGGGGAGAGATACATAAGAAGTTACATTTAGGACTTTAATCTGGTAAAAATATACAAATTAAAAACCTGGAAGAAATGTACTAGAAATTAGTACAGCACTTTGAGATGAAAACAGTAAGTGAGCTGGGCCAACCGGTAATGGTAATAGAAGATAGGGATTAACGATTGTTCTTTCAGATTTCCTTACCCCCTTGTCTGTTCTGCACTCTGTTGAACAGCCTAAAATTTTGAGTAAAACCTAACAAATGTGCTTTTCTGAGTGAGTCAGACGGAACATTAGGCGACTGGGTCTATTACTAGGTGCCTAACAGGCCTCCTTAGAGGACTTAAACCCTCTCCCCTAAATTGGAAGCCATACAAAAGCGAGCGCTTCTACAGTAAAAGGAAACGCACGAAGGAAGGCTTTGCACCCTACAGGAAAAAAGTTAGACTTTGGTACCCTTGAACCAGATCCCAGCCTCGGCGACCACTCACACCCCCAGGGCTCTCACGCTCAGCTCCCATAGGCCGCAGAGGAGCAAGATGAAGACGCTGCCAGAGGATAAGCAAGAAAAGAGCGCTCCTTACCGCGGTCAGGACCCGGAAGTCATCGCGGCTCATGTACCGCAG
This sequence comes from Acomys russatus, assembly GCF_903995435.1. NCBI lineage: Eukaryota > Metazoa > Chordata > Mammalia > Rodentia > Muridae > Acomys > Acomys russatus. The sequence continues at coordinate 60,189,328 of NC_067157.1, read as the reverse complement.
TTTGGCCACGTTCACCTTCCCCATGCTTGCAGAACTCCGGCACCTACGCTGGCTCCCCCGGAAGACCGAAGCAGCTGGGTAATCTCGCGGGATTTCCGCGGCTGCCGGCCCGCGCACGCGCTCTGGGTTTACGGGTGCTGGTAGGTAAGAACACACGCTGGGCTGGCAATGGAAAGTGTTGTATTTTCTGGTCTTAGAACGAAAAGGTTCGGGAAAGTCGTTACTCAGTCTTTCAGTAGCAGTTTTACACGCGACTGATTTGGCGAGTTGCAAGTGTTTCACGTAATATACCACGTTGCTTTTCAGAGCTGCCAGGACCTGATCGGAAATAAGGTCCGGCTTCCGCAAGCCACGCCGTGACGTCAGGGGAGGGGCAGATTTTTGTCCTTTCAGATGCACGTCTACTGTTAGTGCGGCAGCCTGTTACTATAGAGCCATGGAGGGGCTTGAGCTAGCTGTATCTCAGGCAAGCAAAGCCAGTAGAAGGACGGGGACAGGGCACCTAGCGCGTCCTCTCGGTCGCCGTCAGCGCCTGTGCCCGGTGTCCGCCTCCACAGGAAGCGCGCGTTTGGGTGTCCCTGGGGTCCAGGGCTTTTGGAAGACTTTCTGGGAGACTCCCATACTGGACTTGCATTCCTCGCTATGCCTACCCACCGGTAACCGAGGGACTGTACCCAAGATATATATGTTTATATCTTTACCTTCATCACGACAGCTGCAGCGTGGTAACGACAGTGTGACTTACCTGACATTCAGTATTTGTGTTTCTCACTTTACGAATTAATTATATTTTAAGACTTTAAGCAACAGATCCTTTGATCTACTCTTAGGTTAAGCGTGGGTTCTACATATTATCGTCAAGGGTTATGATCTGCTTTATCCTTGATAGATTGCCAACCATTGGTGTGTCATTTGGGGGGGGGGCGGAATACACAATATGTACACTTTAAATGTTAGGATTCAGATACTTTCGAGTCCCCCCTCACGCATATTCCACTCCTTCCTGTTTCGAAGAACCAGTGTATTCATTACTCCGTTTCAAGAATGTGTGCCGAGAGTATGTAGCTCTTTAATTAAAGCATATACTAGGGGCAGACAGCAGGCTATCGGGTCCCATGTCTTTCCAGCTAAAGTAGCTGGTACTCTGAAATCACGGAATCAAAACAAAAGAACAGTCCTCTTGTCATTTCTGCCCCTACCTTTGGGGTCTTGCATACTTGAATACAGGACTCTAATAGGCTTATCTAATTAAGACTTAACTAATTGAGACTGTTCCACGTAACGGGGTTTTTCTACATTAACATTAAGATATAAAAACAAAAAGTTTGAAGAAGCTGCACTGATTGTCAGTCTTTCTCTTCTCAGCAATGTTGCAGAGAGCCACCACTGATTGAGTGGGTTTGGGTACAAGTTCTGGAATGTCAGGGGTAATCAGAGTCCAGGTTTCTCATCTTTTCAATATTGTGTTTTTAAAAAATAAAATTATTTTAGTAATCCAGTCATGTATGAGTAAAAGATTCTAATTCAATCTTCGTCTCTCACCATACTTAATGTTGACTTAAATGCGTGGTTCTCAACATTCCTGATGCTGTGATCCTTAAACTGTGATGATCCCCAACCATAAAATTATTTTTATTGCTACTTCATAACTGTACTTTTGCTACTGTTATGCATTGTAAATATTTTTGGAGGCAGGTTTACGGAAGGGAGTCTATCCCACAGGTTGAGAACCACTGTCTTAAATTTACAGCCTATTCTAACCTCATTCACCATTCATTAAATATAGACACCAGGTTTTTTTTTGTTTGTTTGTTTTGTTTTTGTTTGTTTGTTTGTTTGTTTGTTTTGCTAGACCTTGGGGAAACTCAATCCCAAACCCTAAAACTTAGAGGGAAGGAGCAGTGTAGAAAATACTAGGTGTGACAGAAAAGCCAAGGACTCCAGGATGTTGAAATTCCTTTTCCCAGACTTCTCTACCTCAGTCAAGCTCATACATACACACTTGCTGCTCATAAAGTGAGGGTCCTGAGTGTCTGAAGTTCCACTGTTTTAGTTTGGAATTCAGTGTATTTAACAATCTACATCGCTGGGCTAGGGAGATGGCTCAGACTTTAAGAGCTTCGACTGCTCTTCCAGAGGTCCTGAGTTCAATTCCCAGCAACAACATGGTCGCTCACAACTATCTATAACATGATCTGATGCCCTCTTCTGGCCTGAATGTGTACATGCAAGCAGAGTGGCCTAAATGTGTACATGCAAGCAGAGCACAGTATACAAAATAAATAAATAAATCTTAAACTACAACAACAAAAACAACAATCTACACCCCTTTGAATCAGTTTGTAAACGTGTCTGTTTTTTCTTGTACAACTCCCTTTCCTCACTACCTCTCTCCCCTTCACCTGTAATGTTCTCTTCACATTTCCCCAATCGTAATTTATGGTTCAAATTCTACTTACAATGGGAAGCATTTATTATTTTTATTTATATTAATTTCCTAGATCAGATGCAATAAATTACTACATTTGTGACTCAAAGCAGTAGAAATGGATTTTCCCATAGTTCTTAAAGCCAGAAGCACGAAGTCATTTTTCACTAGGCTAAAAACCTAAGTATTAAGTGAAAAAATAAGCCAAATTCAGACAAATACCACATAGTGTCTCATTCGCAGAACCTGGATTTAAAATAGTATATTGTGTGAAATGTGATTATGGATGAATGTAGGCTATAAAACTAGATGGGAATCACCAAAGGGGAGGAAAAACTAAAGGGTAGCAGGAAGTAGCATAGCGTTAAAGTATGTGTAAGAAGGAAGCAGAAAGTCCAATTAGGTTAATCAAGAGAATCCACTTTAGTTCACAAGGAGTTCTGAGGGAAGTAGACTTCATATAAAATGTAATATTAAACATCCAGTAATAAATGGCCAGATAAACAGACAAAATTTAAATGATATTCAAAAACCGGAACAGTGCCTTAACATGTTTATTGAAAGCAATCATAAATATGTAGCTATTCACTTGTGTTGACTGGTTACAACTTTATTACAGAATTATCTATGAAAAATCTTTTAGCAGGACGATGGTAGCACATACCTCTAGTCCTAGCACTTGGGAGGCAGAGGCAGGTGAATCTCTTGAGTTCCAGGACAGCCAGAGCTACACAGAGAAAACATATCTCAAACGCCCCACCCCCAAGCTTTCATTTTATATAACTGGTCCAAAAATACTTTCTCTAAGTTTCGAAGTGCTAAAAAGGCTTCTAGTTATAGTTGATGAAAGGCAGTCACTATGGCAAAACTCCACATAGTACAGTTTCCCCCCCAGGCAAGTTTGTAAGTACCTCAAAATATCTGCTGGAACTCCAAAATGTTCTACAAAGTTTTGTAACAGGGCCTCAAACTTTAGCACAACTGACTCCATGATGGAAGTATTGTTCAGGCTGTAAAACTCAGCAGGTAGCCAAGCACACTGACACAGGCCTGTAATCCCAGCATTCAGGGAAGAAGAGGCAGGCGGATCTCTGTGAATTCCATGCCAACCTGGTCTACAAAGTGAGTCCAAGACAGCCAAGGCTAAACAGAGAAACCCTGTTTCTAAAAACCAAGTCAAACCAAACCAAAACAACAAAACACAAAACCACACCAAAAAAACAAAAACAAAAAACAAAAAACAAACCCTCAGCCATTAGAATGCATTACCTGCCAAAACTAAAACAAAGGTCTAATTCATCCAAGTCCATCTAGTTCTAGCAAAATATCAAACTATAGTAACCTTGTGTTTTAGCTCCTGTAGCTCCACTTGTGGCTGTTCCTGTTAACTGAAGTATGCAACTCAGAACATGGGTTTTGTTGATGTGTGCGTGTGCCTAAAAGCTCACTCTGAGAAGGGCTCAGTGCTACCCTGGGATCCTAAACACCCAGACTAGTTACTGGCCAGGTAATAAATATTTATATTTGCTTAAATCCATGTCCTAGTGGTCCTCTCTTGTGAATACCCTGCAACAATTTTAGACCTGAGGATGGTTCATGCTAGTTTTTGTAAGCACCTGTTCCTGAGATGGGTTCATAAGACTTTTCTTTTGAGTGTGACTGCCCCTTTCCAATAAGTCTTCAATGAATACAATCAGCTCTGTTAAGCTGCTGTCAACATTCAAAGGACACCTACAAATGTTGAGATCCGCTTTTTAAGCCAGTGAAGGGAGTTTCCTACATCACTATTACCCCGATACCCCAAACCCAGTTCTGAACCTGGGGCACGCTTGCCAAGGAAGTTCTTGTTGAGATGATTTGTTTCACAGAAGCAAATACAGCATATGCTTACATGCAATAAAAGCTTTCACAGTAGAGTGCATCAAAACCCAGCTATTCTTGGCCATTTTTAGGCTTTTCACTATTTCTATAAATATTATTGTTGATACATTTTGTACCCCTTGTAAAGTCACTGATTATTGTTTGTGAATACATTGAACCCATATTGGGCTTTACTCTCATGGTTTCTGCTTTGGTCAGTTTTCTACCCCTGTAATTCATATCATATTTTATCTTTAGTTTTCTGAGGAAACTTGCTGAACAAATTTATATTCCTACAATGGATCAATGGATACAGAAAACGTGACATAGCTACACGATGGAATATTATTCACCCTCCAAGATGAATGAAACCATTATATTTGTAGGAAGATGAGTGGAGCTGGAGAGCACCACGTTAACAAAATAGTCCAGATCCAGAAAGAAAAACATAATCCATGCTGAATCTTGGTTCTAAAAAGACATGGATGTAGTATAGTGGGCTCCTGAGCTATAATCATGCCATCTCATTAAAATATTCCTAAGAATACATCCAGTGCTAAAACTATGTTAGGTAAAACTGGTCTCTGAACTAGCCCTAAATTCCTAAGGTGAACTTGTCTCTGGACCCATCCTATATTTCTATACAGTGTCATCTAGAGTTAAAGGTCGACTTCCTGACCACTTAACTGTTATCTATCCACTTCTGTAAAAAGCTTCTGCAAGCAATGCTTGCTTTCTGTATATAACACAGTTGTGGGGTTTTTTGCCCTTAAAAACTCAAACCAAATGGAACTCACGGCTGCTCCCTGCTAATCTGCTTGGGACAGTCCCACTGGTGGCCAATGAAGACTCCATCCTATCTGTTTGGGCCTCAGGAGTTTTCAGATACCCATAACAGAAGAGCTCCTATTTGGGAAGAAGACGGGGAAGGGAGATAAGTGAGGGTGATGGGCAATGACTATAATTAAAGCACATAAATGCATGTGCAGAAACTTATCAGTCAACGTCACCATTTTTGCAATGAATATATGTTAATAAAGAGAAGTACATTCACAATATCTTTTTAATATTCATATTTTATTTCGTTTTTTAAATACTTATGTATTTTATTTATTGAGTGCTTTATCTGTAGAAGAGGACACCAGATCTCACTGTAGATGGTTGTGAGCCCCCATGTGGTTGCTGGGAATTGATCTCAGCACATCGGAAGAATGGGCGATGCTCTTAAGCACTGAGCCGTTTCTCCAGCCCTCATTTTTTATTTTGAACTAATTCATGATTGTTGGCAGAATCAGCTAATTATACCAAATACTGATTATTTCATTTTCCTTTTTTAATAACAGCTACTGATTACCACCTGGACACATATTCCCTGAGCCAGTGACTATCTTTTCCAGTCTTATTAGAGTTAATTTTGGGTCGTGTACTTAAGTTTTGTTGAGGGCATGCCTGTATAAATTACAAAAGCACAGCATGTGTGTTATATTTTAAAAATTGTCATATGTTTCCCTCTGTTTCAGTCTAATCACCTGTAGGCTGAACCAGCCTCAGCCCTGCAGCTGACAGCAGCTATTCGAAGGCAATGCATGAAGGCTAAGGTAGGACTCTCATCCCTAGGTAGCCTCATAGAGAGGCTTCCTTCTCATTTTGCTCCACCTGCTTACCTGAACATCACAAGAAAGAGAAAGGCATTATATTTGTACTACTGTAGAGACCTTGATAACATGAAAATAGTCACATGCAACTAATACAGATGGGATTTTTAAATTTAATAGAATGTTTATTGAAATATGTTTTTAATATAACATATTCAGATTACAGTTTCCCCTCCCTCAAATACCCCAGATCCTCCTTGCTAACCTAAGACTACATTTTTTCTTTCTCTCTTTCTCTTTAGAAAAGAAACAGCTGAGTGTGGTGGTGTCTCTCACAACCCATCAACCATTAGTTGTGTATACGTCCTCAGGGAGGAGGGCACCCTGTGTCTCTCACAACCCATCAACCATTAGTTGTGTATACGTCCTCAGGGAGGAGGGCACCCTGTGTCTCTCACTACCCATCAACCATTAGTTGTGTATACGTCCTCAGGGAGGAGGGCACCCTGTGTCTCTCACTACCCATCAACCATTAGTTGTGTATACGTCCTCAGGGAGGAGGGCACCCTGTGTCTCTCACAACCCATCAACCATTAGTTGTGTATACGTCCTCAGGGAGGAGGGCACCCTGTGTCTCTCACAACCCATCAACCATTAGTTGTGTATACGTCCTCAGGGAGGAGGGCACCCTGTAAGACTCCTCCCACTTCCATGACAGAATGCTAGCAGGCCCCTTGTGCAGATGATCAGTGTTGCAGTTAATTTAAAGGTATAGCCTAATAAGTGCTTATTATTAGGCTATAATTTCTACAACAGTATTTTCTAACCCACCATCAATAAAAAAAACACTACACTGTTATATTTTAAAATAGCCTTGCTTCACCTGGGGCAGGGCAGATATTAATCTCCTAAACTACCTCCCATACCTCCCTGCCACAATCCCATGCCATCTGCATCTAATCATTTCTATCCCATCTGTTATCCCAGATACTTTTCTAATATTCTTCACCTGGGCCAAATTCTCCATCCACACTGGCCACGCTTCTTACTCCACCTAACCCACGGTGGCGGCCTTCTTCCTTCTCTTCTTCCTCCTCCTCTTCCCAAGATCCTGTTCAGGTCTCTGACTGCTTCCTTTCCCAAGATCCTCTCTGTCCCACAAGCCTGGGAACCTTAGCCACACCTATCTCATTTGCCCTGTCAGGGTGTATTGGCTTTTTTTTTATTGGTCAAACAGGAATATGTTTTTAGGCAAAGCTAAAATCATTTTGTGATATGTGAGTCTGCTCATTTGGGTAGCACCCAGACCAAACCCCAACAGATGAAAGCTGTTGTGAATTCAAGAATGAAATGGTCACGTGTCACTCCCTAGTACCCCATGTCACCCCCTTGCTCTGGCTCTTACATTCTTTCTGTCCCTTCTTCTGCAGTGTTCTCCAAGTCTGATAGGAGAGTACTGTAGATGTCCTAAACCAAGTTCTACTATTTCAGCTTTTTTCCCCCTCTCCATTAGTTTATTTACTCACTTACTATTTCAGTTCTTTTTTTTTTTTTTTTTTTTTTTTTTTTTTTTTTTTTTTGGTTTTTCGAGACAGGGTTTCTCTGTGTAGCCTTGGCCATGCTGGACTCACTTTGTAGACCAGGCTGGCCTCGAACTCACAGCGATTCGCCTGCCTCTGCCTCCCGAGTGCTGGGATTAAAGGCATGCGCCAACTATTTCAGTTCTTAAATAAGAAGCCTTAGCTGGTTTCTTGTGGTTTAGGTATGATACTTTCCACATTCCACACTCTTCTGTATTTTTACCCCTCCCTTGAGTATCAGGTTTTTTTGAAGTAATATAACTTTATTAAAATGAAAAGACAATATTCAAAACAATGCAATGCAATGAATAAATCCCTTTTGCAGTACTGTACACACAGTATGGGGATCAGTGCATTTTTCTAAGGCATGTGTTAACCTTCATTTAGTTTATACTAAAATATAGTAAGCTACAAATAGCTCAAATTACATCATTCAGCAGTTTAAACTGAACAGCTTGGTGGGACACCGCAGCATGGTCCCTCTGTTGGCAAGCACCTTCTCTCTGTGATGACCTAGGCAAGATAAACACATCAGAGGATGTAAAAAAATAGAACACAAGCTACGTGTCTCACTGAATCTCAGGGCAGTGAAGCAGCCGGCTGTGAGTTCTCAAAGCAGGGAGATGCTGAAGTGACCTCTAGCATTAAGACGTTCTGTGCTATTGGTCAAAAGTGTTTCACTTAAAAAGCAAACAATCCACTGGGCAGTGGTGACACATGCCTTTAATCCCAGCACTCAGGAGGCAGAGGCAGGTGGATCGCTGTGAGTTCGAGGCCAGCCTGGTCTACAAAGTGAGTCCAGGACAGCCAAGGCTGCATAGAGAAACCTTGTCTCGATAAAACAAAACAAAACAAACAAACAAAAAAGCAAACAATTGTAGGAAGGAGTATAAGCTTTGTCACAGGTGAAAGCGGTCTTGGCGGGCTTTGCTCTTGGACACACCGTGGATACTCCCTGAGATTAACCTTGAGATAGACTGGGTGGAGCCATCCTGGGCCTGGAATTCAGGAAGCGGACTGGGGGACTCCGCCTGAATTATTGTGTTTCTAATTGACCCTGGATGGGAGGAGGAGACCATCCCTTGTACTTGAGAGACAGACAAGCAGAGAGGACTAGAGGGGCAGCAGGTTCAGACCAAGCTTGAGTGCATGTGGATCAGAAAAGGATCAACAAACAGGCTGGACCAGCACACAGGCCATCCTCTGGAACGGATACTGGAAGGTTCACTCTCGTTTCCCTTTAACCTTTTTTCCTTTTTGTGTAAGATAGTTGGGTTGTATAATAAATTTTAATTGTTAAGAAACAAACAATCCCCAGGAAATACTGAATAGGAGCCAGCAACACAAGACCAGCTTGTGTTGTACTTGTTTATTAAGTCTAAAACAAAAACACACTGTACATCCCCACATAGTAACTCTCAATCAATCCCATAGCCAGTCGCTGCAGTAGTCTATAAAACTCGTGTCCTGAACACTGACGGCAGTATGACACCATTGCTCTCTTGCAAGCCTCTTGGTACAACAGGCCATGTCAGTGGACAGGAAAAGCAGGAATAGTATGGAAAAGCTATTCACTAATTCTGTCAATTTTCAGGATATGAGACACACACAGGTGATGACATCGCCTGAAACTGCTCTCCTTCTTAACAAGACAAAACCCTAGAGCTGGAAGTACTAGGCCACAGGATGATTTCAACAAGATGGCCCAGGCCTGGTGAAGAACATGCCCTGTCCTGTGCGGAGAAGACTGCTGGTGGGGGAGGGGCCTGGAGAGGGAGAAGGAAACAAAGGACAGAGCAGGCCCGAGTGCCAGGAAGCTTTAAACTTAACAAATTTATAATTTGATCTAACAATACTGCTTTCGTCCATTTGCTCAATTTTCACACTATCAGGAGCTGTCCCTCCAGCTTGTTTTTAATTAGTCTGAATATATCCTACTCTAAGATATGACTAATTGGCTACCCTGCAGCTATGGTCTGTGGTTACACAGCACGTTTATACATAGGTATATAGTGTAGTCAAATGACAAAGTCTCCCCATTCTTCCCTCCCCTCTAGCACTCTAAATTACAGACTGTTTTCTCCCACGCTGGTAAGTCAGGACTCCAGCGGCGACAGCACCTCCCAGCCGCTCCAAGCCTTTCTCCTTAAGGCGGAGTCCACCAGCTTCCTGCAACCTGACATTGTTCTGTGAGCCTCAAACTGGAAAACTGGGAGCCATCCGTTCCATGTAACTTCTGCTGAACCATGACCCCCATATTTATGGAGAAACCACGTAGGAAGAGTGTTTGCGTTTCACGTGACTTCCAACATCCATTTTCATTTTTGAGGCTAACTTTTCTGTGGCAGAAACCATACCACAGGCAGCAGGTAATGGCTGAATTTGAGTGCTTGGGTTTGTTTCTTCTGCTTCCCTAAAATACATTTCATACTCGTCTAGGGACGGTGGTCTCTATTATCTAGGTGTAGATAATAATGTGTTGAACTAACATTTTCAGTAATGGGCAGGATGCAAGGAGCCTTGCTGGCAGACCCTTCGCTGCTCTGTCCCTGCAGGGCTTTGCTGCTGATGTACTTGGGGTCGGGCAAAGCTCTGTGTTGGGGGCATGGCCCCATTGAGGTAAGAAGGAAGGCTTTTAGGACTTGGGGTACAGGAGTTACTCCGGGACAGAGGCTCTCTCAGGGGAACTTTGGGAGGCCTGTCTTCATCACTGTACGTGTTGGAGGTGACTTCTGACCACCTGTAATCTGGCTTTGCTGGCCTAGGAGGTATAGGAACCCAGCCATCCGAGCTAGGAGAAGCTCTCTGTGTGTAGCTGGATATCCGGCTGGCTGGCTTGTTAAATTACCCAGCTGGTCCCGAGTGAGACCTCCTTAATCTGTGATGGCTTTGAGGTGGGAGAGGAGTTGGATCTGGAACAACTCTGCTCTGGTCAGATGCACAGCTGAGATCTGCCACAGAAACGTCGGGGTGTTAAAATATGCATAGTTGATCCGTCCACACCGACCGGAAGCTTCGCCTGCCTGGAACATCGTATTTGAAATCCGAAGGTGCACAGTCTTCCAAAAGGAAGTCTGTGTCTAAGTTGGTCAGAATTTTTACCTCACAGTCGGCCTCATCCAGAGATACATCTTCTTGGTAACTTGATATCCTTCCTCTGAGTGCCGCCAGGCCTCCCCATCCAGGGGACGTGGTCAGAAAAGGGGCACCAGAGTTCGTGTGAGAGTCAGATCTCACTCTCCACTCAACGGTGGTTCGTCGGCTAGGTCTGGGTAGGGGTTCGAAGTTTACTGCCTATATTCTCCTTGGCTGGTGCCTTAGTTTGAGGTGGACCCCAGGACCCAGATCTGCTTGTCTTAAGTCAACCTGTAGCTTTCTTTCCCCTAGGGGAGAGGGGGCGATGGCGCCCTTCCAGTGCACATCCTTCCTGGTTGGCTCAGCGCTAAGTTTGGGGGGGGGGGAAACCCCAAACATCGCGCATGCGCCTTGCAGCTCTCTTGCCTTCTTTGCTAGCTCTTAGGCTTCCCTGTGGTCTAGCTAGCCAGCTCACCCGCCTGCTCCCACTCGGATCGCGCTCCCTGCATCTCACTCCGCAGCCCGAGTATCAGTTTTATAGTCTGACTTCACACAGCTCTCAAATAGTTAAACCTGGGATGGCATTAGGGTTTATTAACATTCCTGACCTAGAATTTTTATTATTTGCATCTCTGTGGCATCGCCTCACTTTTGCCTCTCTGTCCAGAGTTCTTACATCTTGCCTTTATGTCTGAGTGCATCTGCTACCAATGCCTCTACAGCCTTCTGTCCAGCCCTGTGCTTGTGTCACGGGTTCTTGGAGGACTTTCCGTACTATTTGTTTGGATCTGGGATGGCTGCTCTGTTTTTTGCTGACTCTTCCTCAGTTCATCGAAGTAACCCTCTTTTGCTGGAGCTTTCTCCTGTGCCCTGTATTTAGCTCATACGGATCAATTTTCTTCAAAGGTAAATATTGAAAAAAAAAACCCTCTTAAATATCAGCTGGTAATAGAATATGTTCTCTGGCATTTGCTTTTAGATACTCAAGAAAAACCAACTCCCCAAATGACAGAAGTATAGATTGTAAAAATGACACTGTGTTGACACTTGTTAAAGTTGGATGGTGGATACATTATTTTATTTTGTGGTTATATAGGAATTTTCACAATCAGAAGAAAAACAGAAATACAGAGAGAGGAGTTGAGTACATTAACTTTTAGCTAAGTAGGAAGGATGGAGAGTGGCTGGGAGCAGTACGCTGTGCCTTGTTGACGTGCCTTTTCTATATGCTGTCCTTTTCTATATGCTGTCCTTCTCTATATGCTGTCCTTCTCTATATGCTGTCCTTCTCTATATGCTGTCCTTCTCTATATGCTGTCCTTTTCTATATGCTGTCCTTTTCTATATGCTGTCCTTGGCGTAGAACTTCTTTCTAAAGATTATATCGTTGTTTCACTTTGGATTTCTTGTCATAGTTGATTTTCTCAGGCAAGGGGTTTTGTGTGTGTGTGTGTGTGTGTGTGTGTGTGTGTGTGTTAAACAAAGACATTATTTGGGAAGGGTATGAAAACCTTTATGAGAGGGAGCCTTGCTGCAGGTAGTGGATCACAGGAGATGGACCTTGAGGCTTTATAGCCCAACCTCACTTCCTACTCACTTTATGCTTTCTGACTGTGGGTGCAATGTTACCACCCGGCCTCCTGTTCCTGCCAGCATGCCTTCCCCGCCTGCTTGTATGCCTTTCCCATCCTGATGAAGCATAACCTGGAACAGTGGGCTCAAATAAACACTTTCTCCTTAAGTTGCATTTTATTATACGGCCACATAAAAGCAACTAAGACGGCTGGAGAGATGGCTCAGTGGTTAAGAGCGCTGCCTACTCTTCCAAAGGTCCTGAGTTCAATTCCCAGCAACCATGTGGTGGCTCATAACAATCTGTAATGTGATATGGCGCCCTCTTCTGGCTTGTCGGAGTACATGCAAGCAGAGCACTATATACATAATAATAAATAAATAAATCTTAAAAAAAAAAAAAAAGCAACTAAGACGTAGGATGTCCAAAACTTGGTGCTCCTAATATCCAAGGCTGGATATTTATTGGTGCCATTGCTTTTTTTTTTTTTTTTTTTAATTTTTGCTTTTGTTTCTTAAGGGCTGTCCTGTTTACTATAGCATGTTTAGCAATAGCCCTAGTCTGTGTCAACAAGATACAGTGGCACTGCCTTCTCCTCCCTCTCTACCCCAGTATGGCAACCCAGCATGTCTCTAGTTGGGCAAGAGAGCAAAGTGACATCGTCTGCAGTGCTGAATTATCACAAAGTGACCTTTAGTTGGACGTCCCACATGCTAATGGAGTTGATAGAAGCAGTCAGACGTTAGTTTTTCCATGCTAGAATAAAAGACTATTTGCAGGTTTTTTTGTTTTTGTTTTTGTTGTGTGTTTTTTGTTTTGGTTTTTAGAGACAGGGTTTCTCTGTGTAGCCTTGGATAACCTAGACTCGCTTTGTAGACCAGGCTGGCCCCAAACTCACAGAGATCTACCTGCCTCTGCTTCCCTAAATGCTGGGATTACAGGTGCACTCCATTGTGCTCAGCTGGGTTTAGTTACTATAAATAACTCCTTTAAGCTGTTTTCAGCAGCCTCTTTTACAATAGCATCAGTTGGTTTAATATTTGGGCGTTCTCATCTTTAAATTTTGTTTTATGTGGTGTTTCTTTCTTTTGGCATAAAATATTCAATAACGTTCACTGTTATCCCACTTTATAAAACTCTTCTGCAAGTTGTTATGTTCATTGCTTGTAGACTGTGACCTCATTCTTTTTTCCTGTGTGTGGATACAAGTGCATAGTGCTAGTGTTTTATTTTTAGTGTAATGTCAATTTCACAGTGTCTTTGAAAATATGGCTCTTGCTTAGATTGGGGGTATGGAAATTTATTTGATCAATTTTGTGGTTCTGGGCACAGTGTAAATGAGACATTTTCAGGTGCTGCAGTATATAAATAAGTGAATGTTTTCCTTGGCTCAGTTTATACCATAACTAGCTAGCAACTCTTGCGTTAACTTCTTCAACTGTAAGTGTGCTCATACATATTTCTGATTTAATAAAAACCTTAAAATAGGTTTTTGTACTAATATATTTATAACATGCAGGTGCTTGACATAGAAACATAAATTACACATGAATAAAATTGGTTCAGGGAAATACTAAAATGTGTTAGGGAGGATATTAAAAATATATTTTGATGTTTATTTTACAATCCAACATGAACATTTTTCAGAACTAGGCGACAGCTCAGTGCTCTGTTACATGATTCATTTTCTTTCTTGAACATTTCTAGTCAAATGGTTTTTATTCTTTTTCTATTTCTTTTGAAAAAATTAAATTATTATTTTATTGGCATAGTTGTATAATTTCTTCATTTTGGAATACCTACCAAATCTGAGTACTGAAAACAATCCATGTAATTTTCCCAATAATTTTATTTGTCAGCTCTTTTTATTATACCTTTAAAAAATAGGAACTATATAGCGTATGTGCTTTGCTTCAGAAGAACCACAGATATGTGGGTCGGTCTGTTTAGAGTCGTGGGCATATTTTATGTTTCGGTGAAATACTGACCGCAGTTTAAACTGGTGTTATATGGATTCTGCTAGACATGGAAGCTGGTCTCTGAAATTTAAGCTAATTTAATTTACTTCGTTAAAGGTGCGCGTTTAAAATATTTATTGAGTGCTCACTAAGTGACAGTTGTAACTTTTTATTTATTTAGTTTTTAAAAATGAGGTTCCACTATGTTTTTCAGGCTGGATTTAAATTTCTGAGCTTAGAACATCCTCCTGCCTCAGTCTCCTGAGACACTGGCACTACCTTTTCTCAGCCTCAGCTTTCTTTTTGATTATTGTTTCACATGAATTACCCATTTTTAATCTAATAAAACTCTGATATGACTGAAATAGGATGAATGATTATAAATGATTAACTAAAATAATTAGATAACTAATTTAAAAATTGACATTGATTAAATATTTGTTTACAGAATTATATCCATATGGCAAAGTTCCTTCTCTTTCATTATGTCCCTAGATGACCTCTTCCCAGAAGACCTCTTATTGCTGAATTTGCAAGGATGCTTACATCGCCTCACCCACACTCAACTCCAAATCTTCCCCATTGCGTACTTTCTCTTTGAGAGTAGCTGTGATCTGATGACATACATATATTACAAATTTGTGTTTATTGTTAGTTTCTTTTCCTTCCAACTACGAACTCTTTAAAGAGTTTCTGTCTTGTGGGTTGGTGCAGAGGACTCCAGTATGCTACAAGGACTCTAGTTTCCTGAAATGCTAGCAATAAAGTTTGCTAACAGCCATTTTTGCTACTATTCTCCGGTTCTTAGCAGTTCAAACTGAAAACCCTGGAAGATATTTAAATTATGAAAGAGTGAGCTAAAAAGACTGCTGGTATGGATTTTACTTTATTAAAATTATTGTTTATTCAAATTATGGTGGCTACCATTTTGACCACATGCTATGCTATAGGCTTTACCTATCCTTTATGATTTAGAACACTGTCTGGTTTAACTACTTATTGTTTTAGATTCTTGAGTAGCCTAAGGCTGGTAATTTGTGACAAACAGGTTACTGCCTAACAGTAATTGCTTAACAGACCAGGCCAGCATGGTCAGCATCCATTTGGTCTCTGTCAAGGGGCCTCATCACGTATCACAAAACAGTGTAGAAACGGAAGGGGAGAGTGTGTATTCAAGAGGGCTGTCTAGGAAGGAAGTCATCAGCCAGTGTTCAACATCCTTTTATTTTTAACTCTGCCTCTTCTTGGTAAAGACTTTATCCATTGTCTACTATTTAGCCAGAAATTTCATATTATTATACTTAGTAGATTTATAGTACCCAATGTGCTTTTTAATTCTACTCATTTATTAAAATATTGTGTACCTAACCGTGTGTTAGGAGCTATGTATGGCATGGTGAATAGAACTGCCCTGGCTTCTGTCTACCCTTACAGAGCTTGTAGTCTCCTGAGAAAGATGACAAATCATCACAGGTCTTGAAAGGTGTTTACACTACCTGCCCTCCTCTTGACACCCACATCTTGCTTTGTTATTGGAAACAGAAAATGTCCTCGTAACATTTAAACTTCATTCCACAATTCCACAACACACAGCAAAATCTTGTTTCTTCAGGAGCTTATGACTCTTGAAGCATTGATGGTTCAGAAAATTTGTTCTTTTAACTTTCTTCTTGGAGTTCTTTAAATCATTTATCTATCTTTTTTTTGTTTGTTTGTTTTTCGAGACAGGGTTTCTCTGTGTAGCCTTGGCCATCCTGGACTCACTGTGTAGACCAGGCTGGCCTCGAACTCACAGTGATCTGCCTGCCTCTGCCTCCCGAGTGCTGGGATTAAAGGTGTGTGCCACCACGCCCGGCTCTATCTTTCTTTCTATCTGTCTATCTATCTATCTATCTATCTATCTATCTATCTATCCATCCACCCATCCATCTAATCATCTATCATCAGTGTGTGTGTGTGTGTGTGTGTGTGTGTGTGTACACCACATGCAAGCTTGGTGCTCTGGACTTATGATGGTTGTGTGCCACCACGTAGGTGCTGGGAATTGAAACGGAGCCCTTTATAAGAGCAACCAGGACTCTTAATTATTGAACTATCTCTGAGTTTAAACAGTCTTGGAGACCCACAAAATAGTTTTTATTTTAATATTTCTAACATTTCTTTTATGATGTAATCAAAGTTTGCTAACCCCTTATGAATGGACTACTTCTGCAGGAGTTCATGCCTGGAGAAAATGAATTTTTTTTCTCAGCAGCCATGGCCATCTAGAGCTCTTCATCTAGGGGTGGAACCACATAGAACTTCCCTTTTCCATGCTTACACATGTTAACTATTATTTTTATTATGCTTGTCTTGTTCAGACAACCATAGTGTTGAGATTTCATTGGTACAGTTTTTCATGTAATAGGGAAATCATAGGTCAAAGTGTCTAGTAACAGGTGTCCAGAGCTTCAGCTCATAAACTCCTCCTACTCCATAATATTCTCTGAGCTTTAGGTGTAGGGGTTGGATTGCAACTGTATCAGCTGGTGTTCAGCACCCCAGAGTCCTTTCCTCTCTGCATTTTGACCATTTGTGGGTCTTTGTAATAGTCTCTATCTATTGAGAAAAGTAGGTTCTCTCATGAGAGGTGAGAGATATACTTATCTGTGTGTTAGGATAAGCATTGGAAGTACAGTTATAAATTATATTGGTTTGGGTAAATGTCTCAAGTCTATAATCTTTCCAGCTATGGGTAGTGTTAAATAGAGAATTTTTATTATAATTGCAGTGCTATATCTCAATGTGTACTAAATTATACTCACCCTTTTAAAAAAGAATAGGCTGATGTTTCCTTATTTTGTAAATGCCATATCTACTTATTTTGTGATGAATCAAAGATAATTAACAGGATGGAAACTAAAGCAATCAGCTCTTAAACAACTGAGATTTTCCACCCATTTTTCTTCTTGTATTTCCATAATTATAACCCTTTTGAAATTTCATTTATTTTTAGAAGCATTTCAAAACAATATTTTAAAAGACTCGACCTTACAACAGCTATTTTGTACATTTACATTTTGACAGGAATCTGGTGCTCATCTTTGATACGGTGTTTCTAATAGAGGGTATCTTTTCCATTTCAGTGGAGTCTGAGGGTAGAAGTATTGATCATCTTGTGTTTCTTAGAACTACGGGAGAGGAAGGGAGAACATGGGGGGTGAAGTACAGAGGTTCTTTGTATGTGCATCATGGTTCTTTCTCCTGTGAAAGCCACACTCAGAGAAGTAAAGTCAAGCATTTCAGATATTTGGGAAGCTGTATTTAATCTGAATATTTGTATCCCGAATCCCTAAATATATACAAGAGTCAAAAAGAAATATAGGGCAGAATTTTAGGTAGCCAATTTAATTGTTGGATCTTGCCTAAGGGTGCATTTTCTTTGGTCTGCATGGGTGGTTCTGAAAAGTGGGACCAATGGCAAGTAATTAGCAGTGGAGAATTTTTATATAGACAGATTCATTTTCAATTTCTGGAAAACTGTACAATCTGACCACAGTAAACCTGCTTTCCTTCAGAGTAGCTGTTCGCTGAGTTGAGTGATGGTGTACATGGACAGTAGGGCTGTGCGCCCTAATTCCACCACTGCTTCCTAGATACTGGTATAGTGCAGAGTACCATTTATGGCTGTTAATTACTGAAATCTTTTCTTTTAATTGGTCAGTAACCATGAATTCTTTCTTTCTATTTATCTATCTATCTATCTATCTATCTATCTATCTATCTATCTGTCTAGTTCTTTGAGATATGGTTTCCTTGTGTAGCCCTGGCTGTCCTGTTTACTCAGATAATTAATTTTATACCTTCTCAAGTTTCTGATGGGGTTGAAGACCAAATAATTTTAATTTTACAATTAAGCTTAGTTGCTTAGGATTTCAGAAGAAGTTTTAAAGTCTGGATAGATGTTTTTAATCTGTTAGATACAAGACATGATAGAAATTAATTTAGGTATAAAACCTTAGGCTCATCAAGATAGAATAGATAATATTTGCTTTAAGGTTTCCAAATATCTTTTGACTAAACATTATGTATGTAAGTCTTACTTATTGTTATTTTTATAATTGTTCTTGCTGTACGTTATTCTATAAAAATGGCCTTTTTATTTAGGCAGAAAGGGAGAATTGTTGGGGGCTGGTCTGGTAATATGTGTTCTGATGGTAATTACTATATCCCAGGATCTAGTTGCTGCCCAGACAAGCACACCGTCATGTACACTTATCCTTGTTATGTAATCCTGGCCTAAAAAACTATTTATGTTTGACCATTCAGAAGCCAATACCTGGGCAGGATCAGAGAAAGGCGTGGTGAAGGTTCACAGGCTTTGGGAGAGAGGGATCTTGGGAGCAAGGTATCAGAGAGAATGATGGGTTAGCGTGGAGAAGAACACATGGCCGGTTGGCATAGATGGAAGAAAATGACCCAGATGAAGAACATTAGTGAGGATTTTGGAATTCTGGATAGGAGGTAGCCCAGATAGAAATTATTAGAGCAGATGCCATGGTATGGGGGCCCCAGGTGAATTAAGGCTATTCTAGAATGCATCATGCCTATGTCTTTATTGGTTGTGATAGAGGGTTAGATAATACCGCCATAATAATTGTAAGGCAAATAATAAGCATTATTAGGCCATACCTTTAAATTAACCACCATGAGTCTCCTTCAAAAGAAATCTCCCAGGCTCACCCCCAACTCTGAAGCAAACCACCTTCAATGGGCCCCCTTCCCTCCCTCTCCCAAATCTCTAGTGGAGCACAGAGATCTCCAAACTTCCTTCCTACTCATCCTGTTATCCAAGCCACCCTCTCGGCAGGCATTCCCTGGGAACCCACCAGGGAAGCAAGCAGGCCAGCCAACGTAGAAGGCAGTTGAACTTCAGATGTCTTAACTCTTCTTCCTCTTCTCCAACTCTAATTCCCCAGTCTTATCCCCAGCTCTGCAGCATGCTGCCTGTCCTCAGGGGATTAAGCAAATCCTGATAGAACACCCTTCTCTTTCCTTCCTCCCAGGAACCCCTTCAACTCCTAAGTATTAGCTTCCAATACCCAGAAATAAATTTTATCTGTAAACTCCAGTGGCCACATCTGTCAGGATCCCAGAATTCCCAATGAGGCAACACCCACTCACTGCTCCCTTCTAAGAGCGAGAGAGTACATCAGAACCCAAAGAACAAAAACACCCACCCAACAACACAAGACACACATCAGCACTTAGAATTACAATTATCCCTAAGCCAGATTTCTGGATGACAGCATAAAAACACTATCAGTAATAGCTAGGACAATATGACTCCACTGGAGCCCAGCAGCACTACTGCAGGAGGCCTGAGACTTGCAACTGAGCTGACCCACAAGACAAGAACCTTAAAATAGCATTTATGAAAGTAATAGAGGTCCTTAAGAGGAATTTATTCCCCTACTCCCTTAGGAACATGTTTATTTTCTAGTGAGATACAGAAAAGAGATGGATTTGGATAGGAGGGGAGGTGTAGAGTAACTGGGAGGAGTAGAAGGGTGTGGAACCATAATCAGGATTATATTGTACAAGAAAAAAAAACTATTCTCAATAAAAGTGTGTGTGTGTTTGTGTGTGTGTGTGTGTGTAAGAGTAGGTGGTAGGCTGCTGAATGCTCAAGTGAGGCAAGAACTAAAGATAAGCTACAGAAAAAAGATTGCTGGTTGATGCTGAGACTATTCTTTAGTTTCATGAGTAGAAGTTGCATTATAAAAGGTTGAGGAGTGAGAGAATAGAGTAGGACACAGCACACCATCCTTCATCATCCTCCTGAAAAATCTCACTATTTCCTTAACAAACCACAGTTTCAAACATTCAGTTAGGCTGTTAGAGACTAAATTAAAATGCACTGTTTTTAGTATTTGGCTTGTGACTACTAACGTTTACTTAATTGACTGTAGCACAGGCTAGCCTCAAACTCACTATGTAGCCCATGTTAACCTTGCATTTGTGAGATGTTTGTGTCAGTCTCTGGAATACTGAGATTATGGCACGTGCCAACACATGTAGCTTAACCAACAGTTTACATCTTTAGGGGTTGGATGAAAAAGTAATTTTTATATTTACATTTCAAATTGTAGAGGGGAGTATTCTTTTCATCATTATCAGTTTGTTGCAGTATGTAGAATTTTCTTGTTCAAATAAAAAAAACATGCTCATTTCCTTTCTATAAGCACAGACCATTACTTCTGGTCGTGAAATAAAGTATTCAAATGGTCAGAGAATTCTCAAACACTTCTTTATAGTGTCCGCTTTAATTGGCCTACTATTTCTCTACTATTTCTTCTTTCTCTACTATACATTACGGATCTCGTGACTTGATCAAATGGCTTACATTTTCTTATCCTTAGTTTCAGTATTTGCAAACTATTATAAATCTTGACTTCCCTGTTGGTCATGCAGAGCATGACAAAAAAAAAAAAAAATTGAGGGAAATTGTGAAGCTACAGTGCACTCACAGAAGGGCTACATATCACCACCAGCGGACTCACTAACACTTGCCAGATTCCAAATTGCGTTCTTCATTTTGTTGTAACTAGAACAAAAATAGAGTTACCTTCTCTAAAATTAAGATGACAAATTTGAGGAAACTATACATGATACGGGACCATTGTAGTATGTAACATTACTGAAGAACAGATACAGTTGCTCTTGAGATCTTTGTGACTAGCCACAGACAAAACAGCATGGCAGTCTTGATTGCACCTGCTGTTGAGAGGAGGGGTGATGACAAAGCTGCTTTCCCGGCAGCTGCTTTGTCTTTAGGCTACATTTTGTAACAGTTCTCACATTATCCTAGCTCACTGCTTTATGATATGTGCTATCTAAAGTCTACTCATTACTAGTGCACTGGAAAGCTGTACACAAGGGATACGTGCTCTGCTAAAATGCAGATGAGAAAGTCATGCACCATAATAAAATGAGACCCGAATGTTCAAGAACTGTAGGCTGAGTGATTTGTATGAGTATATACGTGGCTAAAAAATCAACACTGGGCCCATTATCATAGGGTATCCCTGTGTCTGTTTATTTTTATAGCAAACGGAAAGCTAAACATTACTTTATCAGTAGTTATTTGTTTTGAATTGAGGCTTTTTTTCCTGGGAAAAACAGTCCACACTCTTTACCAGGAAGCAAAAACCATTGATCTGGCCATAAAATGTGACTTTCATTTGATATTTTACACAATAAAGACAAAAGTAATAGGAAAGTGTATTTAATTAAAAATAGATTTTCATACAATATATTTGGATCATGTTTTCTTCTCCCCCAGCTCATCTTAGAGTCTCCCCTTTTCCCACCTACCCAAACCCACACCCTTTCTTTCTCTCTTTCATGAGACTACAAACAGGCATCTAGATATTATAAAATAAAAAGATTAAATAAAACCAAACCAATAGAAAAAGTGAGCCAAAGACAAGGCACAAGAAAAACATATGCGCACACACATGCGTATACACACACACACACACACACACACACACACACACACACACACACACACATTAGCACACAGAAAATCTTTAACAACAAAATTAGAGACCATAATACACAAGCAAAAGTTCTATAAGATAAAAAGCAAAATGCCCAGACAAAGCACTGTAAGACAAAACCAAAAACCACCTCCAAAAGTAGCATTGAATCCATTGTGTTGGCTCTCTGCTGTTAGGATAGTTTGTATAGCAGTAAAAGTCAGTTGCAGAAAACTGATTTTTCCTTTGTGAGTTTTGAGGGTTGTCAATCAGAGATGGCTTCTGTATAGGAATGAGTGTTTGTGTCTACTTATCTCAATGTTGTTACCCCATTTGTGTAGGCCCCGTGCACGAACTCACTGCCTCTGTGAGTTCATATGTGCATAGGTTCCCCTGTGTCAAGAAGGCCTTCTTTCCTAGGTGTTCTCTGACTCCCTACTCTCCCATCCCCCATCCCACCCCTGGCTCTTATAATCTTCCTGCCTCTTCTGCATGATTCCCTGACCGGAGGATAGAGATTTGATGAAGACATTCCACTTACAATTAGAGTGTACTAAGGTCTCTCGCTCCCTACACATTGCCCAGGTGTTGGCCTCTGCATTAATTCCCATCTGCTGCAGCAGGAAGCTTCTCTAACGATGGCTGATGGAGATAATTCAAATTGAGTTGTTGGCCAAAGAAGCCCCATGGAAGACCCCAAACAACTCAGGCGGTTGCCAAGGATATTGCTTGCTCCCTACAAACTGATGATAAGGCCCTACTGCTGCAAACATGTATATGACTCACTGAAAATTGAGAAGGTGAGCTGGTGTCTACCTAGAGCCTTCACCTCTACAGACTATTGCTCATGGGACTGGAAGACGCTCTCCATACTAACAGAGGAAGCAGGCGGACACCCGTGAAGCTACAAGCCCTGTGATCTACAGTGGTGGTCTGCCTATAACATACATGAGTACAGTATGGCAGACCGTTGTGGGAGTAACCAGCTACCATCTGATCAGACTTAAAGTCCACTCCACAAGACAGAAGCCATGCCTGGCACTGCTCAGGTGTCCATGAACATGAAACTAACTATGTCACTGACTTAGGGGAAGATAACACAGTACTGTTCTTCTAGAAGAATATAGCAGTAATGTAACTCGTAAGGACATTCTGCTATGATCACACATCAGGAAGATTAAAAAAAATAAGCCTTTTATGATAACTTGAGAATCATAAATAGAAGCCTCCAAACTGAATGCTTGCTTATGAATGTGACTTGTGAAATTTGGATCCAATTACCAGATCCTGAGAGCCTTGAAATTTAAAATGACATTAATGACAGCAACAAAAAAAATTCCACCAAATTTCCATTAAAATAAAACAATTTCCAACTTGCAGTTTTTGAAAAAAAAAATGGATAGTTTTGGCAGTTTCCAGTTAAATATTTGAGCCTGGGTACTGTGCAGCTGGAGCATATTTTATTCATCACATTAACCACACAGTAAATAAATAAATACCACAGTCATTTACTTTGCTAGTGTAGCTAAAAAGTCAAGTATTAACTTTGCTAAAACATGCAGAAGTAAAGAAGTAATGAGGATCGCTATTTGAGTGCTATGCACAAAATGGCATTCTTACATTTTTGGATAATTTAAATATTTTTTTTTATCTATACCCACAAAATATGTGGTTTCCAGATGTAATTTTGACTTCTTTCATTTTTTGACCCACTTGTGCATAGATTCTTTATCCTTGACCTTATACATTTGTTTAACTGATAGTTTGATGGGAACACTTTATTATTATATTATTTGGAGAATTTCTGTCAATTCTTTTTACTTCAAACTTAGTTTCATTCACATTATATCTTTTCCTTCACACTTTACTTTCATTACTTTTATGAGTTTGATGAAAAATATCTGTCAATTTGAACTATTATGTAAATATATACTATCTGAGTTTAAATCAAAAGTTATTTAACCCCAAAGTTTCTTTTCATGTTTTTAAAATATCATTTTGGCTGGCACAGAGTAAAAGAAAAGTATGCTTTTGATAGACATTTTGGAATAAGTATATTCTTTTACTCTGCCCCATAATAAAAAATGGGATATCAGATCACATTTTGGTAATAATTGAATTTCATATTTTTGCTTCCAAAACATAGGTGTGCATTTCCACACAAAATTTAAGATGGGAGGGTAGATGAGTTGTTTTGAATGAAGACTGTTATTGTATGCAAGCAAAATAAGTTATATAAAATTAAATATTAACAGAAATAATATAATCCAAATTTACATTTATGATATTTTCAAGAGCTCTAAACAAATTAGCATGCAGTTTCTCTTAGGCTTTCTGTGAAACTAAGAGGTCTGTTGGGAAATCCCAGTTTTGGAGATCCAAACTTGTGTGGAGAAATTATCAAAATCAAAACTATATACATTCTTTTATTCAGTTGAGTAGCAACTATTACAGTAAGTCAATACAGTATTTAGTTTGTAGTTATAAAGAGCCAGAGGTCAATAGGGGATTGCGTCACACACCTGAAGTGCTTTCCAGAAGGAGTGGCGGTTAAAGAAACTGCCTCACCTCTCAGGATGAGATTTGGAAAATCTGGTTTAAGATAAGATTGATAACCAGAATAGACTCTTAACCTTGACCGTGGAATGAACGTAAATGTTACAGAATGCAAGCCAATCAGGGCACAGGGCTAGAGCAACCAGGGCTTTTGTTTGCTTGTTTGTTTTTTTTTGTTTTTGAGACAGTGTTTCTCTACCTAGCCCTGGCTGCCTTGGAACACACTCTGTGGACCAGATTGGCCTTGAACTCACAGCAATCTCTGTTTCAGCTGCTGGAGTTCCAGGGTTACCAGAGTGAACCATTGTTCATGACTCAAATGTTCTTTCTTTGTGTTGTTAGTCAAAGTATTTTACATGTTTTACGTATAACCTCTCTTGATATGTTTGAAGAAAATATTTACCTTTATTCTAAAGAAAACTAATTTGATGATGCATAACTCTTATAATGTAACTTGGTGAGGGCTCTTCTCTGAAGTATTTTAAGAACCTTTGTGATAATATTTTCCTGCTAGACTTTTTGGAGGCATTTCACCATAGCAGTAATCAGTAGGACCTGGAGCTGACAGCCTGGATTTCAACCAGGGCTATGTCACTCATTAATTATTGATTTAGGTAGATCAGTAAACCTGCTTACTACTTTTTCTCATCTCTAAATGCCAGCAATAACCATATTTTTAAGCTTAGTTAATGTGTAAATAAATCATTCTCTTAGTCTGTGACATTGCCTTTGCCAGTGTTTTTTTTTTACAATACTTTTTGTTCTTTTCTTTACCTTTCTTTTGTGGTACTAGGGCTCAAACCCAAGACCTTTGGCATGTTAGTCAAGTGCTGTACCACTGAGCTACCATGCCCAGCCTATTATATTCCACTTTGTGTTATCTTAGCACAATATACGAGTCTAGGTAATAGAACAGAGCTTTATTTCTTACATTTCTAGGGAACTAAAAGTCCATGATCAGGGGCTTGCATGGGGCTAGTAAATGGCCTTCTTGTTGCATCACCTATGGTAGAAGGTGGAAGAAGAAAGGAATGGGAAAGTGAGCAAAAAAGAACGAACAGGAAGAGACAGGGGAGGAGGAGTAGAGCAAGTATGAAGAATGAGGAAGATGAAGGAGAGATTTTCCCTCTTGTGAGAGGGCAAAGATTTAATTTTTATAATAAGCTTAATCTAAAGATAGTCAAACTCACTCCATAACATTGATGCATGCAAGATCATCCTTGAAATATTAGTGCCATATTCCAGTGCTGTCACATGATGGATTGTGTTTTCCAGCACATGAGTTATAGAGTGTATATTCACACTATAGCAAGTACATAATTAATACCCAGTAATTGTGAGTTTGTATTGTCATGACATAAAAATAATAACTTGAGGTGGGCTTTGCTTCTCAGTAGGGAATAGTACTTATCCTTGGCCTTAGCTGTTGGGGCTCTTATAAGGAAATACTTGAGGTTGGGCAGTTTATTCTTATAAGTGCATTGGCTGTTCTTCCAGAGGTCCCAGGTTTGATTCCCAATATCCACATGGCAGCTCAGAACTGTTTGTTACTCTAGTCCCAGGGGAACCAATGCCCTCTTTTGGCCTCTGAAGGACACTACACAAGTGTGGTGCATAGAGATACTTACAGGAAAACCACTCATGTGCAAAATAATAAAGGAAATAATATTTAAAATCCATGGGTAAGATTTGGATTAAAAGGTGGACTGTAACATTAAAAAATGTTTTTCAACATTTCTAGTATTGCTTTTTAACTCAATGTACCTCAATTATTCCCCTCCTCCAGCCACCTTAGGACCCCATCTGATATCTTTCCCAATTTTATTTCCTCATTATTTATGTATTTTTAATTGTTTGAGAATTTCATACACACACACACACACACACACACACACACACACACACACACACATATACAATGTGTTTTGATCAAATGCACCCACCATTCCCTCCCATTCAATTTCTTCTTATTTCCACCCCCACGTTTCCTTCCCAATAGAATATCTCAAACATGCATATCTAAAGGGTCAAAGCTAGTATATTAGAGAGAACCTGTAGCATTCATCTTTCTATGCATGAGTTATCTCAATCAGGGTGATTACCTGCCAATTTTGTTTTTCTTTACTGTTGACTATTATTCATTTTTTGGTGTGTGTCACACTACTGCTACTCACTTGTCAATTAATGGACATCTAAGGCTATTTCCATTTTCTGGCTATTATGAATAAAGAAGCAATGAACATGGGTGAGCAAATATCTCTGAAAGAGGAGACAGAATCCCTTAGGAACATGCCCAAGAATGGTATAGATCAATCATTTATTTCCACTGATTTTAATAATCTCTATAAAGTGGCTACATCATCAACAATGGATGCATTCACTTTCCTCCATATTCATGCCAGCATTCGTTGTTGTTGTTACTACTATTATTATCATTCTGATTAGAGTAAAGTGAAATTTCAAGGTATTTTTAATTTTCATTTGCTTGATGCTAAGGATGTTGAATATTAAAAATATTTCTCAACCATTTGCAGTTTTCCTTTGAAAACTATCTGTTTAGGTTCTTGCCACAATTTTAATTTTTTAAAATGTATGTGTGCTCTGTCTGCATGTACACCTTCATGCCAGAAGAGGGCATCAGATGTCTTTATACATGGCCACGAGCCAGAATGTGGTTGCTGGGACATCCAGAGTTCAGGACCCCCAGAAAAGTAGCCAGTGCTCTTAACTGCTGAACCATCTCACTAAATTGGTTGTTTTCTTGGTGTTAAGCTGTTTGAACTCTTTGTATGTCTTATATTCAGGTGTATGACTAGTAAATTTATTTTTCTCTTCTCTAGAATAATGTTCCTCTTTGCTGTACAGAAACTTTTTAGTTTCATGAGGTTCATTTTGTCAATTGTTGATCTTAATGTCTGCACTAAAGCAGTCTTGTTTAGAAAGTCCTTTCTGTGTCTGTAAGTTGAAATGTATTCCTTATTTTATTTTCTAAAAAATTCAGGGTATCCAATATTTTTGTTGATGTTCTTGAGGCATTTAAAGTTGAGTTTCATGTAGAATGAGAGAGAATGATCTCATTTATCCTTCTATGTATAGCTGTCTAGTTCGACCAACACTATTTGTTGAAGGTGCTATATTTTCTCCAGTGTATACAGTTGACCTCTTTGTCTAAAAACAGATGGCTGTAGAAGTGTTGACTCATATCTGGGTCCTCAATTCTATTCCATTGATCACTATGTCTTTTTTTTTTTTTTTTTTTTTTTTTTTTTTTTTTTTTGTGCCATTGGCATGCCTTTTAAAAAGATTTCTATAGCTCTATAGTATAATTTGAAATTATGGATAGTATTTTTCCTAACTTGCTTTCTGTGGCTGTGATAAAGACTGTGACCAAAACCAACTTGGTAAATAAAGGGTTTATTTGGCTGACATGCACACTCTAGTCAGACCATCATTAAGAGAAGCCAAGGAAGAAACTCAAGCATGACAGGACCTGGGGTCAGGATGGAATCCGAGACCATGGATAGATGCTGTACACTGCTTTGCTTCCCATGGCTGTCTTAGCTTTTTTCTTATACAAACCAGGACAATCTGCGTAGGATTGGCACTGTCCCTAGGGTACTGGCTCTCTCTCATCAATCAGTATTCAGGAAAATGCCCTCACGAATTTGCCTACAGGCAACCAAATAGAGGAAATCTTTCAAGTAAGGATCTCGCTTCCCATATGATTCTAGATTTTGTCAAGTTGAAAAAAAGCTAACTGGTGTACATATATGTCCAGTAATACTTTACTGTTCAGAATTTGTTGGGCTCTCCTGGTCTTTTTTGTTTTCATATTAAAATTAAGATTATGTTTTCAATTCCTGTGAAGAACTTCATTGGGACTTTGGTGGGGATTGCATTGACCCTGAAAATTCCTTTTGGTAGGGCGGCCATTTTCAACATACTAACTCTATTAATCCACGAGCATCAGAGCTCTTTCAGTCTTCTGGTATATTCCTCAGTGTCTTAAAGTTCTCATTGTACAAGTCTTTCTTTTCCTTATATATCCCACGACTGTCTGTCTGTCTGTCTGTCTGTCTATCTATCTATCCATCTATTATCTATCTATCTATCCATCTATCATATCACATCTTTATCATTTATGAATGAGGGTGATCTTCTTGGTATCTTTGCCCTTCAAATATAGAAATGCTACTGATATTTCTGTGTTATTTGCTGAATGTGTCTATCAGCTGCAAGAGTTTTATTACAGAATCCTCAGAGCCTTTTGTATGTGGAATCATATCACTGGGAAATAGGGGTATTTTGACTTCTTTGGTGTTGTAGTCCCACTCATCTCCTTCCCTTGTTATTAGATAGAAGTTCAAGCACTATATTGAACAGAAGTATAGGGAGAAAACATTCTGGACCTATCTTAACTTTAGTGGAAATATTTTCAGTTTTTCTCATTTACATGTTATTGGCTTGTTGTATATTATATTTATTATGTTGAGATATGTCACCTGTATCCCTATATTCTCCACGACCTTTATCATGAAGGACTGTTAGATTTTGTCAAAGGCCTTTTGTGCATCGAAGATGACCATGTGGTTTTGTTCTTGAGTCTGTTTATGTAATACATGTATTGATTTACAGATGTTGAACTATCCCTGCATCTCTTGGATGAATCTGAGCTGATTATAGTAGATGATATATTACACATATGTGCAATAAAATACCTACAGCCGGAAGAAACATGACACAATCAGAAATCATATAAAAGTTACATTCCTAGTGTTTTGGCTATTTATATTTGGCAACCTTGAAGAGAACATCTTTCCTATATTGGTGAGTGTTAAATGCTGAATATAAATCAATATCTATCATATCTCATCATTATCAACCTAAAACATCTATCTAGACCTAAAAACATCTTACTCTACATCTAGAAAGCACTTTATTTGAAAATATAATTTCATGTACCTCCAGAGAAAAATTTACCAAAGTTTTGAAAAAAATCTTAAAAGTATTAAAACAATTTCCACTATTTACATGTAATCTATTTTGTATTTCTTCCCAATACTTCACAGAAAATCTTTTACTTGAAATGGATGTTGTGTGAAGATAGCTGTGTTGCATTGCTGTCATAGCTACCTGCGCGGAGGCACTGGTCCCTCTAGAGGGCAGTGTTCCACTTCTGCATCCCAAACCAGGGAAGCCAGGTTGCCTTCCAGAAAGGATGGATGTGGTTCTTGTGGCTCACTGCCTCTTGTTTCAAAACAGTCATTTAACATGACAGACTTTGAACAAGAAAATATCCAAGATGATTACAGCTCCCATAAGCTAATATTTGATTTGGAATTTTAAGGACAATTTCTTTGGCTTTTCTTCTGTTTCCTAAGAAGGTGTAGAAGGTGCTTGTTTTATACTTCACATTTCATTTATAACTGAGTTCTATTTTCTGAAAAATAAATTTTCTCTATTCCTAAAATATGCTTCACTTAACCTTCCATATTTGTGACTAGACATGCTTATGAAACAAAACATTTAAAAAGCCAACTAAAACAAAACCCAAGAGAATTTTCTTTGTCTTCTGGTTTCAATATTTTATTTCTCTCCTCTGACTTGTTATTTATATGTTTCCCTTAATTTTTGCCTAGTCTTTTAAATATAGCTATAGAAACTGGTGAAATAATTGTAATAAATGTTATAATATTTACTATCATTACATTTTAGATTATCCCTTTTGTACCATAGCCTCCTTCTTCTTCTTCTTCTTCTTCTTCTTCTTCTTCTTCTTCTTCTTCTTCTTCTTCTTCTTCTTCTTCTTCTTCTTTTTAACAGAAGTAATCCACTTTATTTTTCTTGTAAAAACCCTTATGTGGTAGCCACAGCTGGAGCCTGGGTCCTCTGAACAGACACTCTGGTGTGGGTTTTCACAAGATGATCAGTGAATTCCTGATAAGGAGACTTGGTGAACACAGTTTCTTTCCAGAGGTCGGGTGTCAGGTAGCTGTAGGTCTTGGAAATGGCATCAAAAGTGGCCTTGGCAAAGTTGCCCAGGGTGGCAGTACAGCCCCTGGCTGATGTGTAGCAGTCATCAATACTGGCCATCATCAGTAGCTTCTCGGGCACAGGAGCTGAGACAATGCCAGTGCGTCTGGGGGCAGGGATGAGACGCACCAAAACAGAGCCACAGCGGCCTGTCACCTTGCATGGAACAGTGTGTGGCTTGCCAATCTTGTTCCCCCAGTAGCCTCTCCGCACAGGGACGATGGAAAGCTTGGCCAAGATGATGGCCCCTCGGATAGCAGTGCCTATCTCCTTGGAGCACTTAACACCAAGACCAACGTGACCATTGTAGTCCCCTATAGCGACAAAAGCCTTGAACCTGGTCCGCTGGCCAGCCCGTGTCTGCTTCTGCACTGGCATGATCTTGAGAACCTCATCCTTTAGGGATGCGCCCAGGAAAAAGTCAATAATCTCGGACTCCTTAATGGGCAGGGAGAACAGATAAATCTCCTCCAAGGACTTGATCTTCATATCCTTAACCAGGCGGCTCAGTTTGGTGACGGGGATCCACTCCTTGTCTTCGGCTTTTCCTCCACGAGCCCAGCGGCCTCGACCACGGCCACGGCCACGGCCTCGGCCTCGGCCACTACCGCGGCCCCTAAGACCACTGCCAAATCCTCCGCGGAAGCCGCCTCGCCCTCCTAATCCTGGGCCCCCGGGTCCTCCGGGCCCTCCCGCTGCACCGGCGGCATCCGCCATTTGGTGTTTCCCCGAGGAAGAAGAAGCCCATAGCCATCTTCTTTCTTCCTCTTCTTCTCTTCAACCTCTTGTTTTTCCCTTTACAGATCTTCCACCTCTTCTTTTAAAAATGTCCACAAAACAGATAGATTCGTTAAAAGAACAGTAAAAAATCTCTTTTATCTGGCTTACCCACTTCATTATCCTTAAAAGAAAATACAGAATTATTTATATGATAGGCAAAAGTCTATGATAGTTCTAAATATTTCTAGGCCCTTATGTCTTCTGTGAATAGATTTTTTTTTTCTACTGGAGCTCATTTAGTCATGAGAACTCTTTAAGTCTGTGTCTTGAAATCAGAACTAGAAGCTTGGTAGGTATATTGAAAAAGTAACAGGCTTTCTGTTCAAGAAAAGGTCTTTATTGATGTTTTGAACTGGAGGGGAGCCATAAAGCAATGACCTTCCAGTGGCCTCTAGTGGCTGAGGGCAGTCCCTAGTAGACCAGAAAAACGAGTAGTTATGGGAATAGACCCGAGCTCCAGGTGTGGATGAACATCTGGTAGAACTTTTACTTCAGTTTCGTGACACACCAAACAAGCTTTAGCCACACCTAGTCTTTGGGTCTATAAAAATATAAAATAATAACTAGGTGTAGTGACTATTTTGAGAATCTAGGATTAAGCAGGGCCTGATGGCACAGGCCTTTAATCCCAGCACTCAGGAAGGCACAGGCAGGGGGATCACTGTGAGTTCTAGGCCAGCCTGGTCTACAGAGTGAGTCCAGGACAGCCAAGATTATACAAAGAAACTTGTCTTGAAACCCCCTTGGCCCCCAAAATCTAAGATTGTTGTTATGCAGTGGTCGAAACCCAGTGGAAAGTAAGTAAAGTTCTCGAATATCACGTGTAAGGAGTTTCTGGAAAAGTACAAAGTGTCACATGATTAGCCATGAAACAATGCTCAGTTTGTGGTGGTTTGCCAGCCTGCAGCATCTTTTCCCTATAGTCTTTGCTGTGGGGTTGCCTATCTCCACAGGGAAGACCCAGTGAACTCATACCATTTAGAGAATACTACTCCAAGAAGATGCAACCGAAGCACTTCTAATCTGAATGAACCTTGGGATTGGGGTGCATACACCTTTGCTTTCTTCCGAACCTGGCGATGAGAATGCCGAGGCTTACGGGCCTTGAAGACTCAAAGGTGATTCTGACGTTTCTCACAGGTCTCTGGCTTATATTAGAAGATTAAGTGATGCACACTGGTAACTGAGGAATGCTGAGAGTGGAGAAACAGTCTCCCCAGGGAAGAGGTCATACCAGAGAGTTACCAAATACCAAATGGTTATACTGAAAACAAACGTGCAAATAACATTATATGAATTGAGCTAGTTGCGGTTATGTATTTAACAACAATTAAAAAAAGGACGCCATTGGATTTGAAAGAGACTAAGGATGGCTAGGTATATGGGAGGGTTGGATGGAGGAAATGTTTTAATAATTTAGTAAAATTAGATGATATAAAGAGACTAACGGTTTAAAAATGTTCCTGTGTTCTTTTCAGTCTTGGATTAATATAAATGTGCTCATTGAAAATGCAAATCAAAAGGACTCTGAGATTCCGTCTTAGATCTGTCAGATTGTCTAAGATCAAAAACTTAAGTGACAGCACATGCTGGAGAGGGTGTGGAGAAAGGGGAACACTCCTCCATTGCTGGTGGGAGTGCAAATTTGTACAATCACTCTGGAAATAAATCTAGTGCTTTCTCAGAAACTTGGGAAAATACCTACATCGAGACCCAGCTATACCACTCCTGGCCATATACCCAAAAGATGCTCCACCATATAACAAGGACACTTGCTCAACTATGTTCATAACAGCCTTATTTGTAATAGCCAGAATCTGGAAACAACCGCTATGTCTCTCAACCAATACAGAAACAATGGTACATTTACACAATGGAATATACTCAGGTATTAACAGCAGTGAAATCATGCAATTTGCAGGGAAATGGATGGAATCAGAAAATATCATCCTCAGTGAGGTAACCCAGACACAGAAAGACATACATGGTACGTGCTCACTTATAAGCAAATTTTAGCCACATAGTACACTATAAACACACTACAGTTCACAGACCCGAAGAAGATAAGTTACAAGAAGTACCCAAGGGGAGATGTTTAAATCTCACTCAGAAAGGGAAATACAATAGACAGCAGAAGTGGTTGAAGAAAGGAAACAAGGTAAGAAAGGAGATCAGACCTCGGGGGCGGTGGGCAGAGGGGGCTTGGGAGGACTGAGGGCCTGTAGAGAGAAGAGAAACCATGGGTGGAGGAACTGCTGTTTAAGCTTTTGAGTAGGATATGGGGGTGACTCCAGCTGAGACTCCTATTAGTGGGGATCATGAAGACTGAAGATGACACCTTCTAACTAGACATGACTCCTAGTGGAGGGAGGGGAGTGCCAACCCACCCAGAAAAACCTCAGCTCAAAATTTACCCTGCCTACAAGATGTGCAGGCATAAAGAGAGCAGAGATTGAGAGAATGTCCAACCAATGCTGGGCCCAACCTGAGACCCACCCCATGGGAGAGAGCCAACCCCTGACACTACTAATGACATTCAGCTATTTTTTACAGCATAACTGTCCTCTGACAGGCCCCATCCAGCAGCAATCAAAACAGATGCTGAAACTCATATCCAAACATTGGGTGAAGCATAGGGAGTCTTGTGGAAAAGTGGGGTAGAGGATGTGGGGGGGCAGGGAGGATAGAAGGATCTGGAGGGAACAGGAGCTCTCCAGGAAGACCAACAAAGCCAACTAACTAGAGAGGCTTGTGGAGACTGAAACACCAACCAAGGACCATGCATGGACTGGATCCAGGCGCCCTACACAGACGTAGCTGATGGGTTTTCATGTTGGTCCCCGGTAAGGGCAACAGGGGCTGTCTCTGACATGGAGTCTGTTACCTTGCCCTTTGATCCCTTCCCACTGGCAGGCCTGCTTTGCCAGACCACAGTGAAGAGGATGTGCTCAGTCCTGATTCGATGTGATGTGCTGGGGTGAGTTGGAATGGGGGTTCCTTTTTTTCTGAGGAAGGAGTAGGGGATGAGATGGGGGGAGGAAGAAGGGAGGGTGGAACTGGAGGAGAGGAGGGAGGGGGGCTATGATTGGGATGTAAAGCAAATGAATGAATGAATGAATGAATGAATGAATAATGATATAGCAGCCAGTTGTATAACTGTGAAACTTGGTGATGCTCTTCAATCTTTATATTTGCTATCTATAAGCATTTGAGTTTCAAATTCAGTACTATTTCCCTTAATAATGTAGCTCACATCTGTTAGCTTATTTTTTAAAATTACCAGGTTATTTGATCAAGACATTGGTTAATCTGAACCCACATTCCATGTTGGACATACCTTCCTGATGGAAGTCAGGGTACTGTTGAACACGTGCCAGGGTGTAATTTACCCATCATCTTACAAGAGATGCAGCAGATAACGTGCCTTTGGTTTTCTGTAGTTCAGCAAAGCAGAGCTTCACTATTCTACCACAAGAGCAGAATGTTGCCTGTACCCATAAGGGGAGGAAAGGACGTAGCATATTTTGCACATTATTCTTCAAAAGCTTAGAGAAAATAATCAGCCTGATTCTCAGTGTCCTGGCTGTCAAAATGAATATACAACTCCCCCTTGTTTTCATTAAGATGAAACCCTAGGAGACAGACACGTTTCATAACTCAGTACTTCTTAGCGTTTGTGTGAGTGATGCGTAATGCACCCAAAACATGTTTGTTTTACAATATTCTTCACTTGAAATTTGATCCCCAGCTCTTACACTTAAAGGTTATTATTGGTGATTTATTAGCTTGTTTTATTTGAGGTTTACAATCTTGAGTGTGAATAGTTCAAAAACACAGCTAGTATTTTATTGCTGAGCCAAGAATTTTTATGGCTCCTAAACAAATATTGGAAGGCAGTTCATCAGAATGTGTGAAAAGCATTAGTGTTTTCAGAAACAGTGTATGTGTCAGTTTATTTATAAATATCCTGGAAAGTAGCTATTGTGGTGTAACAAACACACTGAAGGGGTGAAGTAGGAAAACTGAACCATTGATTTAATACTTATCTACTTTATTTGTTAAATAATGTATATTATTTTGATAAATAATCAAAAAAGAAGTACGTTTCACATTCCAGTGAGTTTAATAAAAAGAGTTGATTTTCTGTTCTGCATTTGTGGTGTTAAAAGAAAGAAAAAGGAAAACAAGGAAGAAAGAAAAGTCATGTATACAACAAACAACTTGGGAGCACTGGGAAGTGCTTTTCATCTGAAGATAAAAGGCTGGGTTCTCCTTTATTTCAGTTTTAGATTCTTGCTCTAGGTATAATTCTAGATAATTCTCACCACTGAATGTTTGTGTTTGCTATTGAACTTTACTTTTAATGTGAACCTTGTTTCTGATGGTCAATCAAGCTTCCAGATGTTGCTTAACACAAAAACTGATATGTAAATTTTTTTTCAGAAAAAAAAAAAAAAAACCCAAAACCTTTTCAGATTTTTAAAAATTAAAGCAACTCAGCTAAATAATATGTCCTATGGAACTACTTCATCTTAATTCAGGGACAAAAAAAAAAAAAAAAAAAAAGAAAAAAGAAATGCTACCTTAGAGGATGCTAGCATAGGTCAATTTTTTTTTTTTTTTTTTTTTATTCCTTGCCAACTGTACAGTTCATTGTTCGGTCACCTGTGTCTGTCAGTCACAGATGTAAGAGAATTCTCAGCAACCACATTGTGCTTGAAACCTTCCATGGAAGCTTTAAACATTGTTTGGCTTTCTATTTCCCGAGAAAGGTTAAGCCCTTTACTTTCAAACCAGAAACCTTCACTAATTAGAGACTCTACTTTGTCACTAAATGTGTCATGTCCAAGATCCTCCCTGCTGTGATCTGAGGCATGCTGTTCAGTAGCATTAACTGACCAAGGACCATAGATGACAGTAGGGTACTGTCTACTATTTTCCATGTGGTGAACTTTTCGCTGGCTATACAGCCAACTCACTTAACAGGCTCTAGGTAGGACTGGATGAGAGATACAGAGCAGTTTAAAAATTATTTTTCACTTACAACATTTACCTTCTTAGTATGAGCGAGGTCCACATTGGCACAATGTAACAAAAATAATGAAAACAGTTATTAAAATTTTAAACTCTTTAAAAATATCCAAGAACAATTTTAATTATTTATTTTATTATTTAGGTTATTTATTTACTTTACATGTTCCCCATTTCTCCTCTCAGTCTCTCTCACCTTCCCTTCCCCCATTCACCCCTCCTCCCCTTCTATTCAGAAAAGAGGAGATTAGTATCAGACAGCCTTGGCATATCAGGTTTGCATTAAGACTAGGTGCATCTTCTTCTATTGAGGCTAGACAGGGCAGCACAGCTAGCGGAAGAGATCCAGATGCAAGCAATGTAGTCAGAGCCCCCGTTGTTGCTTTGGTTGTCTCCCACAAAGACCGAGCTGCACAACTGTTACATATGCGCAGGGGGGCTAGGTCTGTCCCACGCATGCTCTCTGGTTGATAGTTCAGTCTCTATGAGCCCCTATGGACCCAGGTTAGTTGATTCTATAAGGTATTCTTGTGGTGCCTTGACCCCTCTGGCTCCTTCAATCCTTTCTCTTCCTCTTCCATAGGATTCCGTAAGCTCTGTTTAATGTTTGCCTGGGGGTCTCTGCATCAGTTTCCATCAGTTGCTAGGTGAAGCCTCTCTGATGACAGTCTTGCTAGGCTTCTGTCTACATATAGCCAACTTTCATTAATAACGTCAGGGGTGGCTTGCTCTTATGGCATGGGCCTGAAGCTGGGCCAGTCATTGGTTGGTACTTCCCTTAAATTCTGCTCCACCTTTTACCCCTGCACAACATGCAGGCAGGAAAGATTGTGGGTCTAAGGTTTTGTGGCTGTGTTGGTGTCCCAGTCCCTCCTCTGGAAGTCTTGCCTGGTTATAGGAGGTGGATGCTTCAGGCTCCATATTCCTTATTAGTAGGAGTCGTAGCTAGGGTCACCTTCATAGATTCCTGGGAGTTTCCATTGTCCTAGGTTTCTAGCGCATCCCAGAGATGTCCCACTCACTCCCCAATCCAACTGTCTTCCACTAATCTCTCTCTCTGTCCTTCTTATCCCTCCCAAGGACAATTTTTAAAAATGCCAATATAATTTAACTTCACATTTGTGAAAGAAAATCTTGATTCTTATTTTTTTGGATAAGAAAACAATTCTCTTTTGGTTTAATTAATGAGGGTAGCCCGAAGTTGGCTTATGCAATACTTCTGCATCACATCATGTGGATTTTTCCTCTTTGATTAAGGGATAGTTGTAGTGGATGTAAACATGTTTTTGTTTTGATCCCAAGTGTGGGATGTGAAACAGATTTGTGTGTGGCTGTGTGATGTTTGTCCACTGGAAACAGACTTTTGAGAGGGCACATGACGGTTGTTTGCTAGAAGAAGAGCTGCCTCTTTCTGGGGCATGATCTTTCCCAGCTGGTAAACATCTTAGTACAGACTCTGAGAGGAGATAAAATGAGCCCCAAACCAGAGGCCTGTCGTTTGGTTTTTGCATCATTTGGCTGTTCATTGCTCGCCTTGGAGATGCTCCTAGAGAGAAATACTCCAGAGAAAGCTTCGAGGTTCCGGGTTCCGGCTGCTGCAGTTGCGGTCCCCTTTGCTGAATTTCTGGTTCGCT
The DNA here is from genome assembly GCF_903995435.1 of Acomys russatus. Lineage (NCBI taxonomy): Eukaryota > Metazoa > Chordata > Mammalia > Rodentia > Muridae > Acomys > Acomys russatus. The sequence goes on along the minus strand of NC_067157.1, from coordinate 60,151,702 downwards.
GTTCAACATGTCTTCTGTAATCCTGATGACCAAGAGTGGAATTGCTCCAAGGAACTGAGTCTAAAAAGGTCTACTTCTCCTGTTCCCATTAGCCTCTTTTCTCTCCTATCTAGGGTAGATGGGTTGGAAGGGAGGTATAGGCATTAAAGAACCCCAAGAAAAGTAGGCTTGTAAAAGACCAAAGCCTACAGATAGCATTTAAAGCTCCTTTCTCAAGTGACAGTTTGTCATTCAGCTATGAGGATAGAAAGGATGACCCCACAGACAGACCTTGTATTCGTCACCATTATACCCAGAGAGCTCTGCCCTGCCTTCTGTTTGATTGCAGCCTCCTCCTTGCTTCCTTTATTTAGAGCAGGGGGCTGACAGAGATGATGCAGGGGGATTGCTTTGTTTTATTAATGAAGGATCTACACGAATCTCTATCATCTATCTATTTCTCTGTTACCTCTCTATCTACCTATCATCTACCTATCTATCATCTATCATCTATCTATCTACCTATCTACCTATCATCTATCTATCTATCATCTATCTAACTATCTACCTATCATCTATCTATCTATCATCTATCTATCATCTATCTATCATCTATCTATCATCTCTCTATCTACCTATCATCTATCTATCTATCTATCTATCTATCTATCTATCTATCATCTATCATCTATCTATCATCTATCTATCTACCTATCATCTATCTATCATCTACCTATCATCTATCTATCTATCATCTATCATCTATCTATCATCTATCATCTATCTATCTATCTATCTATCTATCTATCTATCATCTATCTCTCTATCTATCTATCTATCTATCTATCTATCTATCTATCAATCATCATCTGTCTATTTACCATATTCATGTATTCGGCTGCTTGATTCACAGGTTAATTTTAGATAAAGGTTAGTTTCTACATGTTTGGCTACGTCTTTGTCTTTGAAAGTATATTGTAAAAAGTTTTAAACAAATGTACAGTTCTCATATTCTTGAGGGAAGTATATTTCCTAAGAGATTTCACATTTCACAACAACAATGAACGTACTGAGATAGCATCATGTTGATTGACATTCTAATTGTGGAACTCATGACATCTATGCTTTGGTGGCCTGTGTTCTCAAATACAAGTTGATTGAACATAAATAAAGTAGATGATGTCTCAAAAATTTAAAAAAGTTATGTTAAATGTCAGAATTATTGAATTCCAGAGGAAAGGAATTTTATTTTATTAAGATTTTTAAGCTGCACAGTGGTGACACACACTTTCATCCCAGCACTGGGGAAGCAGAGACAAGCTGATCTTTGTGAGTTCAAGGCCAGCCTTGTCTACAGAGTGTTTCAGGACAACAGCCAAGGCTACACAGAGAAACTCTGACTCAAAAAAATGAAGGGAAATAAAAAAGGGATTTTAACATGTTTTCTTCTGAAAACACCCATCCACCCCTGATCCCACATGCACACTCATATACAGCAACCCCCCAGACACACACACACAGAGAAATCCACTAAACTATAGGAAATAAAAAAACACACACTTATTAGCACAAATATTTAAAATTTTATGTTGATATTTTTGAAATTTTATTAAATGTCATTTAACCCCCTTTTTTGAAAAAGAAATGGAAGGCAAACTATTATATCATTAAAGCTATTTTTTTACTAAGGTCTATTTTTATATTTACTTTAATTTTCTTTGAGGTCTTTCTTGTTTGCTTTCTTTTCAGAATCTCACCATGTAGCTGTGACTTAGGGTCTTTTTGCTTCAGTTCTTCAAATGCTGGTAACGTAGTCATACCCATCACCCCTAAGTTATTGTTGTTTTGGTTATTTAATGCGTGTGTATAGATATAGGTCTAAGTTTGTGTCTCTGCATGCATGTGAATGCTCACAGAGGCCAGAAATGGGTGGCTCGTTCCTTGGGGCTGGAATTATAGGCACTTGTAAGTTGCTTAACGTGTATATGCGTGTGTGTGTGTGTGTCTGTGTGTATGTCTGTTGTCTGTGTCTCTGTGTGTGTGTGTGTCTGTGTGTGTGTGTTTACCAGTTCCAGAAGTGGTTGTGAGATCTCTTGGAACTGGAGTTACAGACAGTTGTGAGCCACCCGAAAGGGAGTTGCATGTATGATACATTTTTCAACACAGAACATTGCAAAAGGATATTACTCAAGAAAAGTCTGCTTGCTGTGGTACCTAGGGCTTCCCTCTAAGAGAGCAGCTGAAGGGTGGAGGAGCCTCCCTCAGGAGGGCTCATGGGATGTCTCCTTATGTTCTAAATTATTTACAGAACACATTGAAATCAGAACATTTGTAGATATGACCCATTTTCTTAAAAATCTCCACTTTTTGAGGAAAATCGTGCCTAGTGCTCCCAGTTGTTCCCAAGGAGCAAGTTTGGAATTAATATGATTTTGTTGGCTTAAAATGTAAAAAAAAAAAAAAAAAAAAAAAAAAGATGGTTTCCATCAAGTGGACACATTAAAAAACACAACCAAAGTCTGGCAACATTGTTTCGCTCCTCATTACTCAAGGTATCCAGGAGGAGCGGTTTTTTTTCTAGTACAATGGCAGTTAATGCTCTCTAGTACGTAGAGAGAAGTAACTGTGTTGGTTGCTAATAGAGTCTCCTAAAAATGATGTTTAAATTACATGATATTGTCTTTTAACAGCTTCAACAATCAGTGGCAGCACTTCCTCTTTGTGTATTAAGATAGCTAATGCAATATAAGATCTGACGTTAAAGCAAAGCTGGCTGTGAGAAGCACAATTCCATTAAGTCAACAATTCCAGTACTTCATTGAAACCATCTAATCACTATTTCAGCATCATGACCACAAAACTTTTGGAAATGTAATTTGCAATTATAACAGAGTTCATTCTTTTTATTTCATTTCCTACAGCTTTCTTTTCACAAATACACTCGCTTGTCTAGCTATTAAAAAAAAGTCTTTTGTTTAGGTAATTTTCTTTTAAAATATTCCAAGTTGCAGTGTATCGTATACGTTGCGAGGGATGTTTTTAATGTGAGGTTTCTATTTTAAGCCGTCTATCAAATGGAAATTAAACGATGATACTAAGTGCAATGAAGCATACTTTTAAACAAGACAAAATCAATGTAGATTTAGTTTGATTAAGTATACCTGGTAAATAAGTCTTAAAATAAGAGCTTACGATAGTTAGTTTTTGATAACTTCTCATAAGTAGAGACATCTGAGAAGAGGGTATCTTAGTGGGAGAATTGCCCCAAAGACTGCCCCACTAGCATGTCCCTGATTGCTAATTGATGGAGAGATGAGCTCACTCCAGATGGTACAACACCTGGGGAGGAGGGTCTGTGTTGTCTGAGGTATAGCTGAATGGAAGCCTGGGAGCAAGCCAGTGAAGTGTTCCTCTGCTCACAGCTTCATTCCTGGTGCTATGGTCCGCCTTGGTTTTCCTTACTGAGGGACTGGGACCTGTAAGCCAAAGAAACCGTTTCCACCCCAAGTCGTTTTTAGTCAGTGTTTTCAATCAAAGCAACAAAAAGAGAACTAGGCAAGGACTCCAAGAAAGTATACACTTGTAACTGTTTTTCTTTGGTGGCAAAATACCTGTCCAAAATGTATTGTCTATAAAACTGGGGATGGACATTGATTAATTCAGTGTCACATAAAAGACTGTTGTCTGGAATTATTTAGAATTATGGTAAGCTTTCCAGAATATAGAAAAAGATTAAATTTGTTTAATCACTTTACAGCCTGATTCCAGCCCCCTCCCTCCCCGCCTCCCAGTCTCACCCTCACACTCCCATCACACTATTTCCCCCTCTCCTTCTCCTTCTCAGAAAAGAGGACGCCTCCAAGGGGGTGCCAACTAATCCTGGTACCTCAAGTCCCAGCAGAACTAAGCACATCCTCTCCCACTGAGGACCGACAAGGCCACCCAGCTAGGGGAAAGGGATCCAGAGGCAGGCAACAGAGTCAGAGACAAACTCTACTCTCATTGTTAGGGGACCCACATGGTGACTAAGTTGAGCATCTGCTACATATGTGTAGGGGTCTAGGTCCAGCCCATGCATGTTCTTTGGTTGGTGGTTCCGTCCCTGTGAGCCCCCATGGGCCCAGGTTAGTTTACTCTGTAGGTGTTCTCGTGGTGTCCTTGACCTCTCTTGCTCCCTCTGTTCTTCCTCCCAGGCTTCCATAAAACTTCCCCAGCTCTGACGAAAGTCCCACCTGGATACAGAAGTGACCACTTCAGGCTCCTTAACCATGCTGCTAGGAGTCTCAGTCAGGGTCATGCACATAAACCCTGTGGGGTGTTGGATTTTGTCAAAGGCTTTTTCAGTATCTAATGAGATAGCCATATTGTTTTTTTCCTTTCAGTTTGTTTATACAGTAGATTACATTGATGAATTTTTGTATATTGAACCACCCCTGCCTCCCTGGGATGAAGCCTACTTGATCATTGTGGAGGATGTTTTTGGATTCAGTTTGTGAGCATTTTGTTGAGTATTTTTGCACCAATGTTCATAAGGGAGATTGGTCTGAAATTCTCTTTTTTTTGTTGAGTCTTTGTGTGGTTTAGGTATTAGGGTGACTGTGGCTTTGTAAAATGAGTTTGGTAGTGTTCCTTATGTTCCTGTTTTGTGGAATAGTTTGAGGAGTTTGATATTAGATCTTTGAAAGTCTGGTCCAATTCTGCACTGAAACCATTTGTCCCTGGGCTTTTTTGTTTGGGAGAGACTTTAGTGACTGCTTCTATTTCCTTAGGGGTTATAGGACAATTTAAATTGTTTATCTGATCTTAATTTATCTACCAAAAAAATCATCCATTTTGTTTAGATTTTCCAGTTTTGTGGAGTGCAGGTTTTTGAAGTAAGACCTAATGATTCCTTGGATTTCCTCAGTGTCTGTTGTTATGTTCCCCTTTTCATTTCTAATTTTGTTAATTTGGATACTGTCCATTTACCTTTTGATTAGTTTGGCTAAAGGCTTTTCTATCTTATTGATTTTTCTCAAAGAACCAGCTCTTTATTTTCTTTAATTTTTGTATTGCTCTCTTTGTTTATAATTTATCGATTTCAGCCCTGAGATTATTTCCTGTCATCTACTCTTCTTGGGTGCATTTGCTTCTTTTTGTTCTAGAGCTTTCAGGTATGTTTTTAAATTGCTAGTATGATATCTCTCCAGTGTCTGTCTTTCTTCCCTTCCTCCTTTCTCTGCTGACTATGTGGTCAATTTTGGAGAGGGTTCCATGAGGTGCTGAGAAGAAGGTAAATTCTTTGTGTTTAGATGGAATGTTCTGTAGATGTCTGTTAGGTCCATTTGATTTAAAACATTGGTTAGTTTTATTATCTCTCTGTTTAGTTTCTGTCTTGATGACCTGTCCATTGGTGAGAGAGGAGTGTTGAAGTCTTCTGTTATTAATGTGTGGGGTTTGATGTGTGATTTAAACTTCTTATGTTACATCTTTTCATAGTACCCCAGATTTCTTATATGTTTTGTGTCAGGAAATTTTAAAAATTAGTTACTATTGTATTCTCTCCTCCCATTCTCACCCTCCCTCTTCTACTCCTCTGAAAAGGGGAGTCTCCCCCGGCAACCCACTGCAGCACATCAGGTTGTATCAGAACTGAGCACATCCTCTTTCCCTGTGGCCTGTTGAGGCAGCCCTGCCAGGGGGAAGTGACCAAAAAGCAGACAACAATGTCCATGTGGGGACATCCCCTAATCCTCTTACTAGGGGACCCCCATGAAGCCTGGGCTGCCCATCGGCTACATTTGTGTGGGGGCCTCGGTCCAGGTCATGCATACTCCTAGGTTGGCGCTACAGTCTCTACAAGACCCCGCCCCTGGGCCCTGGTTAGTTGGCTCTGTTGGTCTTCTTGTGGAACTCCTGTCACCTCCAGATCCTTCTGTCCTTCCCACCACCTTTCCACAAGACTCCCTATGCTTTGTCCAGTATTTGGCCGTGAGTCTCAGCATCTGTTTTGTTCTGCTGCTGGGTGGAGCCTAAAGGACAGCTGTACTAGGCTCTGTCTGTGAGCATAGCATATCATTAATAGTGTCAGGGGTTGGCCTCAGATTGGTCCAGGCATTGGTTGGACATTCCCTCAATCTCTGCTCTATCTTTATCTCTGAACATCTTGTAGGCAGATGTTGAAGTTTTTTGGTTGAAGTTTTGTGGGTGGGTTGGTGTTCCTCTCTTTCCACTAATCTGGAAACAACCTAGATATTCCTCAACTGAAGAGTGGATAAAGAAACTGTGGTACATTTACACAGTGGAATACCACTCAGTTACTAAAAACAAGGAAATCATGAAATTTGCAGGCAAATGGATGGAACTAGAAATGATCATCCTGAGTGAGGTAGACCCAGAAACACACACATGGTACATACTCACTTATAAGAGGGTTTTAACCAAAGAGTATAGGATAAACATACTACAATCCATAGACCCAAAGAAGAAAAGTAACAAGGAGAACCCAAGGGAGGATGCTTGACTCCCACTCAGAATGGGAAATAGAATAGACAGCAGAAGTGGTTGAAGAGAGGGACCAAGGTGTGAGAAAGATGAAGGTGGAGTCCAGACTTGGGGACAGCAGAGGTGGGAAGACAAAGTGAGAAGAGATACCGCGGATGGGGGCATCTTTGTGACAAGCTGGAGACCTACGACAGGGCAAGCTCAGAAGCTTGCGCGGGAGGCGGGGCAGCTGACTCTAGCTGAGACTCCTAGTAGCAGGGGACATGGAGGCTAAAGAGTGAAGAATTTCCAATGCGGACTGGAAGGAGAGTGTGGGTCTCCATCTGATTCCCAGTCCACTGTGGCCAGCAGTTTTCCAGGTTGACAGTGCTCCACATATTGTTGGCTGACAAGATACAAATGGGCCCGTTTTAGTGTATTTTATGACTTACATAAATCTGTTTTGTAATTCAGCAATATTCACAGATACAAGAGATTCTCTTTAGTGCCTTTGAGTCTTGTTTTCTGAGGAGGCATACGTCATCTTCATCCCTGCGAGCTTGTTGGCTTGGTTAAAAATTACCAGAATAAGTTTACTTGTGGTTCTGCTCAGAGAAGATGAAATAAAATCCATTTAAAGTTGCCTCAGTTTCTCTTCTTTGACTCTCAAGAGTGATGGAAATAGCAAATGAGTTGTTTTGAAGATGGTTTCTATTTTGTGTGTTGAGGAAATAAATTTTGATAGTTTCACTGAAGTCAAGTGATGCCCTACTCCAAGCCAGAATGCCCGGATGCACTTCCTCTGCAGGAGAGTACCCAAATGGAGAAATTCTGATGGTTTCAAAAAGGACTTCACAAAATGAGAAAGAGGTGATAAAAAGGACATGCTTTTTCCCTGGTGTTAATGAGCATTTTTTCTCATTTGATTTTTGATAAATATAAATACTGAGGGTCCTCATACAGAATTTACATTATTTTCTCCATGGCACCAAAGAATCTAAAAACTGCCTTTGAGGAAGGAAGCATATTACTTCCTCTGCCCTTTCCCTGGCTTTCTTTTTAAATCCTTTTGCTGCCAGATTTGAATGGAAAATCATTTCATTGCCAGTTGGCAACTTATGTGACTCTTGGCCAGGAAATCTATTTAAGCAAATTTGAAAACTTCTTAGATTTTAGATGTGTGTGTGTGTTCAAATGAGTGCATTAGAGTCCCTGGATATGTATTCGTGAGCTGTGGAGTATATGGTAGGATTAGAACTCTGGTCTTCTGCGATATCAGTATGTACTCTTAAAACACTAAGCCACCTCTCCAGCACCTGTGCTTGACTTTAAAGCCCAAAGTATTAACCTTTATTTATTTGTTTTACATGGCTTTACTCTGTTGCTCATGCTGCCCTCAAACTCATGATCTTCTCGTCTTACCTCACTGATGCTGGAACATGAAAAACTCCACCAGAAAACTTCTACAGCTGATAAACACTTTCAGCAAAGTAGCAGGGTACAGAAAACTTCTACAGCTGATAAACACTTTCAGCAAAGTAGCAGGGTACAGAAAACTTCTACAGCTGATAAACACTTTCAGCAAAGTAGCAGGGTACAAAAAACAGGCTGAGGAAAGTTCATGGAAACAATGGTTTTCTTTTTTTTTATTTAAAAAATCTATTGTAATTTCTTCATATTAATCCTGACAGTTATCCCTTGTTCTTTTCTTATCCTTCCGACCCTCCCTCTTCTGCCCTGCTTCCCTGGGGTGGGCACCTCTTCCATCATCTGCCCACAGCCTATCAGGTTTCATCTCTATAGCCTGCCTGCCTTTCCTCTGTGTGCCCACAGGACCTCCCTGCACAGGGAAGTGATCACAGTTTGGGCACTAGAGTTCATGTCAGAGGCGGTCCCCGCTCCTTGCCCCCAACCATGGAGAATGAGATGTCCATTGGTCTTATCTGAACGGGGGGGCCTGGGTTCTCTGCATGCATTGTCCGTAGTTGCTGCATCAGTTTGGGGAGGCCATCCTGCATCCAGATCCACAGGCCTTGATGGTCTCCTTGTGGAGCTCCTGACCTTTCCGGGTCCTTCCATCCTGCCTACCCCATTCTTCCATATGACTCCCAGCACTCCACCCCGAGTCTGGCTGTGAGTCCCAGCATCTGTCCTGATCCCCTGCTGGCTGGAGTCTCTCAGAGGACATCTATGTTGGGCTAATATCCACTCATAAGTGAGTGTATACCATGTGTGTATTTACCATATGGGTCTGGGTTACCTCACTGAGGATGATCTCTTTTAGTTCCATCCTTTGCTGGCAAGTTTCAAGATTTCCTTGTTTTTAATAGCTGAGTACTATTCCATTGTGTAAATGCACCACAGTTTCTTTATCCATTCTTCAGTTGAGGGACATCTAGGTTGTTTCCAGATTCTAGCTATTGTGAATAAAGATGCTATGAACGTAGTTGAGCATATGTCCCAGAGATGCTTGCATTTTGTAGCTTTCTTTGCTGAGCTTTTCCTCCTGGTCTCTCCTGGACCTCTGCCCATGGCTTAATCCCCTACTTCCTCCTCTAACTCCTCTTTCCCTAGCTCACAGGAAGTCCAGCCCTATTGTCTCCCCTGCTTAACAATCGGCTATAAATTGCTTTCTTGACCAGGGCACAATTGGGGAGCAGTGTTTACACAGCATTGAGACAGGAGAGTCTCAGAACAATGTTTGAAACCAGATATGGAGGGTACAAAAACCAACATTTGAATTACACACTAACCTTATGCCTACAGACATACATGCAGGCAAAACACCATTGCATATTAAATAAAAATGAAAATGAATCTTATGTTCTTGTTCAACTTTAACTCTTCTATGACTTTAGAAATAGTGAAGTATTTTGATTGTTTTGAAGTTAATATACCATGAGCATACCATTACTAAATGTAGAAAATTTCAATTGTCTTTCTAAAGGAGGTTGACTAGTAATTAGATTCTACTTAAGATCTAATGACTTATTCCTGCTGGAAAAAACCATGTCCCTCACACTAGACAGCTTTCAGCAAAATATCATTTACCCTCTCATGTGTCTGTTTTCAGTCGTGGAAAAACACTCCCACATCCCACACTTGGGACCAAAACAAAAAACACATTTACATGACACAACTGCGTCTTCAAAGAAACCAGAAACTTCTGTCTTAGTTTGGGTCAAGCCCATTTCGCTCCTGTAAGTACCATCGTTAATGAAGAGGGTTACAGTACTGTGAAGCAAAGTAGATCTTATCTGATGACTTTGTAATAACTACATTTCATTAAAGAAACCAATAAAAAATTTGCCCAGCATCACTGAAAAAATCTGGCTATTGTGTAAAAAAGTTATGTAAAACAATGTGAAGTTATTGGCATTCAAAGGGAATACTCTATAAGGTGACATTATTTCACTCAGTTAACTGATTAGAACTCCACTTTTCAGAACAAAATAAGTTGGAGGGTGACTTGTAGCAAGGGGCAGCCTCTGCCTTCGCCTTTTATCACCTTCCTTTCTCCGTGTCTTTTCTTCTTTGCATATCTTACCTCCGTCTGCCCCTTTCCTGTAGAGACAGTTGTAATTACATGTAAACTCATCTAGTATAGTTTCCGTATCCAATGCTTCAATAACATCTGCAAAGACTCTCTACCGTCACAAGGTAACATATACCAGGTCTAGGAATGAGGATTTGGTGTCACTTGTACAGTATTCACTCCACCACAGTTGCTTATTACTATGAAGACATAAGTTAATTTGTATGAAGTGCTTAGAAACACTACTAGATATTAGATATTGTTGGTGGGATTATTCTTTTGGCCATGGAGATCTACTTCATGGGCTAGACAGGACTCACTGCCTTGAACAACAGGATTCTAAAGAGGCCCATCGGAACAGGTGCGGCCGCGGGAACAGGCACGCCGGCCCGGGAACAGGCACGGCCCCGGTGCACCTGGCTCCCTATTGTGTGCTATACTTACCGTGTTTAATACTGTGTGGGCACAGACGTTTTCCTTAATGCGGGATATTTCAACATTTATAGAATTTGTGACCTTGTGCCTTATTGTCTGTTTTGAATAACTTAATAATTATCGGTATTATAAATTATTATAGGATCAGTTGGTTTGAAGCAGTGGTCCTCAAGATTCCTAATGTTGTGGCCTTGTAATATGGTTCCTCACGCTGTGGTGACCTCCAACCATAAAATTATTTTTGTTGATGCTTCATAACTGTAATTTCCCTGCTGTTATGAATCACAATATAAATAGTTTTGCCGAGAGAGGTTTGTCAATCAGGAAACTACTGATTTAAAGTGTATTTATCTTATAAGGTCGTTTAGTCCATTCGTCTGAGTCCTGAACTTTGATAGGTTCTGAGTTGATAGTTTCTCTATTCTGCAGTGCTGGTGTACACGTGAATTGCATAACATGCGTTATTTAATTACTAAGCTCTCAGATATATCTTTTCATGCCGCCCACAGTGAACCACAGCTGCCGTGAAAAGATTGAGATGCAGTACCAGGCTTTGTCCACTTGGTGGCCACTGTGATTAGATTTCTGATCAACTTTGAGAAACAAAGTAAGATTTCATTATTAGACCCATGTTAAAGTTTCTACTTTTAAAACAATACTATTGAGCACATTGTGTCTGAGTGCATTATGGGTGGTGGCATTAATTAGCTTACTTTATATTTTGGGGATAATTTAGTGATCTTTTGTGAATTTTGACTTTTAAAATATTCTAATAATTTTTTTGTATGTAGTTTGACAGACAGAATGATTTAAACTTCTGAAAACAGTAAAATTAAACTTTTGGTTTTAATTATTTTTAAATTTTAAATCAAGGATTTTGAACAAAAAAATAAAAAAATGCTTCACCTACTGGTCTATCTGTGGAGTAGCATGGAAACGTTGAGGACCCTGGGCTTGTGTCCTCTCTTTGGATTGTTCACTTTTGGCAAGTGTGTATTTACTTGGAACTTAAATAATTTTTATTGAAATACACTTTGAAGAGAAAGCATCATATCAATCAGATATAAACACTACAGTTTCCTCAGTTCTAGCTCTTATTAAAATTAACGAAGGCATTATATTAAGGGAGTCCTAGTACCCCTATCTCTACCTAGAAAAGCTGGAAACAACCCAGAGCAGGAGTTGAACTAACATTCTAGGAGCATGAAGCTGAAGCCATCAGAGTCAGAAACCACCAGCTAGCCTCAAACGGGGACAAAATGTTACGTTTTCATTTTAAATAATAATATATTTTCCTTGTCTCCAGTCCAGTAACATTTTATGAAAGATGCCCACCCTAGCCCCTTCCATGGCTGGTGCTGCTTGTCTCGTTGCCTTCTGCAACACATTCTTTACAGTTTTAACATGACTAAATTCACCTTTCAACATGCTACAAAGACAAACACTATGTCACAGCTCTGCAAATCATTATTAGCACATGAAATCTTTTTTTTTTCTAATTTTGTAGTCTATAGTTTCTCTTTTGCTCTCACTCTTTCTCCCTTTCCCTCTCTCCTTCCTTTGTTTTTATTTTTTGTTTTCAAGCCAACGTCTTGCATAGTCTATGCTGACTTCAAACTTTGGACTCTTGTTTCAGCTTCCGTAGTGCTGGGATCACAGGCATGTGCCACCAGGCCCGTGGTTCTGGCATGCTTTCTGTAATCATACATTACTTTAAAAAAGTTTATTTTTATGTTACTGTCTTTTTCCTTTTTGCAAAAATAAACTGAAAAATAGAAAGGATTTATAGTAAAAAAAACAATGTCTTTCATGTGAACTCTGGTGCCCCATTTTTGACCTTGTCCACCCCCTTGATGGGGAGGCCTGGTGGCACTCAGAGGAAGGATAGCAGGCTATCAAGAAGAGACTTGGTACCCTATGAGCATATACAGGGGGAGGAGGTCCCCCTCAGTCACAGTCATAGGGGAGGGGAGTAAGGGGAAAATGGGAGGGAGGGAAGAAAAGGAGGATCCAAGGGATGGGCTAACAATTGAGATGTAATATGAATAAATTAATACAAAATAATTAAAAAATAAAAACAAACAAACAACCCAATAGAAGAAATAAATGTGCTTGAAAATACCTTTAAAAAGCAATGTCTACCTTTTATCAGAAATATGTTATTCACAACAGAAATAATCAAGACAATAAAATCAGAGTCCTTTCTCTCTAGAAAACTCAGAATGAGAGATGCAAGTAAAGTTTCATGTGGCTAAAATGTCAAATATTGATCTGGAAATTAGAGTGATTTTACTCAAGTTTTGATACTAATTAAAAAGCATAGGGATGTATTAATCGTGAAGGATTTGTTGCAGAATATTTGATCCCATTGTGAACCCTGAGAAAAACCTGTCTTTGTTTGGTGTAGTTCAGCTCTAAGACACACCTTTAGTCCAAGAACTTTCTGTTTATTGTAAACAAGTGATTATGGTGTGGCTCCACCTACCACACACCGTTAATTTAAGAGCTTTCTGTACAGAGGATTTAATAAAATTGACCCTAGGTCAAGAGGCGGAGCAAGAAACCAGCTGACGGGGTAAGTAGAAAGAGGGGCTTTGAGAGAAGGGGATTTAGACAGCGTGGAGAAGAAGAAGGAGCCCTTTAGCTCTTTGTCTCTTTAGCTTTTGGCCTTTTCCTTCTGAGCAGAGTAGGAAGGTCAGCTGGTGCTTTCTCTGCCGCTCTGAACTAGCAATTTTTCACCCTAGTATCTGGCTCCTGAGTCTTCATTGGTAAAAATCAAATGGTTGGGATTTATTATATATTAATATATATATAATATTAAGGAAGACTGTAACAATTGGTTATCACATACTAGATGGTCAGCCCTGAAAACACACACCTAATACTACATAGAATGAGCATATTTTACACACTCACACACACGCATTTATCCATCATCTATCTATCTCTACCTACCTACCTATCACCTATCTATATCCATATCTGTCATCATCATCTGTCAATCATATACCGATCATCTATCTACCTGTCATCTATGTATCTATCTATCATCTGTCATCTATTATCTATCATATCTATCTATATCCATCATCAGCATCTGTCAGTCATATACGGATCATCTATCTACAATTATCTATCTATCATCTATCTATCAATCCATCTGTCATCATCATCTATCTATTCTTCTTCAATCAATCAGTCTATCTATCTATCTATCATATATCTGTCATCCATTTATCTATCTATCTTTGTTACAACACGAAAGAAATAAAAGAGGAAACATGGGAGGTTTTGCAGGAAAATGATATTGTTATATTATTATCTAAAAACAATTATTAAAAAAAAGAATGGTGCCTTGTTTCTTTTCCAGACAGAGGAAATGGTGGAAATGGAACTTCAGGTGGCTGGCATGGAATTTGGTTTGTTTGTTTGTAATATGTCTGATTCTGTAGCCCAGAATAATGCACAGACCACACATGCCCCATGTTGGTCTTGAACTCACAGCAATCCTACAGCCTCAGTCTCCTAATGTTGGGGTGACAGGAACCAGATTCATGCTTTGCTCTAACCTGCTTGCTCCCACTGATTCCTATCTACTGTTTTCAAAGGCTTTAAGAGCCCATTTTATTATTTCATGTAGATTTTCTGAATTTAGTTTGTAAGAGTAATATTGAAAACTGTAGTATTCCATGAAAATATTTTCAATTATGTGCTCTGAGTTTTTTTTAAATAACAACAAAATACAAATCCATGGGTCATGAGTGATGAATATTTTTAAGTTTAATGGGTAATACTAAGTTAATCTCCAAGTGCCTTTAAGTAATTTGTTATTACTTACACTTGTTATTGGGATATATTTAAAATATTCAGTTGGGTGGTTATTTTATTTTGAGTTCCTCTGACTACTGGTGAATATGAACATCTTTTCTTCATTCATGTTTCTTCATTTGAAAACTGCCAGTTTACCTCATTTGCTCGTTTTCCCATAGGATTGTTTATTATGTTGATTTGTGTGTCTTGCCTGGGAAGGATCCAAAGCTTCTTTATCTTCTAAATATTTTCTTGGTAGGTGGCCTTGCCATTTCACCTTTCTACAACATCTGCTGTCATGCATAGGCTTGTAATTTTAATGACGTAAAATGCACCAAGCATTTCCCTTTGTTGTCTGTGTTTAATATTTTGTATGCTCTGCTATGGTAAATATTTATTATCAATTTGAGTAGCTTTGGACTCTTCATGGAGACATATCTGTGAGTGTGTCTATGAGGCTGTCTCCCATAAAGCCTTCAAGTTCTGAGAAAAGACCCACACTGATTGTGAGGGTTATCAGCCCATAGAGCTGTGGTCTTTCTGTTTCCTAACTATAAAGTGTCACCTCACAATCTTGCTTCTAAGTCTCTCCCAGCACAACAGGCTGCACACCCTTGAACTGTGGTAAGAAGAAAATGTTCTTTCTTAGTTTGCTTCTTGTGAAGTATTTGGCCACGGCAGCAACAAAAAAGTAAATAAAATATGTCCTTAGAGGACAAACATTTAACACTTCTAGTCATTTTCCCATGTAAATAAATATTTCACTGGGATCTATTTGTAGAATGGAAACCATACCTTCTGTTATTAATTTAAAAATAGATTACTGTCTATCAATATCATATGTGTACATGTGTGCCTGTGTATGCCATGTCACATGTTAGGGTCAGAAGGCAACTGCTATTTTTATTCTGGGGACTGAACTTAGGTTGTCAGGTTTTCTGGCAAGTACTTTGCATGTGCTGAGCCACCTCTCTGTCCCTGTCCTGGATTATTTTCGTATGGCCTCAGTCTTAAAGTTAAATAAAACTCAAGCGTAGAAGGGACTGTGTAGCCTATTCCATTGACTTTCCTATCCTTGATTAAAGCAACACTCACTTTGTCAACAGTCTTGATTTCTTTTTCTCTTTCTGTCTTTCTTTTTGAGATTATTTTGTAAACTTTACACCTCTGAGAATAATGAGATGTGTACGCATGCATGATAATGCGCTCTCTCTCTCTCTCTCTCTCTCTCTCTCTCTCTCTCTCTCTCTCTCTCTCTCTCTCTCTCTCTCTCTCTTGTTGGCATTTTGCCTGGTCGTACGTCTGTGTATGTTGGAGTCTATAGAGCCGGACTTACAAAGAGTTGTGAGCTGTCATGTGGGCACTGGGAGTTAAACCCAAGTCCTCTGGAACAGCAGCTAGTGTTCTTAACTGCGGAAACTTTCCAGCCCCAGTCTTGATTTCTGAAGGTGCATTTTTCTTAAAATCTTTTACTATTGATCTTTTTGAAATGTCCATGTTGCTTTTACTACTGTCTACTTTACCATGTGTTGGCTGGAGTTGTATTTCATTTAAGATGAACTGACTTCATGACAAAACTTCATCTACTGCACGTTTTCTTGTTATTTAGCTGCTGTGGTTGCTAATAGCATCCCATAATTTCCAACAACAAAATTTCACAAATGTTCTGTTTGGTTTGTCTAGATACCCCAATTTTTGTTATTAAAATGGATTAGCTATTTTCTTACCATTAATGTTTACCCTGTACTCCATTTCATTGGAATGCAAACTTCAAGAAAGCAGGTATTTTGTCTCTTTTACTCACTACTATGCCCATAGTACAAAGATGGTGATTGCTGTATCCAAAGCTCTCCACGTGTTCTTAAGCTGAAACTATATTTTCTAATGCACAAGTTTTTCTTCATAATAATCTGACAATTATTTTACCCTCCCATGCAAACTTGGATTATAGTAATAATATTTTATGTATTGATTTTGTTGAATTTTACATGTAAAAAGTGAAAACCATTGAAAAAAGACAGCTTTAGATCAGCTTTTAAATGGTTTTAGGGTAAAAAGCGAAAGATTTATGTGATCTGAAACAGCTCTGAGATTCCACCTTACACCCATCAGAATGGCTAAGATAAAAAATTAAAGTGACACCACATTCTGGCAAGGATGTGGAGAAAGAGGAACACTTCTTCATTGCTGGTGGGAATGCAAACTAGTGCAACCACTTTGGAAATCTATCTGGCACCATCTCAGAAAACTAGGAATAGGTCTTCTTCAAGAACCAGCTATACCACTCCTTGGAATATACCCAGAAGGTGCTCCAGCACACAACAAGGACATATGCTCAACCATGTTCATAGTGGCTTTATTTGTAATAGCCAGAACCTGGAAACAGCCTAAGTGTCCCTCAGTAGAATAATGGATAAAGAAACTGTGGTACATTTACACTATGGAATACTACTCAGCTATTAAAAACAAGGAATTCCCAAAAATTTTGGACAAATGGATGGAACTAGAAATGATCATACTGAGTGAGTTAACCCAGAAGCAGAAAGACTCAAATATATACTCACTTATAATTGGACACTAGCCCAAAGGGCATGTCCCATGAAAGTCTTCACTTACTAGGAAAGTGGGATAAATGTGAGGACATCCTATTGGGACTTTAGGTGAGAGAAGTATGGGAGAATGGAGAAATAGAAGGACCCAGAGGGTCCTAGAAACCTATAAGAAGAACATTACGATGGGCTGATCTGGGCCCAGGGGTTCTGTTCAAACTATGGCACCAACCAAGGACAATATGTGCAGTAAACATCGAATCCCTACACACCTCTGGACAGGACATTCTCCACAGTTGAGTGGAGAGTGGGGACTGACTTTCCCATGAATTCTGGTGCCCCATATTTGACCACGTCTCCTTGATGGGGAGCCTGGAAGTATAACAGTCTACCAAGAAAAGACTTGGTAGCCTTTGACCATATAGTGAGGGAGGAGATCCCCCTCGGTCACAGACATATGGGAGGGGAATAGGGTGAAAGCAGGATGGAGGGAGAAACAGAGGGATACAAGGGATGGGATAACAATTGAGATGTAGTATGAATAAATTAATAAAAAAGAAAATAAAAAATAAAAGACAGGAATTATATATTGATGGTCTCTGTTTTAATGAATTATGTAGTACACCTTCATCCAATAGTCACCAAATCTACATATTTGTAGACAAGTATGTGAGCATATAGATTACAAATATATTGATCTAGATGCTGTGCAGAATTCATTAATTCTTCTCTCAGCTCAGCTAAAAGATGGCAGTGATTGACAGGAAAGGGGAGTTTAATGAGAGCCCAGTAGTTTATTTTTAGGATCATTGTTCGCATAGAACTATGAGAAATTTCTCAGATGCTGATTCCACATTCAAGAGTCTGTAGATGCTAAATGTGGGTTCTGTTGTTTGTGACTAGTCACCTTAATGTAATAATAAATAAAAATTTCCACCAGAAAAACAAACAAACCAAAAATAAATGGTTTTAGTCAACATCTAGTTGATTGAACATCTAGCTGCATAGATGGTGCATTGACTAGGATCTCCATGCTTGGACACTAAAAGTTTCACTGTTAGTTAAGTTAGGAACTGAAAGTTTGGATTGATACAATTTCCAAGAGGAATAAATGGATTTTGGTCATTATTTTTTACTATTTCCAACAAGTATTCAATTGTAAATTCCATCTCTTAATTAATTCATATGACTTTATCCTTTATATTTCAATTAATATGTTAAATTATGTAACTGAGTCTCCAACTTGGAATAAAATTTTGCATTTGGGATAACCTGTTAGAAAACTTACTAATGTTCTGAATGTGTAATTAAGTTATTTATGGTGATTTGCGTCTAGTAAATTGGAGACATGATTCCCTGAAGGTACAGTGTTTAAAGGTATATGTTTAAGTTTTCACACAAGTGTACAGTTTATGTTGCTCATACCCCCCATATCTCTCTACCTTCCCTTTTCCTGCTCCCCCGTTCCCAATTGTACTTTTTCCCCTAAACAGTTTTACTTCTACTTTCAAGTCATATCACACACACATTTGCATGACTTTATGTATCTATATAAAAAATCAATACACTTTCGGAGAAAACAGTGATATTTGTTTAGGACTGCCTTAATTTACACTATGATCATCCCAGTTGTATCCATTTTTTGTAAATGACCTATTTTTTTCTTTATCTTCAATAAAACCTAAAACTAAAAAAGATTTATTTCACCTTTTAATTTTAGGTTACAACCTGTTATTGTGAGAAGTCATGACAGGACTTTAAGCAGTGACTGAAGCAGAAACTATGGAGAAATGCAGCTTACTGGCTTGCTCTCTGACTTGCTCCCAGGCCGGGTCTCTGCTACCATTTTTACCCAGCTCAGGTCTTCCTGGCCAGGCATGGAGGTTCCCACAGTAGGTTGTCCCCCTATATCAGTCATTCAATCAGAACAGTGCCCTATAGACTTCCTGGACACAGGCAATTCCTCAACAGTCCCTTGTTGAATCCTACGAGGGCAGTGTCAGCAACCACTGCAACCTGCTGGTCTTTAGGAAAGCAGAGCTTCAGAAATGCTTCCATGTCAGCAGAGGCTCATATGCTGTTTCTGTTGTCAGGCCAATTAGGCAAAGCTGAGACAAATGCTATAGTCTGAGACTGTCTTAACTCACTGCTTGACAGAGAACAAAGGTCATTTCTTTTCCTGTTTTGATATGTTGGAAAGAATTCTTCACCTTTTTAAAGTTTAAATCTATACTGTTATGCTTAGAATGATTAAGAATTCACTTTTTTATGTTGTTATTAAGTCATAGCTGAGATTAAAAGCACTTAAGCTTTTAGGAAATAATGCTCTTGTGTTAGGTAAGGAATAGAGAGAGATAAGAAGTACAATACTTCCTATATAGGAGTAAAACATTCGGAGCGTGTGTGTTCAGACAATATCTCAGACTTCATTTTGTTTCTGAAAAGCAAAAATTAAGAAGAACACATTTCTTATTGCATTATGCACATAGCATGGAATCTATTACCTGCAATCCAAGTGTATATTGTAGAAAAGGAAACCTGACAGGGTAGTCAGCCATCTTGCTGTCTGTCCCAACCAGCAGTGCTAGGAGAAGGTGTTTCACATTCTTGACTTTAGTGCTTTGCTCAGTGGAAATCTCTAAGTGCATCGCCCAGAGCTTTTATGCTGTGGGCATTCTCACCTTCACAGTTACACTGTTACTATCTCTGCCTTCTATAAACAGCAAGCGGGGTGGTTAAATCTCTGTGTGCAAAAATTCCGACTGGAGGTTATTATGTTTCTCTCAGGAAAAAGAAAATCCGCCATAAGATTCTTCTTTTTTCTTTTTTGTATTTTGTTTTGAGACTAGGCCTTACTGTGTAGTTTCAGTCTGGAATGGAAATTGTCAACCTCCTGCCTCAGCTTTCTGAGTGCTGGGATTTCAAACAGTCTATCTTAAAGATAGCATGCCACGTGGACGACCATGATTTGAATCCTAGCTCCCTGGGCTCTGGGAGAGGCAGATACATTTTTATATGCATTCTCCTGGTTACTTTATGACAGGAAGTCCTGGGACGATTTCTATTTTCTTAGAAAATTGAATTGAACATGACTTATTGGAGAGTTTTATAAATTTCTTTTTTGTTTGAGGTAGCATAAATCTCTTACTAGGTAATGCAAAAATCTTTACTGTTATGGTTTTAAAAATATCTCAACAGAAAAAACAAGGAAGGTAACATACTGACATGGAAAAACAAAAGGGCATTTTTTAATTTGCATTGTTTCAAGTAGGTGACCTTTGGAATCTGAACTAAAACAAATTGACAATGACAGCTTCAGATTTTCACTGATCTATCTTGGAAAACATTATTGCAAATTGTATCTTACCAGAAGTGCTCTTTTTGTAATAAAAATGAATTATTCATGAAAAATCACTTCATTTCATAGTGCACCTGCTGAGAAGGCTTGCATTGCCTATTGGAGTGTGTGTGCAAGCTGTGCAATTAAACCTTCACTATCAAATTTATTTTGCTTTGCTAATGCCTTATAATGCATCATAGGAAGAGAAATGACAAACATGTATTTGTATTCATAGAACATTAAAAAAACTAATTAGTATTTGAAAAGGTCACAGAAAAGATCAGAGGAAGGCTTTCTGTGGCATTTAGCCACAGATTGAAGTGGCGAGGGACACTTCTTTTTCTTTTGATTGAATCTCTTATCCATTGCAT
The DNA here is from genome assembly GCF_903995435.1 of Acomys russatus. NCBI lineage: Eukaryota > Metazoa > Chordata > Mammalia > Rodentia > Muridae > Acomys > Acomys russatus. The sequence goes on along the minus strand of NC_067157.1, from coordinate 60,131,221 downwards.
TCATAGTGTCTTTTAGAATTAGTTCATATTTTCTGTATAAGGGTTCCACAGCTCTTGCCCATAGCAAGAACCATGGAAGACAATTTCCCATATTGTCTATTCACAAGCTGTTTGGCTTGACCAGGAATCTCATGAATAAAACTGAACATTTTTGTTTTGAGGATTACGATGCTATCGAAAGCAGCAAGGCAGTCAAAATGCAGGTGAAGCCCACTGTTAAGCATATTTGTAAAAAAAATATTCATATTTTTCTTTTGAATTCCATGGACACAAGGTTGTACATATGTCTGTTATCAGTTAGGTTTGTGTATCAGAAACTTTCCTCTGTTGCTTGTCCATATAGCAATTGTAATTTTATGTATTTGTTTCATAGAAATTCTACTCTATTGAACAAAAAATGAGGGAAGGGACTCGTTGTGAAGAAGGGGTAAATAATTGGGGTGGGAAAGGCAACAAGAGAGTATGAGGATGGCCGTCATCAGAACACATTCTATACATGTATGAGGATGGCCGTCATCAGAACACATTCTATACATGTATGAAGAATGGCCGTCATCAGAACACATTCTATACATGTATGAAGGATGGCCGTCATCAGGACACATTCTATACATGTATGAAGGATGGCCGTCATCAGAACACATTCTATATATGTATGAAGGATGGCCGTCATCAGGACACATTCTATACATGTATGAAGGATGGCCGTCATCAGGACACATTCTATACATGTATGAAGGATGGCCGTCATCAGAACACATTCTATACATGTATGAAGGATGGCCGTCATCAGAACACATTCTATACATGTATGAAGGATGGCCGTCATCAGGACACATTATATACATGTATGAAAGATGGCCGTCATCAGGACACATTATATACATGTATGAAGGATGGCCGTCATCAGGACACATTCTATACATGTATGAAGGATGGCCGTCATCAGGACACATTATATACATGTATGAAAGATGGCCGTCATCAGGACACATTCTATACATGTATGAAGGATGGCCGTCATCAGGACACATTATATACATGTATGAAAGATGGCCGTCATCAGGACACATTCTATACATGTATGAAGGATGGCCGTCATCAGGACACATTCTATACATGTATGAAGGATGGCCGTCATCAGGACACATTATATACATGTATGAAGGATGGCAGTCATCAGAACACATTCTATACATGTATGAAGGATGGCAGTCATCAGGACACATTCATTATATACATGTATGAAGGATGGCCGTCATCAGAACATATTCTAGACATGTATGAAGGATGGCTGTCATCAGAACACATTATATACATGTATGAAGAATGGCCGTCATCAGAACACATTCTATACATGTATGAAGGATGGCCGTCATCAGAACACATTCTATACATGTATGAAGGATGGCCGTCATCAGGACACATTATATACATGTATGAAAGATGGCCGTCATCAGGACACATTATATACATGTATGAAGGATGGCCGTCATCAGGACACATTCTATACATGTATGAAGGATGGCCGTCATCAGGACACATTATATACATGTATGAAGGATGGCAGTCATCAGAACACATTCTATACATGTATGAAGGATGGCAGTCATCAGGACACATTATATACATGTATGAAGGATGGCCGTCATCAGAACATATTCTAGACATGTATGAAGGATGGCTGTCATCAGAACACATTATATACATGTATGAAGGATGGCCGTCATCAGAACACATTCTATACATGTATGAAGGATGGCCGTCATCAGAACACATTCTATACATGTATGAAGAATGGCCGTCATCAGAACACATTATATACATGTATGAAGAAGGGCCGTCATCAGAACACATTATATACATGTATGAAGAATGGCCGTCATCAGAACATATTCTAGACATGTATGAAGGATGGCCGTCATCAGAACACATTCTATACATGTATGAAGGATGGCCGTCATCAGAACACATTATATACATGTATGAGGATGGCCATCATCAGAACACATTATATACATGTATGAAGGATGGCCGTCATCAGGACACATTCTATACATGTATGAAGGATGGCCGTCATCAGGACACATTCTATACATGTATGAAGGATGGCCGTCATCAGAACACATTCTATACATGTATGAAGGATGGCCGTCATCAGGACACATTATATACATGTATGAAAGATGGCCGTCATCAGGACACATTATATACATGTATGAAGGATGGCCGTCATCAGGACACATTCTATACATGTATGAAGGATGGCCGTCATCAGGACACATTATATACATGTATGAAGGATGGCAGTCATCAGAACACATTCTATACATGTATGAAGGATGGCCGTCATCAGGACACATTCTATACATGTATGAAGGATGGCCGTCATCAGAACATATTCTAGACATGTATGAAGGATGGCTGTCATCAGAACACATTATATACATGTATGAAGAATGGCCGTCATCAGAACACATTCTATACATGTATGAAGGATGGCAGTCATCAGAACACATTCTATACATGTATGAAGAATGGCCGTCATCAGAACACATTATATACATGTATGAAGAATGGCCGTCATCAGAACACATTATATACATGTATGAAGAATGGCCGTCATCAGAACATATTCTAGACATGTATGAAGGATGGCCGTCATCAGAACACATTCTATACATGTATGAAGGATGGCCGTCATCAGAACACATTATATACATGTATGAGGATGGCCATCATCAGAACACATTATATACATGTATGAAGGAAGGATGGCCGTCATCAGGACACATTCTATACATGTATGAAGGATGGCCGTCATCAGGACACATTCTATACATGTATGAAGGATGGCAGTCTTCAGAACACATTCTATACATGTATGAAGGATGGCCGTCATCAGAACACATTCTATACATGTATGAAGGATGGCCGTCATCAGGACACATTCTATACATGTATGAAGGATGGCCGTCATCAGGACACATTCTATACATGTATGAAGGATGGCCGTCATCAGGACACATTCTATACATGTATGAAGGATGGCCGTCATCAGAACACATTATATACATGTATGAAGGATGGCCGTCATCAGAACACATTCTATACATGTATGAAGGATGGCCGTCATCAGGACACATTATATACATGTATGAAGGATGGCAGTCTTCAGAACACATTCTATACATGTATGAAGGATGGCCGTCATGAGGACACATTCTATACATGTATGAAGGATGGCAGTCATCAGGACACATTATATACATGTATGAAGGATGGCTGTCATCAGAACACATTCTATACATGTATGAAGGATGGCTGTCATCAGAACACATTCTATACATGTATGAAGGATGGCCGTCATCAGAACACATTATATACATGTATGAGGATGGCCGTCATCAGAACACATTCTATACATGTATGAGGATGGCCGTCATCAGGACACATTCTATACATGTATGAAGGATGGCTGTCATCAGAACACATTCTATACATGTATGAAGGATGGCTGTCATCAGGACACATTCTATACATGTATGAGGATGGCCGTCATCAGAACACATTCTATACATGTATGAGGATGGCCGTCATCAGAACACATTATATACATGTATGAAGGATGGCTGTCATCAGAACACATTCTATACATGTATGAAGGATGGCTGTCATCAGGACACATTCTATACATGTATGAGGATGGCCGTCATGAGGACACATTCTATACATGTATGAAGGATGGCCGTCATCAGGACACATTATATACATGTATGAAGGATGGCTGTCATCAGAACACATTCTATACATGTATGAAGGATGGCTGTCATCAGAACACATTCTATACATGTATGAAGGATGGCCGTCATCAGAACACATTATATACATGTATGAGGATGGCCATCATCAGAACACATTCTATACATGTATGAGGATGGCCGTCATTAGGACACATTATATACATGTATGAGGATGGCAGTCATCAGAACACATTATATACATGTATGAAATGTTTCAAAGAACAAATTTAGTAAAAGATAAAAGTACTAAAATATTCATTTTTTTTCATTTACTCATTTACAATCATTTCTTCACCTACTCAGTTTCGGTCACTGTGCTTGGCAGCTCTGTTGATGCAGGGATGGAAATGGGCTTCAGTTTTAGAAAGTTCAAGATCAGTGGCAGAGACGGGGCTGTGCATCACATTTCTATTACAGTTGGAACCCTGCCGTGATTGATTCGTGCCTGGGGTGGTTTGGGACCTTAGACATGAGGCACCTCAAGCCTTCAGGTGTACGGGGAGGGACAGCTAATGTTTCCCGGAGCACATATGTAAAGGTGAGGCCAGGCAGTTATGTGATGGGAGGGGCAACTATTCTAAGGAGAGTTAACAAAAGAGACAAGAAACAGCACATCTAGTTTAGGAACCCAGCGTGCCAAGAGCATGGAGGTGGGAGATAAGATCAGGACCAGATTCTGTAGTGTCATAAAGTGTGGGACTTTTAACTGAGACAGTGATGAGCCACTGCAGGCCTTAACAGTGGAAGATAATGATCAGAGCGGTACATTTAAAATCCGCATTTATTTACTTTGTGTGTGTGTGTGTGTGTGTGTGTGTGTGTGTGTGTGTGTGTTTGTGTTTGCATGTATGTGAATGTAGGTTTGTGCAGTGAGTGCAGTACCCACAGAGACCAGACTCTCCCTGGAATTGGAGTAACAGATGTGGGTGCTAGGAAGCTAACTTATGTTGTCTGAAAGAGCAAAGTATGCTCTTCACTTCTGAGCCCCCTTTCAGCTCCATGACTAGCTCTTTGAGCGAAACAGCATTTCCCCCCTTTGTTGCTTTGTTTGTATTCACCAGCGCGGCACATCCCATCTGGTACAAAGTGGTTCTCAGTAACTGTTCGACTGAGTGAATCAACAAAGATTCCAAAGAAGGACTTGCTCATGCTTTGCGCCTTGCTGCTTCCTTCACGGCTACAGGAGAAACGGCCCCACCACAGCACCGTCTGCGTTATCACCGCACTTAGCCCTTCCCAGGCCTCATTTCCGACTGGACACATTGTCACCAACTTTCTCAGTTGAGAGGAGAAATCAAGGTAATTTTATTTAAACTACATCTTCACAAAACAAAGAAGGTTAATAATCTTATGCCATCACACACACAATGACAACGTTTTATTCAGTTACTGAAGAATTCAATACATAATCAGCCCTCACAGTACCAAACCAGTTTGATTAATACTGGCTTCTGATATTTGTAATAGAAAGTTGTAATCCACTTTCAAGGTTTGAGTGTATGAGTTCATCAATAAGACAACTGAACTATTTTCTAAACTTACTAATGATCTGTGTTTTTATGGCCCCTGATACACCCTCAACCATTAGAATAAATCCCAGCCACTTCCTGCCTTTTGCATCCCAAATTTGTTATTCTTTTAGTCTGCCAAAATGCTCTTCTAGGAGTAGAGACAAGACCTAGCTCATTCAGAAACATTTATTTTTTCCTTCTTTCTTTCTTTTTCAGTTTTTCAAGACAGGGTTTCTCTGTGTAGCTTTGACTGTCCTGGACTCTTTTTGTAGACCAGGCTGGCCTCGAACTCACAGCTATCCACCTGCCTCTGCCTCCTGAGTGCTGGGATTAAAGGCGTGTGCCACCACCACCTGGCTCAGGAACATTTTTTTGTTCTAGGTGTTTATAAAATGAGAACTACTTTGCTTGGTGTGCTAAGACAATAAAGTTTAGACTCAAATGCAGAGCAACTGACTTAGCTTTGTTACTTAACATATCACCACTCACAGTGCCATCTCTGGCCGGCTTATGTGAATACAATACTTCACTCGTGACATTCGTTTTATTTTATGCTAGCATTTTCCTTTCTTCTATTCTAATAAAATAAAATAAAATAAATCTTGGCTCGATGTCAATACCTGAAGAGTAGTTTTTGTGTAATTCCTTTTTACTGAGATTCTGTATCCTTTCAGGAAAATGTCATCTCCTTGTCCATGCCTGGCGTTCTAACCACTCCCTCACCACACAATGAACTGCACCCCTTTAACTTCCATATCAGGCTGTGACTAGCCTGGGAGATGACCTCTGTTGTCATTTCTCTAGATCCTGAGTGGATTTATAGGATGATGCAACTTTCTAGATCCTAGGATGGAGGCAAGCTTCTTTGAGCAGCCTGTTATGGTATACAATTTCTTTCTTTGTTTTTAAATCTAACGTCTTTTTAAAAATCATTTTTAAAATAATTCATTTATTTTTACTTTATGTGCATTGGTGTTTTGCCTGTATGTTTGTCTGTGTGAGGGTGCCAGATACCCTGAAACTAGGGTTACAGACAGTTTTGAGCTGCCATGTGGGTGCTGGGAATTGAACCTGGGTCCTCTGGAAGAGCATTGGGTGCTCTTATCTGCTGAGCCAACTTTCCAATCCCTATGATATTTGATTTCTAATTCAGGAAGTTATGATGTTTGTTTTTCTATGGGCCTTGTTGATTCATCATATTACCTGACGTCACCAGAAAAGGTTTTTCAAGGCTGAGATATTTGTATGGTGGTGTACATGTCCTCAAGGCAGACTGTGTGGTGGAAACTATAAAATGGAATTAATAACTACAAGTATGCACTGTGAAATGTATCCAAATAGTTTGCAGTGGTTTGGAAAGTATGACTCAACTTAGAAAAAAAATGAAGAAACTATTTTCTTAATGCCAAATACCTAATGCCTAAACAACTTTTCTGCTATAATCAAAGTCTGCATCTTTCAGATATGTATAAGACAGCAGACATAACTTTTTACTCCCCCATGATTTTTCTCCAGACTTGCAGCTTTAGCCACAATTCTTTCTGCCAAATTTGGTAAAGTTGTTAGGATCTTAATTCTCTTTTCATTTGTTAATTAATTTTTATTGGAATTGAAAGGCATTTTGTTAACATGACTGAGTAGTGGGGACAATCTGGTCAGGTTCATAGGAGACATGAAATCACTTCAGCCTCATCAGCAGACATATCTAAAGGACAGAAGAATTGGTGCTTGTAAGGATGACTGTGAACATTCCTTTTATACTGGGCCTTTTACATGTCAAGGGATGAGCTGTACCTCCTTGGCATATCTTATGTAAGCTTTCAGATATGGTTATTATTCCATACTTCAAGGCTGCTATGAGTTATGCCTTACATGTCATTCTAGATGGTTTATATTTTGAAAAATATTAATTACATGCACAGCAATATGAACTTATAAAGAATGGTTTTCTGAGGATGAAATTCTCACAAAAAGTGAATATTTGTAACACCTGCTTATCTCTCTGGAAGATGTGTGGCAAGGATCAGTCCCATAGTTGGTACAGTACAAGAAGACAAGTGCAGGGTTCTCTGCATAGAGCCCGAAGCTTGTGTCATGGCAGGAAACACAGTGGCAGAAGCCTGCATTATGATTAGCTGATTCTCTGAGAAATGCTTAAACTATAAGAGTGTGTTGCTGCTCTCTGAGTTCAGCCTAATGCTGACCTAAGGAGCTGATTGCATTTTTAAGAAGGAGATAAGAAAAGAAAAGGGCAGCTGTCACAGCTTTAAGGCTATTTTCACTTCAAAAGTATGTATCTGTGCTTAAACTGATCTTGAATGGCTTTAAAAAAAAAAAAAAGAAAATTAGGAAGTTGAATAGAGAAAGGATGTGTTTTCAGCATATTCCTTTCTGCCAGTAACTGTCACCAATTCTTGTACAGTATTTTCCAGTGCTTGTTGGAAGGTTTTCTTCCTCTTTCCTTACTGAGCTAATGCGGCTACTCTTCCTATTCACCAGGTCGTCATTTCATTGGATGTGCACTTCATTCACACTGTGTGTGGTGGTTTGAATAGAAATGTCCCCCACAGACTCATGTGCTTGGTCACCAGGGAGTAGCACTATTAGAGGGTGTGGCCCTTTTAGAGTAGGTGTGGTCTCATTAGAGCAAGTGTGTCACTGGGGGGTGGGCTTTGAGGTTTCAAGTGCTCACGCCAGGCCCAGTGTCTCTCTCTTCTTGCTACCTGGTGATCTGGATGTAAGACTCTTGGCTCCTTCTCCGGCACCATGTCTGCTTATGTGCACCGTGCTTCCCACCATGATGGTAATGGACTAGCCTGAAGCGTAAGGCAGCCCCAATTAAATGTTTCCCTGTAAGAGTTGCTGTGGTCATGGTGTCTCTTCACAGCAATAAAACTATGACATCATGTTAAGCTTTCTAAGACCATGTTAAAGAATTTCAAAAATTGTAGTAAAGGATGGATTTTTGGGGGGACTTTCAAAGTGTAAGAATATTGTTAAAATAATAAGTGGAACTGCTTCTATATATAGTTTGATTATAAATATCATTAGTAATTCATGTAATGCTATATTAAATTCTAAATTTCTGCTGAGTTGCACATTATGTTTTCTGCTTCAGCCTTCTTTGTGTTGATCAATATTAAATATATGAAACACTTTGATACTATCGACCATTAGCTTAGTGTGGGAAAGACACCGTGTCAATCCCTTTGAGTTCCGTTCTCTGGCTACCAAGGTAATTTTTCAAAGTTCCTATAGAATTGATGGGACAGAAATTTTTATCAAGTTGGAGAAATAAATTGATAAAAGAACACGGTTTTATTCTTACTACCTTCTTTTGACTTCAAGGAATCATGCAGAAAAACTGGGCGGTGAAGCATTTTAATGTCTGGCTGTGAACACTTCTGAAATGCTGGGAAAAACATGTATTTCATGTTCTGCTATGTGCTTATGGAGGAAGGAGTCTAACTGAGTGGGCAAAAGTTTCTTTGCAGAGTCAACTTTTTCTTTTCAAAGGCAGAAAGTTCTTTATCAGCATAGAATCTAAATTTGGAGTTTCTGTTGTTTTCCGGTGTTTCTTCTCTTTGCGTTGTATGCCGGGTTTCCATAGACTTTATACATTTACATATATGAGGTCTTTTTTTCCTTGGACTTGGCTACATAGGAGATACCACCAGAATTTCAAAATAGTCTCTCACTCTGAGCAAATTAAAGCAGGATATCCAGTGTAGTATGTCCAGCTGCCCAAAGGCTTAAACAGAAATGGGACACAAGAAAATTCTGTGGTAGGTATAAGATAAACATACTTTTGTTTATGTTTTACTGATAGTCTGGTTGCTTAGAAGTTGTGATTTTTTTCCTTGCTTTGGGCTGTTCTTTTAGAAAAACCAAACAATCACCCAGTTTGCTCTGGGACTTTGATCTTTGTTTTGTATTTGTATTTGGTTATGCAAGGCTCCAAACCTTACCATTTGCTGTGTTTCCTGTTTTGTCAGATCATCCACTCTCTGAACATATTACCCACAGATGGCTGGAAGAAGCAACCAAAAGGATGGTAGTGTATCTTACATTGACATCCCCCATAGATCCCCAGAGACTGTTGTAGAAATACCCACATACTTTTGCAGCTGCTAAAGTAGATTTCTGTGGCCTTTCACCTGACACAATTAGCTTCCCTTTCACTCCTACTGTTTACCATATCTCCCCCTTTTTTTTAACATTTGTTTTTCACAAGAGTGCCTCTGGGATCAAACCAAGCAGCACAGACACCTGCATGCCAGAAGGAAAACCCCAACCCCGAAACTCAGCCCCAGGACAACAGTGTCTCAAGCCAGTGCTGCAGAAGTCCCTGCTTCAGACCAAGAAAACTCATCAGGCAATGAATCGCAACCAGACTCAGGCAGTTCTGCAGTGATTTGCTAATTTTGGCATTCACAGAGATGTTAGTACCTTGAATGGCTAAAATATTTAAGATTATGTTTTAAAGCTCATGTATGGAATTTTTCTCTGCCTCTCTCTTTTTGTATGCACGCAGGTCACACACACACACACACACACACACACACACACACACACACACACACAGAGACAGACAGATTTGAGTAGTTTCAAGTATATAGTAGCTTCTCAGTGGAAGAGGGTTAAATTTAATTTATGACATAGATATGTTGAAGACTTTTACTAGGGAGACAGTACTTATGTTTTAAGCATGCAGACTATGCAATAATCAGTTAATTTCATGAGTATATATATATATATATATATATATATATTTGGCAATCAGCACATTACACCTAGAGTTGAAATGCTCAGTATTCGGTTTAATTTTGATTTAATCCTTTTTAACTTTATAGTATTATTTTTTTTGGAGAAAGAATGATTTGTTTCTAATCAGTCCAATTCCAGATTAACACAGCTAAAGCCTCCTTAGTATTGTAGGCCGTTAGTTACAGGAGCAGTAAAATGTACATATGGCAGGGTTGTTCTAGAAAACAGCTGAGCAAATAGCGAAGGTGTGTATTAGAGACTGCTAGACCTGGCTCAGGTGCATGACAGCCTCCTGCAGACAGAGGCATGGCGGCTGGTGGGCATCATGAGTGAACTAAATGAACACTGAAAGATGGTTATGATGGAGGGTTTTACTTACTGCAAAGTTTACCAATTAAAAATAAAAATACACACTGCCCCCACCTTCCATATATAGTTAGAGGACAATGACAACAGAGTAAATTCCATGTACCAAACTTAGCATTGAAATATGTTTTCACTCTGAGTGATATATGAAAGACTGAGATTCAGATTTAACAACATCTCCATAAGTTATCCTAATGAGATAAGCGAATGACAGGCCTGCTAGCAAAGGCGTCTGAGAGATATAGTTACAGAGTAATATTGCTGACTGGAATGAGAACATGTAACTCTGGTCTTTTCTGCAAGTAGGAGATTTCATACCTCTCCGGAACACACTGATTAACATACACACACATACACACTGTTTTATCTTGAAACAGATTTCCCCCCCCAGAAAGTGATATGGCTTTGTTCCAGAAAAATCTTAGTGTTCACACTTTACTCCTTCCTTCAGGATGCTGAAATCTGTAGAAGACCTTGATTTGCCACTGGAAGTGCCACTAAGTTTGTTGTGGCGTATGCCCTGAGTGGCAAATGGCTTGTAAAGCGCCGTCGCTATCACACAGCCCTCTCTTCTCTAAGCACACCGACATTTAGCAGCCTTCTCAGTTGACGGGTTGGACAAGCACTCAGTTTGGTTATATGTTATTTCAACACTAAGTGAGAATAAGTCCTTATGTTCATGTTTTAAGCAACAGTCAATAAAAGGTGTAACTACTGGTCTTTTGCCCTTGGAAGGACTTTGGAGATGCTTTAGGGTGTTGCGTTCCTAGATACTCCATGTGGCGAAGCTCCATTTTCACAGATGTATTTCATATTTTATACCACAGGCATGTCTTCTAAAGGTATTCTCCATATTTTCCTTATTTGGTCCAGTCAAAACAATGTCTTTGTACAATGGGCCAGATTTTCTATGGGATGATGGTGCGATAATCTCCACAAGCTACATTAGGAGAGCAGAAAACTGGCATAGTTCACTGAGGTGAACATTCAAGTGCGGTCTGTTCATTGTACATGAGAATGAGCTGTTTCTGTCCAACCACACTTAAAAATTGTGTGGAGAGAAAAGACATTTTTCTCATAGCTAAGCTGTGTACCGGGTGCCAATTCTGTTGACTTCCCAGCAAGACTCTAAACAGAAGAAACAGCTGCAACCACCCTCACCACCTGGTTAAGTTTTGTTCTCTGAGGTCACCCTGCCAGCTGTACAAGCCAAGGAGGCAGTTTAAATGGGAAAGAAGGATAAATCAAAACATCGAAGTTTTCAAGTCTTTGATGGTGATGCTAATGAATCCAGCCTCCGTAGACAGAGGGAATTGTTTTCAGTCCCTATCCTGATGGGGGCAGGACATGCCGGTGCATCCTCATGGCTGCATCACCACTCTGAACGTGAGTAGCCACAAATGCAGGAAATTAAGTTAGTCATCAAACATGTGAAACTCAAACCTACATTTAGAAATCAAGAAGTTCTGTATAGAGAAAAGACCTATCTACCAACACCTCCGTATGCCTCTATTTCCATGAACTATAATGACATTTTATGCTCTTTTACAGAATAAAATATCCTCTAACTCAAAATTTGGTATGCGTATTGAGACTGATGACCCACGCTCTTATGAAGCTGGGGATGGAATATGTTTCACAACACTCAGGTTATGAGAATGCTTGAACTGCCAAATTAAAAAAAAAATATCATAGTTTTATGTTCTCTTGTGATAAAAGTAGTAATTATTTTTAATGTTTCACAGAGCACATTATTTTAGAGTGATTATATGGATGATAAAAAAATATCATTTGAGGGCTGAATTTAGTGATTAGAAAAAAAGTCAAAAAAGCCAAGATTTATCCCATGGGGATAGATTTAGAACCACCATGTATTCAGATGTTACTTGCTTGCTCTCTGAAATTCCTGCTGTTCTAAGAGCAATTCCTCATGTAACCAAAATGGCCTTTGTGTGATGTCACTCTCCAAATTATCCCTGGCTGGCCAATAGAGTGCTCGCACTGGCTGAGCAGGAGAGAAGAGGTAGAGCGAAGGTTGCAGGGTCTGAGAGAGGAGGAGAGGAAGAGGAAAGGAGATGCTGGAGGGAGGAAAAAGACGGATTCCAGAGAAGATAATATCTGCAAATATTGGGGACTTTGAATGGGTGGAAGATAATAGATAATAAGGTAGCAGATTAGACTAGGCTCAGCTCTGTGTTTAGCTTTGGAATAAATCATAAATAACCATGTATGGTTATTTAGGGGGATAATCGCCGATATAGGAATAACCAATTGTTAATAATATTCATCATCATTATCCTAAACAGTATTCAGTTAGAACCATCAGTTATGAATATAAACAAACAAATCCTTTTACAAACCATTCTACCCCTCCCCCCATTGCCTGATGCTTGTAGTAGGAGCTTGTTGTAGGAGCAATCCCTTCAGGCAGCCGCACATCCAATTCCCACATGGATGGAAACCCTTTCTTTCAGTGTCTTCCTGGAATTTATGGGCATCCCCTGGGAATTCCTTATTCCTGACGCTTTTTTTAAAAAAATCTGTAACAACATTATAGTTATTTAATTTCCATTTAAAATGCATATATATATAATTGCCAATTTTTAAAACATTTTATTAATTTATTCAGATTACAACTCAATTGTTAACCCATCACTTATATCCTCCCATTCTTCCCTCTCTCCAGCTTTCATCCTATTCCCCTCCCCTAGGTCTATGACCGAGGGGGACCTCCTCCCCCACTATACGGTCATAGGCTATAAAGTCTCATCCTGGTAGCCTGCTTATTCTTTCTTTGAGTGCCACCAGGCCTCTACCCCAAGGGGAGTAAGTTGTTTGTCTTTTTGTGTTTGTCCTACTTCAGTAATTGACCTAATATTTTCCAGTTCTATTGTTCCGCACGTGACAGGACATAATTCTTTCCTGTGTTGAGTAATATTCCATTCTGTGTATATGCCACATTTTCCTGTCCATTCATCCACCAGTGTTTTCTTATTGGCTATCGTGAATGATGGCAATTGACAGAGGAGTCCAGGTTTCCCTGGATATATACCCACCAGAGGGATATATAAATCATATGGTAGACATGGGTTTAGTTTTAAACAAACCCTACCATTCTTTTTCATATGGCTGTAATGATTATGTTTTTCTTTTCTAGGACAAAGGATATGGCTCAGTAGGTAAGTAACTTGCTGTGTAAATCTGATGACTCAAGTTTGGGCACCTAATGAACTCATGTAAAAAGCTGGATGGCAGCCAGTGACCTGGGTCACAGCACTCCGACAATGAGATGGGAGTTAAAGACTAGAGAGCTACCAAGATGCTCAAGGACCAGCTAGCCTGGGACTTGCCATGAAACAAAAGTAAGAACAACTTTGCCTCAATAAAGTTGCCATGTCTCTACCACAACAGGCCATGGTCCTTGGACTCTACCGCACTAAAAAATGAAGTTAAAACTTAAAAAATTTTATTTCTCTCTATCCCTGCCAGCATTTGTTATCTCTTTGCTTTTAGGAAGGCAGCATTTCTGACAAGTCTGAGATCATATCTCACTGCGGTTTGGGTTCTGCATTTCCCTGGCAGCTCCGGATGTCAAGCATTTCATTTTTATCATGTTGTATTGACTTGTGTATTTAAAATATTCAGTTCTGAAAATATCAGGAGCTTGATAATTTTACTCAATTTAAATAAAAATATGAGAAATAAATGGTTTGTTTAATCAATTCAAAATGCATACACATAAACATGACACTGATATAGTGTGTGTGTTCATAATGCAGTGTCTGTACCCAGAGCTGCTGCTTAGAAGTTCAGGTATTTGAAGGATAAATAATTGATGGAACCTGATATTTGTCCAAAATATTTGTATGCATAATGTAAATGACACGAACATATCTGTTTGTATGTAACATCTGTAATGTTACAACTAGATTGAATTATGCTAGCATGTGCATAGTCACTGCCTCAGATATTTAAAGGTAAAAACTGTAGGCTGAGAGAAAAGCCACCTAGTGGAAGGCCAGGGTAGAGATACTGAATTTTTCCTTTGCCATTCTCTTCCTCCATATCTGTCCTTATTCCAGGATTAGTTTTGTCTCATTCTTTGAAGTATTTCCACATGCATGTCTTCATTTTGAGTTGTGATCCAGACCCTCTACTGACTGTGCGTTGAGTCTTGACACTGTGGCTGACTTTTGTGGAAAGTCACAGGGAGGCATAGAATTAAAGAAACCCTAGCAATTTCTTAACTTCTTACATGGTGTCTCAGAAATCATAATAGCCTGACTAGAAAATTTATATTTTCCAATTCTGTGGAGTACAGGTTTTTTAAATAAAACCTAATGATTCTTTACAACGCCCCCACCCAAAACAGAAGAGGAACTAGGATAGAAAACAAACAAATTTTAAAGGTTTATCTTTCTAGGTAGATACCACTTACCAAAGTTAAACCATGTTCTGGTAAACTACTTAAATAGTCCTATAACTCCTAAAGAAATAGAAACAGTCATTAAAAGCCTCCCAACAAACAAACAAACAAACAAACGAAAGGGCCAGGGCCACATGGTGTTAGTGCAGAATTCTACCAGAGTTAAAAAAAAAAAGCTAACACCAATACTCCTCAAACTATTCCTCAAATAGAAACAGAAAGAACATTACCACACTCATTCTATGAGGCCACAGACACTTTGATAACTAAACCCACAAAGATTCAACCAAGAAAGAGAATTTCATACCAATCTCCCTAGTGATCATTGGTGAAAAAATACTCAATAAAATACTCGCAAACCGAGTACAAGGACACATCAAAGACATCATCCACCATGGTCATAGAGGCTTCATCCCAGGGATAAAGAAGTGGCTCAATATACAAACATCCATGAATATGATCCACAATATGATCCACAATATAATCCACAATATGATCCACAATATAATCCACAATATAATCCACAATATAATCCACAATATGATCCACAATATGATCCACAATATAATCCACAATATAATCCACAATATAATCCACAATATAATCCACAATATGATCCACAATATAATCCACAATATGATCCACAATATGATCCACAATATAATCCACAATATAATCCACAATATGATCCACAATATGATCCACAATATAATCCACAATATGATCCACAATATAATCCACAATATGAGCAAATATAATCCACAATATAATCCACAATATGATCCACAATATGAGCAAACTGAAATAAAAACCTATATGATAATAGCATTAGATGTTGAAACGGCCTTTGGCGAAATACAACACCCCTTCATGCTAACAGGATTGGGGAGATCTGGGATACAAGGCCCATACCTAGACACAATAAAGACAATATACAACAAGCCAATAGCCAACATCAAATCAAATGGAGAAACACTCAAAGCAATTTCACTAAAACCAGAGACGAGACGAGGCTGCCCACTCTCTTCTTGTCTATTCAACATAGCACTTGAAGTTCTAGCTAGAGCAACGAGCCAGTTAAATAAAAGGAGATCAAGTGGGCACCAATTGGAAGAGGTCAAAGCATCGCTATTTGTAGATCATATGACAGTAAATGACCCCAAAACACTACCAAGAGCTCCTAGAGCTGATAAACACCTTCTGCAAGGTGACTGGATATGGAATTAACAAAAAAATCAGTGTCCCTCCTTTATACAAGCAATAAACTGGCAGAGAAAGAAGTTAGGGAAACAAAACCCTTCACAACAGCTGCAAGTAATAGAAAATATCTTGGTGTAGCTCTAACCAAGCAAGTGAAAGACTAACAAGACAAAAACTTCAAGTTTCTTAAAAAAGAAATTGAAGAATATATCAGAAGACGGAATGATCTTCCATGTTCATGGATTGGGAGAATTGACATAGTAAAACATCCATCTTATCAAAAGCAATCTACAGATTTAATGCAATTCCCATAAAAATTCCAACACAAATATTTACAGACATTGAAAGAGTAATTCTTAACTTTATATGAAAGAAACAACCCAGGATAGCTAAAACAATCCTGTGCAATAAAAGAGCTTCTGGAATCACTACCATCCCTGATTTCAAGCTGTACTCAGAGCAACGGTAATGAAAACTGCATGATATTGGCATAAATTAAATCAATGAAATTGAATGAAAGACCCAGAAATAAACCCGCACACCTACAAACACCTGAGTTTTGATAAAGAAGACAAATCCATACAATTATGCGGGGGAAGGCACTCTAGCAGATGGTGTGATCTAATTGGATTTCTGCGTGTAGAGGAATGCAAATAGATTCATATTTATCACCCTTCACACGACTCAAGTCCAAGTGGATCAAAGGCCTGAACATAAAGCTGGATATACCAAATATACTCGTAGAAGAATAATGGGAAATAGCATTAAATTCATTGGTACAGGAAACTGGGGTTAAGGAGTCTGTAGTAGCCAAGTGAGTCACCAGCCCACCCAAAACATTCAACGGAATATTTTTTGCACTAATATTATGAATATAATAGTAAGTGTCGAGAGGCTGCTTTAATACTATGTCTCTATTAGCATTATGGTAATAGACTCTTTCCTAGGGCGTATGACCTACCTAATCTGGGGCTCTGGCCCCTTTAATGGCTCCAAGAATTAATCTTGGAGAATGGGCCTTAAATTTAACCAAGCAACCACTGGAAACTTCTATGACATTAATCCCACTATTTCATCAGTGGGTGTGGCTTGATAGGCCAGGCATTGTAGCTCAGAGTACACAGCTGGGTGGATAGGCAACTACTTTTCTCCTCCGGTAGTGTTAGCTGTTCCCAGACCATTAAAGAGAGCTGATAGGGATGAGGTTTCCAGATCACCACCAGCTTGATTCTTCCATGTTATATGACTATAGGGTCTTCAGTAATAAGGTCTTGTTGCCAAGATCTGGAAGGTCACCCAGAGCATTGCCAACAGCGTATAACATTTAGGGGCTCTATGAGACTCTACCAGCCAATATGTCCAGAAGCAGTAACTCAGTCCTGACACTGGGGTACTCATTTGTTAGCCCGTGGTGTCTGGAAGAGGCATCATCCTCCTGTTATAGGTCAACTCTGAAGCCCTTGTCTGCTCTCCTTTTCTCTCTGATTGTTATGTGGATAAGAAAAACTGCCAGTTGTGAGTACAGGAGCACAACATGAAAAGCTATGTACTTCGTATCTCCATGTTGGCTAATTGTAAGTTCCTTGAGGCTATGTACTATATTTTAATTTTCCTTTTAATCTAGTAATTCTAACAATTCACAATCTATAGTCATAGTTATCTAATGATGATGATAAAGACTGAAAATTAAAAACATGAAATTTTCTCCTGCTAGTCATCATCTATTCATTTATTTATCCATTAATTTTATCATGCTTCTGATATTCCAGAAATTATGTTACGTATTAAAGATGTACTAATACATAAGTTCCACTTAGTGCTCTCAATTAGTTTATAACCAAAGTGGGAGGCAGATTTTTGAGTAGGGAACTATAAAGCTTTAGTGACAGCAAAGGCTGGATATTGCTGTGGGCCTCTTCTGAAAGGACATCTGCATGACCTGTTCCTGCTAATTTGAATTATAAATTTCCCAATAAAAATAAAATAGTTTGCAATTAAAAATTTAAATGTAAAATAGCTCTCTAATTAAGGCCAACACTGAATATCAAATATGAGCTTGAGTATTTTAATAATAAAGATTTAGTACATAGCAAATATATGATTTGACAATCATAATTTCTCTGTAAGTTAAAATTTGAATTCATGCTATTTAACACCAGTTAGCAATTATATATGTATTTACGTGTCATTTTCTCTAATAACAGTCTGTCTCACTGTGCTGAAAGCTCAAAGTTAAGAGCCCTTTTAATTTTGTCTTCTATACCATGTCTCTCTCATGGTACATTATAAATTTAAATATTTACTGAGTAGTATTTGAATAGATAATATATAGACATATGAAAGAGATTAATGGGATAAACTTTTTATATGGTATGCTATTGAATATACACACACACACTTTCACACACACACACACACACATAATTTCTAGTATAATATATTACAGCAGGATTGGCATAACATTTTCACTGGGTATGGCAGTGCACCCTATAATCTCAGGACTTTGAAGGCAATAAAATAGGGGTTTTAAGCCTAGAGAGATGTTTAAAATTGATAATGTTGATATGTGATAGATATTGATTTACATTCAGAATTTTAGATGCACCAAGATAGAAAAGATGCTTTCTTCAAGGCTGTCAAAACACTAAGAATGTAACATTTGTCTAATTCCTGATTGTGTCATGATTCTTCTTGCTATTGGTATTTTATTGTATATATATCTAATAATATAAATGTATATGTAAAAAATAAAGTTTAATAATAAAAATTTAAAAAAGTAAAACAAAAAATAATTTGAGATTCTGCAATTATCTCTCTCAGAATCCTATATGTAGTTTTAAATAGCTTTTCTCTTGTTATTAAACTGTATAAAACCTGGTCTTTCATTCCCCCATATCTCTCTATATATTACATGTATGCTATGTTTTTAGATGGCAACTTTATACACATCTTAATTTTCCTTTATATCCATAATAGTACATAATTATTCATGAAATTATATGGTTCTTCTCTTGTTACATTTATTTACATCTTACTTTATTTCTCACCTTTGTCATGGACGCTCTTTGCTACTCATATCCACTACATTCTGAATTTCTTTATTTGGTTTTCTCTTTTCAGTTCTTTATGTTTTTCTACTAAATTAAATTCTTAAAGTGCCACAGTCTATTGTTACAGCTCTTAATTTTAATAGATGATTATAGACTTTACTCAATAAACTCTTTAGTTCAACATATTTTATAGTGAATATAAAACAAAATTTATAAATATAAAACAATATAAACAAATAATACATATAAAACAAAAAATTTACCATTTTCTAGACCTATGTGGTTTTAGAGATCATCTCTTGCTCATACTTAAAGAATGTGTCTATTACAGACCAACATTGGGATTTAATTGGGTTTTAGCCTGGAATTCAAATCCACCAGCTGTTCAAATAATTAAAAAATAGAGCATATACCACACTGTAATTATTCCTAATGTAAGAGGACTATAGTTTTCTAATATTGTTGTTTTCAAATAATAATTTCTGAAACACCTCAGCTAATGAGTTTTAAAAGTCATTTCTGCGCTTAAATTGCTTATACTTAAGCCACAAGTAAATTTGCATTCCATGGCTGGGTGTGTTGGTGTACACCTGTAATCTCAGCACTTGGGAAGGCAGAGACAGGTGGATCTCTGCAAGTTTGAGGCCAGCCTGATCTACAAAGTGAGTCCAAGATGGAGGAATGTTCACTTTTCTCCACATCCTCACCAGCATGTGTTGTCATCTGAGTTTTTGATTTGCATTTCCCTGATAACTAGGGATGTTGAACATTTTTTAAAGTGTTTTTCAGCCATTTGAGATTTCTATGTTGGGAATTTTCTGTTTAGATCTGTACCTCATTTTTAAAATTGGGTTTGGTTTGGTGGTGTTTAATTTCTTGAGTTCTTTATGCATTTTGGATGTTAGCTCTTTCTCAGATGTAGGGTTGGTGAAGGTCTTTTCTCAGTCAATCTGTTGTTTCTTTTGTTGTTGAGTTCCATCTTCAATTCATGGTGGACTGGTAAGATGTAAGGGATTATTTCAGTTTTCTTGAGTCTGTTTGAGGTTTTCTTTGTGACCAATTATATGTTCAGTTTTGGAGAATATTCCATGAGGTGCTGAAAAGATGGTGTATTCTTCTGTGTTTGAGTGGAATGTTCTGTAGGTATCAGTTAGGTCTATTTCATGATGTCTATTAGTTTCCTTGTTTCTCCATTTAGTTTCTATCTTGATGATCTGTCTATTGGGGACAGTGGGGTGTTGAAGTCTCCCACTATTAATGTGTGGGGTTCAATGTGTAATTTAATCTTTAATAGCATTTCTTTTATGAATGTAGGTGCTTCTGCACTTGCAGAATAGATATTCAGAATTGAGACATCATCTTGGCATATTTCTCCTTTGATGAGGATGAAGTGACCTTCCCTATCTCTTCTGATTAGTTTTGATTGAAAGTCTATTTTATTAGATACTAGAATGGCTACTCCAGCTTACTTCTTGGGTCTGTTTGCTTGGAATACAGTTTTCCTTTACTCTGAGATAATGTCTATTTGTATTGCTGATGTGTATTTCCTGTATGCAGCAGAATGGTGAATCTTGTTTTTGCATCCATCCTGTCAGCCTGTGTCTTTTTACTGGGGAGTTGAGACCATTGACGTTGAGAGATATTAATGACCAGTAGTTGTTAGTTCCTTTTATTTTGATGTTGGTGGTGGTAGAGAGTGTGTGTGCTTCTTTTCTTTTGCATTTGTGGATGTGGAGTTATTTATTTCCTGTTGTTTTCTGAGTGCAATTGGTCTCCTTTAGTTGGAGTTTTTCTCCTAGTACCTTCTGTAGGGCTGGATTTGTGGCTAGGTTCTGATTAAACTTAGTTTTCTCATGCAATACCTTGTTTTCTCCATATATTGTGATTGAAAGTTTTGCTGGGTAGAGTAGTTTAGGCTGGCATCTGTGGTCTTTTACTGTTTGTATGACATTTATCCAGGCCCTTCTAGCTTTCATAGTCTCTGTTAAGAAGTCAGGTGTAATTCTGATGTGTTTGCCTTTATGTGTCTTCACCTTTTTTTTCTTGCAGCTTTTAATATTCTTTCTTTGTTCTGTACATTTAATGTTTTGATTGTAATGTTGTGGGAGAATTTTTTTCTGGTACAATCTATTTGGAGTTTTGTAGGCTTCTTGTATGTTTATGAACATTTCTTTCTTTAGGTTGGGGAAGTTTTCTTCTATGATTTTGTTGAAAATATTTTCTGGGCCTTAGAGTTTGGGGTCTTCTCCTTATTCTATTTCTATTATGTTAGATTTAGTCTATTTATAATGGCCCAGATTTCTTGGGTGTTTTGTTTCCGAAACTTTTTAGCTTTAACATTTTCCTTGATTGCCATAACAATAACTTCAATTGTATCTTCCACATTTGAGATTCTCTCTTCCATCTCTTGTATTCTCTTGGTGTTGCTTGTGTCTGCAGTTCTTGCTCTCTTCCTTATGTTTTCCAACTCTAAGATTTCATCACCTTGTGTTTTTGTTAATGTTTATTTTAATTCCCTCTTTAGGTATTGAATAGTGTTTTTATGTTATAGAGGAGTTTATTAAATGAGCATGGGGGGAGAAGGAAAAAGGGGAAGGGTTCCAGAGGTAGAGAAGAAGAGGAAGAAGGAGAAGAAGAAGAAGAAGAAGAAGAAGAAGAAGAAGAAGAAGAAGAAGAAGAAGAAGAAAGAAGAAGAAGAAGAAGAAGAAGAAGAAGAAGAAGAAGAAGAAGAAGAAGAAAGAGAGAGAGAGAGACAGAGACAGTGAGAGAGAGACAGACATAGAAGAGAAAAAGTAAGTAGTCTTAAATAGTTTTATTCATTACTTTCTCCCGTTTGAATTTTCCTGTATTTCTTTATACAATTTATTCAACTCTTTTATCTGTTTTAATGTATTTTCCTGAATTTCTTTGAGTGATTTATTTTTCTCTTTCAAGGCTTCTATCATTTTTATCACCTTAGATTTAAAGTCTTCTTCTTGTACTTCATGGGTGTTCATATCTCCAGGGTTTGGTGTGGTAGGGCCACTGGTTTCTGGTGGTGTTATGTGGTCTGAGTTTTGTTGCTAGTCTTCTTGCATTGGCCTCTAGGCATCTGGTTGTCTCTGGTGTTAGCAGGCCTAGAGGTTCCTCCAATCAGGTCACTGTCTGTGTCCCATGTGGACCAGGCAGGTTGAGAGCAAGCAACAAGAGCTCCAAGCCAAAAGTTGTTTGCCAGGGCTCCCCAGAGGCCTCCTCAGGATGGTGGACAGTGGATATTGGAGCCTGCACCCACATCAGCTGGTTTCACTGTCTGTATTCCAGTTGGGTCAGGCAGGAGAGGAGTAGGTTGAGAGAGTTCCAAGCTCAAAGCTGCTCAAGTGCCCTACAGTCCTTTTCAAGATGGCCAGGCTCTGCCTATCTGCTCTGTGTTCCAGATGGGTTAGGCCAGTAAACAGTTGGGGGCTGTGACAGATCTGAGCCCAAAGTGCTCGGGTGCCCCACAAACCTTCTTGAGATGTCAGCAAATGTGAGTTGTGGCCCATGCCAGACTCATCTCTGCCTATATGCTCTGTCCCACATGGGGCATCTGAGCCCAAGGCTGTGGGGTGCTCCACAGGGCTTTTCCAGATGGCAGGGCTCTGATTATTTGTTCTGTGTCCCAGATAGGCTGGGCTGGTAAGCAGCTGGTGGGCAGAGAGAGATCTGAGAGCCTAAAGCTACTCAAGGAATGACAACTAATGTAGAGTGTGGCCTGTGCAGGTCTCAGCTCAGCCTTTCTGCTCTGTGATGGAGATGGGCGAGGCCAATGAGCTGCAGGTCGGTGGAGAGAGGTCTGAGCCCAGAGCTGTTCTTGGTGTGGCAGCTAATGTAGAGAGAGTGTGGTCCATGCAGGTCTCTGCTCAGCCTGTCTTCTCAGTGTTCCGTCAGACCAGTAGGTTTCAGGCGATTAGTGAGAGACTCCAGGCCAAAGCTGCTGGCAGGGTGGCAACTAATGTGGATTGTGGCCTGTGCAGAACTCAGCTGTGCCTGTCTGCTCTGTGTCCTAGCTGTGTCAGGCCAATGAGCTTTAGGTGGGTGGAGAGAGATCTGAGCCTGAATCTGCTCACAGGATGGCCGGTAATGTGGATTGTGGCCAGCACCTGGACTCATCTCTGCGGGTATGCTCTGCGTCACGGTTGGGCCGGGCTGATAAGCAGCTGGGGGCCTGAGAGAGATCTGAGCCAACAGCTGCTCTGGTGCTCCACAGGCCTTTTTGAATGGCACGGCTCTGCCTATCTGCACTGTGGCTCAGATGATCTAGGTCGGTAAGCAGCTGGTTGGCAGAGAGAGATCCAAGCCCGAAGCTGCTCGCAAGCTGGCAGTTAATGTGGATTGTGGCCTGCTCCAGGACTCAGCTCTGCCTGTCTTCTCTGTGTCCCAGAACAGGTAAGCATCAGATGGGTGGAGAGAGCCCAAAGCTGCACAGGTGTCTTACAGTCTTTCTCAAGATGGCGGCGAATGCGGGTTGCCTCCTGGAACTTTTCTGTGGGTTAGCTGTCAGGGGTCCGACCCACCTGTGCGCCACACAATGTGGGAATCAGCACTTGCATTTTGTAACTTTCCATTTGGTCTTTAGGTCACTGTGTAGTCCTGGTTGTTCTGTGATCTGTGCTGGCATCTAGGATCTGTGGAATCCATTTTCTTGATGAGGAGGCTTCTTTTTTTTTTTTCTTTTTTAACTGTTACATCCTTCCCTCCAGAGAAGTAACCTAAAATTATTTTACAAGCCAGATATGAGATCAGAGCCCCGAAACACTTTTTTGGCATTTATAGCCTCTACCAAAAGGAGAGTTTACCAAGAGGCTCAAGGGTATTTTTTGGCTTTTTTAAGTCAAGAAAGAAACTATTTACTTTCCTAGGGGACTTTTTTCCCCCCTAAATAGCCAAGCCTACTTCCACACCTATTCTTATTTGAATCACCCATAGGAAAAAGCATCTAGACACACCTGTGAGTAATTATCTGGGTTAGGGATCCCTCTGGACAGCTGGTGGTGGGTTGCCTTGATTACCTTAATTGACATGGAAAGTTTTGTCTTGATTGTGCATGGGACCATTCCTGGGCCGGGGGGTCCTAGGTTACACACACGAAGAAAGAAGCTGAACAGAGGCAGACATTAGTTTCTCTGTTTCTTGACTGTGAGCATCTTCTTAAAATGCACACTGCCTTACCACCATGACAGATGAAGTTGCCTTCATCAGGAATTTTATCATAGCAAAGGGAAAGAAGCTCCTCATAGTGGCTGAATGTGAAGGATTCACACCGCCTGTTATGTAGCGAGGATATGCCCATCTCATACTGTGCCGGTCTGGGTTAAAAACTATCTGTAGTGTTGGTTCCGCACAATGACGCACAGCAGTCACAGAACTGGTGAAAAGCTTTGTGGGGGCACTGCTGCATTCACATTCGCGCATTGTGGCATGCACATAGGCACACAGAAAAGAGACATGTTTCACAAATCTCGCATACAATGCATTCTGATGTTTCTTCCTCAGTTTTCCTTTTAATAGGTCATTGTTATCCATTAGATTTTTAAATGCCAAGTCAAAGTCACTTATTTTTATTATTTTGTTTTTAATTAACTAATTAAGTATGTAATTCACTTTACATCCCAATCATAGCTCCCTCCCTCCTCTCCTCCTGGTCCCACCCTCTCTCCCTCCCTCTTCCCTGAACTCCATGAATATGTTTGAGAAGAAAGGCAAGGAAGGAAGCCATGACTGATGCTAAATCCAGTGAATTGCACTGAACATGTGTTGTTGGATATCCAAAGTCTCATTCAGCTTTTAAATGAGTCAGATTTCAGCCAGGCGATACCCATTTTCCACTCTGATTATTCATGATGGGCAATTATTTCCCCTTACCTTTGTAGCTAAGAAGCAATGACATGCTCAGATCTGCTGTCACAGGAGAATGGTGTCATGACTGATGAAATTGCTCAGACTGTTGAGCTTACGCAGTGTCGTCAGCAGGATGACCAGGCTATTACAGCAGCCTCTGCTTTCTGCATCTCATGACGCCACAGCTTCTGGGCAGCCCTACAGATCATTGTTTTTATCTGAGCTCATTCTAGCAAAGGCATAGAATAACTTTTATTTTTTATTTTTTGGTTTAGCACCATATATTCTATTTAATTCATGTAAAGCTAGGTTCTATTCCTGCCTCAGCAGTTTAAGAGGAACTGTTTATTAATATTGGCAACACTTGAGCTCTGGACTGTAGCCTTAGTGGTATAGAGGGAGGGGCAGGTAAAGAAGAAGCTGCAAACAGAGTTATTTGATATGGATTGCTACCTGGCAGATGTAATCTAAAAAACACCAAATACCCACTTGCCAGCTGAAATTAACAATATTCTTTAAAGAATAAAGGGACAAGAGATATTTACTTCATTTACATAAATCTTTATTTCTTCAGTAAGTACCTTTTTGAATTAAAGAAGCTGTCTTCACCCTGCCTCCTCATGTTAGACAAGGTTTTTATATGTAGATTAAATGCACCATTGAGAAAGGAATAGAAACTTCCACTTTGCTCATAATGAACAATAAATAAATTACTACTAATTAAATAGTAATAAGAAGTTCCAAAGCATTTATTGCTATGACTACTATCACTGCAATCCGTGCTATATCCATGTTAATATACTTTAACCTCTGTTTTTTATAATGTGAATATTGTTAATGAAACAGTTTTATGAAACCGCTACCAGTTCTTCTAAAGTCTAAGAAAGGCAATAAGAAAAACAAAGCATTAACAAGAAAGACTTTTAAAAGGGAAAGTGCCTTCTGCCAGGCCTCGTGACCTGAGGTCAGTTCATGAGATCCACATGGTAAAAAGACAGAATCCACTCCCGAAGGTTGTCCTCTGATGTGCTCTCCAACTAAGTAAATCAAACATAATTTTTAAAAGAAAAAAATTAAACTTCTAGCAGCTAGAAATTACCATCATCAAAATGTCACAATGGAAACATTCTTATATTTATCTGTTTATTTAGAGGGTCCATGGGTGTGCATGTCATGGTGTGAGTGTGGAGGTCAGAAGACAACTTGTGACCGTTCCTTCTGCCATGTAGTTTGCCAATTGACCTCAGTTCTTTACACTTGATGGCAGGTATCTCGTCTCATGGAGCCATCTTACTGACCCTGATAGTGGTCACTTAAAGGAATAGTTGTTGAATGAAGCCTATCACAGTTACATGTGCTATTGTCACCCATCATCAATACATAGAATAAACTAGTCTATGAAATATTAATATTCCTAAGCTGAAAAAAATAACTAAATGGAGTCGTACACAAACAACATATCACAGTGCTATTTTTTGATACAAAATGTTTACCCATTAGGATAATTTGGTATAATTATTGTATGACAAAGATATTGTTAAAAATTGGTGATTTTGATTTTGCAACAATGTAAAATATTTTAGCTTAATAACTTTTAGGAACATTCAAAACAATATAATTATTTGTTTACATAAAATAAACAAATATGCATCAATAATTATAAGAGTACTCACTATTACTAATTATAGTAAAGATTTGGGCAAGTACGTTCCATTTTATATGCCCAAGCTAGAGTATAACAGTCATTACTTGTATTATTGTGGTCCTGCCAATGCTGAAGAGGCATCATTAGTGATATGAAACATTACTCATTATCTATCATTAGATCCTTTCCTCTCCGTTACCACTGCCAGCTTCTGTGCCAGCGGCATTCCCTATGTCACTCTGTTGTGTTAATGGCATTAGATCCTCTCCACTGCCAGCTTCTGTGCCAGCGGCATTCCCTACGTCACTCTGTCATGTTAATGGCATTAGATCCTCTCCACTGCCAGCTTCTGTGCCAGTAGCATTCCCTACATCACTCTGTCGTGTTAATGGCATTAGATCCTCTCCACTGCCAGCTTCTGTGCCAGTGGCATTCCCTACATCACTCTGTCATGTTAATGGCATTAGATCCTCTCCACTGCCAGCTTCTGTGCCAGCAGCATTCCCTACATCACTCTGTCGTGTTAATGGCATTAGATCCTCTCCAGCTTCTGTGCCAGTGGCATTCCCTACATCACTCTGTTGTGTTAACGGCCTTAGATCCTCTCCAGCTTCTGTGCCAGCGGCATTCCCTACGTCACTCTGTCGTGTTAACGGCCTTGGTCATGTCCTTTCGCTTTTCTAAAGTCATATGTTAACATTCCATAGACTACGTCATTCTCTTTAGTGCTGTTACTGGCAACAGCACATGTAACTGTATGACGGCATAGATCAACAATTATTCCTTCATGTGTTTTATTTTTCCTGGTCATGTAAACAATTATTGGGCATTTTCCATATGAATGTCATATTGAAATATTTATATAAATGAAAGAATATAATAAAATTTAGATTAAGATTTTACCTCAAAATTCATTAAAGTGCATAATTTATCATATTCTCAGTGATATGGGCATAGCTTAGTGCTTAGCATGTGCAAGGCCTTGGGTTCAATCTCCAATACCAAACACACACACACACACACACACACACACACAAAACTGCTTAAGGGTTCCAATTTTAATGCATGATTAAAATTATTTGCTCTACTGGAGTATATTTTAATGTAATTATATGTGCATATTGGAGAACTACAGCTCTGACAGAATAAAGCACACAGAAAGAACTGTATAAAAATTCTTTAATCATTAGACAGTGACAGCCTTTTAAGTCATCAGAATGCGTTCTGCATTGCATTTTCATTTGCTTATGAAAATATTTCATAGATTCGTACTAGCATATCAAGCAGATGGATATATTTGCCATTTATAAAGTCATTTAGTTTATGTAAATGTTTTCTTCTCCTGCCCTCAAACTATGAAGTGCATTGACGTATACTTTATGATGCAGGGAAATCATTAGCCATGTGCCAAATTCTGACACAAAGCCACTAAGTTGTGAGGCTATCCACCTCTGTGCACTCTTCTGTAAGATAACCTCCTCTCTATACAAGGGTTGTACACGTTGAGTGATGTGCACATTTCAGACACACTATGTATGTAAATATTGACAAATAAAAGCAGTGGAGTACTTTGCCTTTCCCAACAAGGCAATATATTTTTGGTTTTGCTCATAGTTTTGAGTTTTTCTTTAGAATGTGAATGTCATTCATTTGAATTTTCATTTCATGAATTTGACCAGAGTTATTGTGGGGATCCTTGCAGCTGTTTGGATGGTTTTGAGCTTAATGTTTATTTATTTTTGGTTGTGGGAATAAAGTAACTGATAAATACAGATAACCTTGAATTGTCAGAGGTTAACATTCGTTAGGCAGATTTTGTGATCTGAATGATTCTTTCTTGGCTGTTTTAGCAATAGCCAGACATATCCTCACATGGTGGAGACCTAAGTTCAGCTAGAACTAACTGGAGATGGAGGGAAGTGATGGCCACTCATGGTTCTGTGCAATGTTGGACTGCATTAGTATGAATACGTCTATGGAAAACACTTGTTTGCTTTGGGTAAACGGTGGTGTGTGCAATACTTTAGCACACGATTTTTGGGACATGCTGGGGGCATGCTGCTGTCCCTACTGCGGCAACACCACTTTAACTATGTATTCCTCAAAAGACACAAATCACAAATGCACAGCAAGTAAAATAGAGCAGCAAACATTTGCTTTAATTATGTGGTATTGAAAAGTGTTCTCTTGATATTTTTCTCAAGAGGCACCACAAAAGACACAATCCAGTATTAAAAATTATGTAGTTGTGAGATTTTAGTCTTGGCGTGCTTGTAAAGTAAGAAAACATTTCCATTGCATTCAATCTCATTTTATTCCTTTTGTGATTCTGTTTTTGGAAAACCCACCATAAATTTACTTCAGGCTGCATTCTGAAATGCCAGAAAAATTAATCATGTTTACTTCTGCACACTGTGCAGCACATGGCGTTGCTAATTCTGTATTAATATTAACAAAGAAAGCAATGAAGGGGCTTTTAGCTTTCACCCTTTGTCCAAGAAATCATACACAAACATGGCTTGCACATGGCTTTTCATTGAACTCTGCCATTTCATGTCTTTTATCCTGGAGATTTATGGCTTTGTGTGGATTAAAGCAACTCAGAGTCTGACCTGTTTAATCTGGGGTGTTTAGGTTTTGATGTCTCAGCCAGACTGTGTGAGAGTCAGAGGATCAAGATCCTTGCA
The DNA here is from genome assembly GCF_903995435.1 of Acomys russatus. Taxonomy (NCBI): domain Eukaryota; kingdom Metazoa; phylum Chordata; class Mammalia; order Rodentia; family Muridae; genus Acomys; species Acomys russatus. The sequence goes on along the minus strand of NC_067157.1, from coordinate 60,101,910 downwards.
CATGTGCAGTAGGTGCCACATGTGCATTTAAACGAGTCGTCCCCTGGCATGTGAACTCTTTCCACACTTGCCTTTGAACTTTGTTTCATTTCTCAGTGACTATCTTAATTATTGACTCTTTTTTTTGTGTGTGTGTTATTCTATCTTCTTCAAACTCAAAGCTTGCTGTAGTCCATGACCTAGTTCTGTTTTCAGATTTCCTATAAGTAGATTCAGGCAACTGTAGCTAAGAATTTATTAAAGTCAACTAAATGTTCCACAAAAATGACTGTGCAAAACAAAATGCTTATTTGGCTTATGCTTGCACATCAAAGGAAGCCAGGGCTAGAAGTCAGGACAGGAGCCTGGAGGCAGGTGGAGGTACTTCTCTTACTGGCTTGTTCCTTAAGGTTTCTTCATCCTGTTCTTATTGACCCTGGGACTATTGTGACGTCATTCACAGTAGGCTGGGCCCTCCCACATCAATCACTAATTAGGAAAATATCTCATAAGCTTGCCTAAAGGCCAGCCATATGGAGACATTTTTCTCAATTATGACTTCTCCTCAGATATATTTAGGTTTGTGTCATGCTGAAAAATAAAAGCTAGCCAGCGCACGTGCTAACACCCTTGATATACATCTTGCTCTTGAATTTAAAGTCTTGTTGATAATACATGAATACCACTAGTTGGTATATGTGTATTTGAAAATTTTGAAATATTGTATATGTGCATACTGCTCTGAATATAATCATGAGATATATATGATTAAAGTAATTTTTATAGGTAACAAATACCATGACACACAAAGGAAAGAACATTTTGCATAGGCTTGTTCTAGAGTGTTAAGACTGAAAACACAACTAAAACAGAGAGAATGATCTTAAATTTATTATAATTTGTTTCACATATAATTAAAAATAATTTTTGTACATTGTTCATTTACACTTACAAGGCTCTTTATAATCAAAATGTATGCACTATCTTTTTAAACACAGCAAATGAAATGCAGAATCACACTCAGGCAGATTCTGTGATTTTTGTGGCTAGCCTGGTCTACACAGCTGTTTTCCTTACTCCCACTATCATTTCCTGGCATTCCAGAAGGTAACCACACGCACTGACTATGAGATTTCTCTAGTTAGTTCTGTTGATTTCACTTCATAAATCTGTAATTAATTCCTCAGCAAGTGTGTAATATCAATATTCTCTGAGTCTTTGTATGTGGATAGTATTTTGTCTGTGACCAATTATTTCTTAATATAAAGTCATTGGCCTGTACACTCTTGTGTGTTTTAAATATGCTATTTTGATCTGCTGCTGGGTGACTTGATGTGTTGGGATGGGTTGATAAAAGGGGGTGACGCTCCCCTTCTCTGAGAAGAAGGGGAAGGGGAAAAGGAGAAGGAAGATGGGAGGGTGGGACCAAGAGGAGAGGAGGGAGCAGATGCATTCGGGATATAAAGTGAATAAATAAATAAGAATAAAGTGAACACACAAACAATATGCCATTTCATTTTCTTGAAGTATAAACTAGAGCTGTTGTAAAGGCAGCAGGCTGTCCCATTCTCTTTCCTTAGCAGTCAGTCAGAGTACAGTTAAAAATGGAGTCTTGTGAGAACTCGGGTTGTGAGAAAACTCCAAGGAAACAAGACAACAGTATCATGACCTCAGTTTTCTTTTTTCAAATAAGGAATTGTTCTTAGAATAGCCTTTTGTGCCCTTACCAGGTACAGTGAGTAGGAGTGAGTTTACTTAAGATTACCCGTTACAGCTGCCTAGTGATATTTGTTTATATGCCTCTATGGAAAAAGATGTCCTGTCACTTGTGTGGCTCATCTGCCACATTCAGCTTGCCTTGGTGACTTCACACATTATTCATGTGACTCCTCTTAAGTCTCAGAGTATAAACTGTCTGATGCTCCGAGCAACGCTGGACATTGCACGAGACTTTTGTCCATTCGTTTATTGGTTCCGTTTTCCCAGTTCTCACAGCCTCTGGAGAGGGAAACAGCAGTCTTTATCTTTTAAATTACATTCCAAACATGTGTTTTGTTTATTTATTCACTAGATTTATTTATTATATTTATTTATTTAGGTTTTTGGGACAGGGTTTCTCTGTGTAGCCTTGGCTATCCTGGATTCACTTTGTAGACTAGGCTGGCCTCAAACTCACAGCGATCCACCTGCCCCTGCCTCCCAAGTGCTGGGATTAAAGACATGTACCACCACACGCGGCCTATTTTTGTTTTTTATTTTTCTTTATTATTATTTTTTAAAATGCAGTAATTTGATAAAAAGATATTTTAAAATGTTGGTTATTCTAGGTCTGTCCAATACAGAATATACTTTTTTTTCCTTAAAAATTTTTCTGTGTATGTATGAGTATTTTGCCTGCATGCACATCTGTGTGCCATATGTATGCAGTATCTGGAAATGCATTAGATCCCGTACGATTGGAGTTAAAGATGGTTGCTGAGTCTTTACGTGGATGCTATGAGTCAAGCCCAGCTTCTCTTGAAGAGCAGGCAGTGTATTTAACTGTTGAGCCATCTCTTCAGCCCATCCCTTAAAAATGCTTAATATTAGGTATTTTAGTACTTTTACTTCAACAATGCTTTCTTGATCTAATTATTTTTTTTAATTAGTCTGTGAGCTATTTTATTTTTATTCTTCTATGTTTGCGATTCTTTACATCTTGAATCATTTCATCTTCAATATTTGTCACTTTTACTCATTTCCTTTTTTTTCTTTCTTCCTTATTCCTATGCCTTGACATGTTTTATTTACTTGAAGCCACTTTATGCTATACTTACCTGTTTCTTCTTTTCAGTTAAATCTTTACTTGAAACTCTGGTCTTTTAGGTCTCTCATCTCATAGAGTCATTCTAATTGTGACTTGCATTCTCTTTTTGTGTCTGGTGTTATTTATTAAATTCTCTTAAAGCTTATTTTGAAATCGATTAGTTCAGGTTTCTTTCTGTTATGTTTTGACTGACATTAAGTAATGTTAATTTGCTATTTTTTCTCTTTAGTAATGTTTTCAAGAATTTGGCCCTTGCAACTGTAATATTTTTGCAAATAGATTTCCATGAGCCTTCGGGGGAAGTATTAAAAAATATATATATCTTCCTGTCATGTTGGGTCCAGGCTTAAAACATGGTGGTTTACTAGGTTCTGAAGATGCCATATTGCTCTGGGTTTTGTTGATTGTGATTTTACGCTGGTTTTTAGCCATCTTGTTTCTATGGTGTTGGCTGATAGATCCTGTTGCTGTCTGGAGTTCTCAGGGGATGCGGGAAGGGCCCTGGGCAGGAAGCTGTATGTTCCTGTAGGTGCTCTCCTCAGATTGGTGGAATGGTTTCCAACTGGTGGGTGGTTCTCAGAGACTTTCCCAAGGCTCTTCTTAGACGTATATTCCTGAGGACCAAGTGGGCTCCTCAGGAGCCCGGGGACCCTCCTCTCACCAAGTGAAGTCCCAGAGTCAGGTGCTTCACTACTGGCCTTGCTCCAAGCTTAATGAGATCGTGCTGCTCAGACACTGTGCTCACTGGGCTGGGAAGCCCGAAGTTGGGACCACGCATCCCAGACATGGAAGGTATTCACTCCACGGGAAGATCTGAGCTTGGGGCCACAAGCCATGGTACCCGGAAGGCTTAGATGTAGTCAGTAGGCAGCACAGTGTCCATGTGGGTTCCATAATATGGGGAGTAGGGGCTTCCACTGAATGGACTCTGTTGCCCACTTATCGATCACTTCCTCCTGGAGGAGTGGGCTTGCCAGGGCACAGAGGAAGAGGGTGTAGGCAGTCCAGAAGTGACTTGATAGGCTGGGGTCAGTTGGTGGGGGAGGAGGGCTCCCCCTTTATGAGGACTGGGGGAGGGTGGAGTGAAAAGGAAGGTGGGACCAGGAGGAGATGAAGGAGGGGACTACAATCAGGATGTAAAATTAATATAAATTTAATTTAAAAACCCGTGGTGGTTTACTCTACATTTCCTGGTCTTCATCTTCCCTCTGGGCTGTCGTATTTCTCTTCTGTGCAGGCTCATTCTGTGATGCTGTCCCATCTAGTCCTGGGGAAAGTTCTAGCTCATGCTCTTGGAGCCATTCTAAAGTTGACTGACGGCTCTAGTGTCACCCTGTTACTAGTTTGAGTAAGGTCCCGTTGGCCACTGTGCCTTTTCACTTTCTGTTGCAGCCCCTCCTCTGCTCCTCCACCATTGTCTCCTTCTGCAGAATATTGATATCATTTAAATTGTGTGAATATTAGTGATCTATTAACTGCCTGCAGGGCTTGAAACATTTCTTAGGTGTAAGTTCGTTCTGGAAGCTACTGTTTTTCTCCAAAAAAACACATTCTACTTCTCCTCAGGGGCTCTGTATAATTCTCCATTGGTTAATAGACTTCTGTAAATAAACACCCTGAATTATGTAAATATGACAGAATTATATTGTTGCTATTACAATCTTGTCTAAACAAATTTTGTTACTTTGTGTTTAAAATTTTTATTATTTTTAAATAATAGTCTATTAACAGAACTTAAAACCCATAAGAGCAATCAGAAGATGTAAATTTGATATAAACATAATGCTCTTTTGAAGGATAAAACAAGCACATCAATTTATATTTTTAAATTGAAAATAGGTTTTTTTTTCACACGATATAATCAGTTTATTGTTAGCTTCCCCCAACTTATCCCACATTCTCCCCATCTCCCCACTCACCAAAATCTACACACTTTCTTGCTCTCTTTCATTAGAAAACAAACAGGCATCTAAAAAGGAAAAGATAATATAAAATAAAAAATAAACAAACTTGAATAGGACAAAACAAACAAATGACCAGGAAAAAAGAGGCAAAGAAAAAGCACTAGAAACATATAAAGATGCACACACACACATTTGCACACACAGAAATTGTATAAAAGACATCAATTTGCAAAGAAAATTATGTTAATTTGTACTTAATTCAATTAAAAAAGTGGACAATAAATATTTTAAAAATTAAAATGCTAATAATTCAGTTTTTAAAATGAGTATATACTGTTTTCCATGAATTATAGATACAAAAATAAAGAAAGCTATCACCTCACTTCGAAGGCTCGTGCTTTTATTTGGAAGGCTTGCATACAGATAAATAAAAACAATGGAAGGATCCCTATTGTCTTCAATAAAAAATTTTAGGTGTAATATGAATTAATATTAGTAAATTGCTTTCATTAGTAACTATTAGATCTGTTATCTAAGATTTCCAGGGTTTAAAAGTCTTTCATAATACTTAGTATTATATGTTATATTATTAGTGTTATGTTATTCATAATTCTTTGTATTCTAGGAAGGTGTTTTAAGTACTGGCAAATACTGCTTCACTTCCTGCTCCTTTCTTAACTCCTACTTTTCTTCACCTTATGAAGTTAGTTCTATCACTTTTCCATTTTACATATAAGAAAACTCAGGTAAAGCAAAGCTAGGAAAATTAGACAAACTAATACAGGCAGACAATCAGCCAATAATGCATGAAATCTGACACTCTTAGATTTCACAGGCAATCATGCAGCTCTCTGTCCATATTTGCCCTCTTCCTGGACAGAAGAGTCCGAGTTTGCCTGGGACAGCCATTTCACTTTTAGTTATCTACTTGCCAAGGAGATGCGTGCAAGTTAATTTCCTCTCCACTATAAGGGGCAGGGCCTATGCTGTCAGTCTTAGCAGGGCAGGTGCTCCTTCTAAGGCTTTGGTCTGCTATCACTTGCCTGTACTGAACTGGAGGAGTAGCTCACTCAGAAGAAGGGAGCCTTTGCTGCTGCTGAGATAAACTGTGTGTCTAGAATCAACATCACCAGGAATAAATATATTCCTCCATCTAACTATTGTATATGTCTTCTAGACAGCTCCCTGATTCGAACAGAAAAGTCATGTGCTTGCTTTCTAAAACTCCACAGCTGACAAAAAAAAAAAAAAAAAAAAAAAAAAAGATTTGAGATAGAATCAAGAAATGATTTGGGACATTGAGTGGTTGCATCAGGCTGAATTGAGCATCATTACTTGTAATTTACTTTTGGTTAAATATGAGATTGAGATGAAACTTTTACTTTTAACCTCACTTGTATTTTGTAATTCATATTTTAGAAACTTTAACTTGCAGAATGTCACTGGGAAGGGCTACTTTTCTAAGACCATACTATTGAGAGGAAATGCTAATGAAAACAAGGGATGATTTTTTGGACCAGATATCTCACTCAAGGTTTCCAGATGAGGATGTTCAGATGTCAAATGCTGTGTTAATAATGCACTGTTATTTTAGAAAACAGTATCTGCTCTTCTGCATCTCATTGGCAGCCACTGCCTTCTTCTTTTCTTTTTATAAGAAAACAAACCCAAGAAATCCATGCTTCTTTATTTATACAAACGGCCATTCACACCCATTTATTTCTAATCTTTTTTTTTTCCAGAGGAAGCCTTACCAAACAGTTAAAATTTTCTGGGTTTTGGTTCAATTTGTACTGTCAGTCACAGACTTACTACTCTCAAGTCAGTAAATAGAATCACTCCATCCTCTGCAAGCTGTAGATATTCTTTTCTCTTTTGTAACCCTCAATAGAGAAGCTTCACAGAGGGCCCTATACGAACAAACACTCCCAGCATTAAAAAATATCTGTGTTGTGCAGATTCAACATGCAGGTGGAATCAAAAGCACAAAAGTACCAGTTTTGTTTAAGCCAAGACAGTGCTAAACAGAACTCCACCTCCCCAACTGTGCTGTGACTCCACAAATATAATCACACAGGACAGCAATTTGTCTTCCTTTAATGACCTGATGTCTCAGGAATTGCATTTCTTTTCTGCTATCAATCACTTTTCAGAGTATCTCTGGAGATCAATGACCAAAACTCAACTTTATTGTCCTTTTTTCTCTAGTGAGGAAAAAAAAAAAAAAAAACCACTCTCAACTGGCTGCATTGTAAGAGCCAGTGAGTAATGTGTCAATACCCTTTCTAGCCACTTTTAAAAATATAATATTTATTTTTACCACATAGTGACCTACTCAGATTTTAAAACTTGACTTCTATTCTTTCTTTGCTTAACAATATGGGTTTTTGTACCTTATGACACTAGGTCACGCCTTGCTCATTGACCGCTTCTTCTAAGAAAATGTTTTTGGCACGTGTGCGTGTGCGTGTGTGTATGTGTGTGTGTGTGTGTGTGAGTGTGTGTGTGTGTGTGTGTGTGTGTGTGTGTGTGTGTGTTTTCTATAGCACACATGTGGAAGGCAGAGGGAAACTTTCTAGAGTTGGTTCTCTCCTTTTACTGTGTGGGACTCAAGGGTTAATCTCAGGTCACCAGACTTGATGGCAAATGCTTTTACCTATTGAACCATGTCATCAGTCCCAGGCATTTCTAATTCTGGGTGGCATGTCATGTTGCCTGAGTAGCAAAATGATTCAAAGAGCTAAGAAATTTATAACTACCCACCACGACCTACAATGTCTGTCTCTCAATGTTGCATTGGAAGATTCTTGAAATAGGAAGCATTTACTATCCACTTGCTATTCAAGTCAATGCTGTGCACAGCTTAGTTACTATAGTTTCATTTCTATTCATTGCAGGGATTTAAAACTTCTTTAAATGACAAAGTAATTATTATTTTTATCCCATATAAATTAAAACATTTTTCAAAAATTATTTTATCTTTAGTTTCTTGCAAACATTACTTTTAAAACCATGTGAGCAAAATGTGTATCTTTTACTTTCTAGAAGACTTGTTGCTTTAAGATTAATTTTGTAGTTCACCACTATGAGAGGATTGGCAGTTACAGGCTCTCTACAGACAGGAGTAATAATATTTGAACAGAATCTACTCTACCTTGTTTTGTTGTGCTTATGTAAATATTTAGATCAGGCCTCTGAGAACACAGCAAACTGATACAAAGCTGGGTCAATCTCAGGATGTTTCTGGTTTATTGCATCATTGATAAAATAAAGTCACATCAAATCAGGTGATTGCATCACATCTTTATTTTTATTAAAGATTTTCATACAATGTATTTGATTGTTTTTCTACTTCCAGATCCTCCCTATTTCATTACCTAGCCAACTTTATGATGTTCTTACTGTCTCTCTCTTTCAAAGAGCCAAAATTACACACACACACACACACACACACACACACACACACACACACACACACAAAAGCAAAGCAAACATGAAAAGACTGGCAAGACACAAAAAATGCCTAAACATGGCTTCATTAGCACTAGCCAGGCATGGCGTCCCTCTTGTTGAGCATCTCTTCACTTTAGAGAGCTGTTGGTTACTGCCAAGGTGTGTGTGTCAGGACTGCGCCCTTAGGGTTATTATGCCGTGCTGGTTATTGATGTAGTTTATAGGCATCATAGCATAGCGCTGTTGGTTGCCTGTCTTCTTTGGAAATTCTCATGAAAGCAGTGAGGGAGCATTCAGATCAGTTCCAGATCATGGGTTTTGGGACCCTGCTTCTGAAGTTAAACAGTAGGATGAATGCTTTGGGAATTTTTGGACAACATTGTCCGAAAATATTGGTTTTTTTTCCCCAGGTGGTCTTTGGCTCTTGAGGGAACATCATTAGCCTAGATGAGAAAAGTTTATCAAAATGATGTGTGACTGAATGATGTGCTAACGAAATCATGGTTATTAAAGTAGAATCTACAATCACTGATTTACTAACCCAGCACAATCCCTAGCATAAAATCTAAAAACATTTTTCCTTATGGCCACAGATAAGTGTAGGACACACTCCTCAATAAGGGAATTTTCTTTGCAGCACGTGGAGACGACCGCAGAAAAGCACAGCCAAAACTTAGCCCTCTGGAACCCATTCCCAGTGGATATATCTACAAAACACGACTGTACCTAAGGCCCAGGGAACATTGCAGAAGAGGGGGGAGAAAGAGTGTAAGATCAAGAGAATCAGGGAATTCACAATGAAATTATATCTCCTAGTAATGTCAGAAGATGCACACAGGAGGTCTGGCCATCTTGACAGCCCAAACATCAAAGAGCTCAGCAAGGGTGACATTAGGGAAGAGCACAGCAAATGATAGTAGCTCAGTGTCAAATGGTCCCCAACACTACATCTTATAGAGGGCTAATATCCAAAATATACAAAGAATTCAAGAAACTAAGTACCAGCAAACAAAATAATCCAATTTAAAATTGGGTACAGAGCTATACAGAGAATTTTCAACAGATGATTCTCTAATGGCCTAGAAGCACTTAAAGAAATGCTCAATGTCCTTTGTCATCAGGGAAGTGTAAATTAAAATGTCTGAGATTCCATCTTACACCCATTGGAATGGGTAAGATAAAAAACCTCAAGTGACAGCACATGCTAGTGAGATGTGGAGAAAGGGGAACACTCTTCCATTGCCGGTGGGAGTGCAAACTTGTACTGCCACTGTGGAAATTAATCTGGAGGGTTTTTATGAAAATTGGGAATAGATATAACTCAAGACCCAGGTATGCCATTCCTGGGCATATACCAAAAAGATGCTCCACCATACCACAAGGATGTTTGTTCAGCTATGTTCTTAGCATCTTTATTCATAATAACCAGATTCAGAAAACCACCTAAATTCCCTCAACTGAAAAATGAATAAATAAAATGAAAGAAACTTTTAAAAGATGCAACATTACATCTCAGTAGGAATAGACTTACTGTTCTGACAATAGGAAGTCACTAACATTTTAAAGTAGGTGAGAAACACACATTTTTAGGTAAATAACTTTGAGTATTATTGATAGTGAACTTGGTAGTATGGAGGAGGGACAGGATGTAGCTGGATTGATTGGAAAATTTTGTTTCCTTGGATAAGCAAAAGATGAACTCTTGATGCTTGTTTTAGGTAAAATCAGAAATTTCATTGTATATAAATGCTGTTTACTCAGAGCACGCACTTAATTTAGCTATGACGTAGGAACTGGGAGACAGCAGCGATACATCAGACATGCTGCACTCTTTACCTACCTTCTTTACTTTAGGCCAGAGTTAAACTGTTCTGCAGGAGCGTAAGTTTTTATAGTCTTTTCCTGCCTTTTCTGGTGCTTATCTGAGGCACTTATCAAATGTATTTTGTTAGTATTGATGTAAAATATAATATTACATGTTATTTGTCATATCTAAAACTCTCCTTAATAGACGCAGCTAAAAAAACCCTAACGTATTATGGGGAGGGTAAAGTTGATGATGTGCTTGGACTAACTGTCGAGATGAAGCACCACAGTACATTTATCCAACCCTCCTGACACCCTGCACTCTGGTGTGGCTTTCCCCAACTTTCTTAACTGTTCTAAATGACATACAGAGGTAAAGCTGCCCTTGACCCCTCCTGCTTCCACAGTCCTTCCTTCCCACCCACCTTCTGCAGTATTCCCCAAGCTCTGTATCTGCTCCCTTCAGTTGCTGCATGAAGCCTCTCTGCTAACAATTATGCTAGGTTCCAGTCTACAAGCATAGCAGAGTATAATTACGAATAGTTTCATTGACTTTTTTTGGCCTGTTGTGTTTGCTTCTATCCCAGGTCTCTGGGCTGTCTGGTTCCTGGCCCTCCAGCAGTGTCTGGGGTAGGCTACCTCTCATGGAATGGGTCTCTAGCTGGGTCAGTCATTGGTTGGCCATTCCAATAAGTGCTGCATCACCTTTATCCCAGCACATCTTGCAGGACAAATTGTAGTACTGCTATAAAAAATGAAAATTGCAACTGTTTGATTTTACCAATGAAGATTCAGGAGCCAGATGCTGGGGTGGAAACTTGATAGATCAGAGAGGCAGAAAAAGAGATCCTATGACCTTCCTATTCAGATCATGCCCCAAAGGAAAAAGCCAAAGACCGAAAGCAACAGCCCCAGGATAAAAGCTTGCTAGTTCAGACACCAACCCAGGAGGAGAAAGCCAAAAGCCCCAGAGCTAAAGAGATAAAGGGCTCCTTCTTCTTCTCCACGCTGTCTAAATCCCCTTCTCTCATCGCCCCTCTTTCTACTTACCCCTGTCACTGGTTTCTTGCTCTGCCTCTTGACCTAGGGTCAATTTTATTAAATCCTCTGTACAGAAAGCTCTTGGATTAAAGCTGTGTGCTAGGGGTGGATCATACCATAATTGCCTGTTTACAATAAACAGAAAATTCTTGGATTAAAGGTGTGTATTAGGGAGGAACCATACCAAATAAAAGACAGGGCTTTACAGTTCACAATCTCAGTGTTCACAAAGGAATCAAATATACTGTAGCATTGTAGGTTGAAGGTTTTGTGGTTGGATTAATGTCCCAATCCCTCCATTTAAAGTCTTGCCTGGCTATAGGAGGTGGCTGGTTCTTTATTCCCCATTACTATGAGCCTTAGCTAGGGTCACCTTCATAGATTCCTGGGAGTTTCTTCCTGCTTCCAAAATATACCCGACTCCCAATCATCTCTCTCCGTAGTCTCTCCCTCCATCCTCCCCAACCTGATACCTCCTACTACTGTCCCACCCCTCCCCCAGTCCACTCGCAATGGCGGCTCCATTTCCCCTCCCCAGAGAGAGTCAAATACTCTGCTTGAGCCTCCTTGCTACTCAGCCTCCCTGGGTCTGTGTATTGTAGCATGATTATCCTTTACTTTACAGCTAACAGCCACTTATAAATGAATACATACCATGTTTGTCTTTCTGGGTCGGGTTTACCTCACTCAGGATTTTTTTTTCTAGTTCCATGCATTTGCCTGCAAATTTCATGATGTCATTTTTTAAAAAACAGCTGAGTAATACTCCATTGTCTAAATGTACCATATTTTCTTTATCCATTTTTCCAGTTGTGGGACATCTAGATTATTTGTAGTTTGGGGATTTTACAAATAAAGCTGTGAATATAGTTGAGCAAGTGTCCTTGTGGTAGAATGGAGTGTCTTTTGGTTGTTTGTCCAGTGGTATGCAGCAGTATATGCCAGTATGTCTGGATCTTGAGGTTGATCAAATCCCAATTTTCTGAGAAATTGCTCTATTGATTTCTACAGTGATTGTACAAATTTGCTCTTCCATCAGCAATGGAGGAGTGTTCCCCTTGCTCTACATCCTTACCAGCTTGAGTTGTCACTTGTGTTTCTGAACTTGGCCATTCGGACAGGTGTAAAGAGTCATTTTGATTTGCCTTTCCCTGATGGCTAAGGATGTTGAACATTTCTTTAAGTGTTTTGTGGCCATTTGAGATTACTCTGTTGAGAATTCTCTCTTTAAACCTGTATCCCATTTTTTTTTTTACATTTTATTTTAGTTTTTACACACGAATACAATACACTGCATACAACAAGAAGAAGCACAAAACAATCAGGAATTACATAAATATTACATTCATAGTGCTTTGGTTATTTGTATTTGGCAACCTTGAAGAAAACATCTTTCCTCTTGGTGAGTCTAAAATTCTGAATGTAAGTCAATATCTATCATATCTCATCTCTATCAACTTAAATCATCTATCTAGATCTAAAAATAACTTACACCCATTATTTGGTTTGTTGATGTCTAGTTTCTTGAGTTGTTTATACATTTTGGATGTTAGCTCTCTGTCAGACATGGAATTGCTGAAAATATTTTCCCATTCTGTAGACTGCCTTTTCATCCTACTGACGGTGTTCTTTGTCTTACAGAAGCTTTTCAGTTTCATGAGGTCCCATTTATTTTCAGTCTTGGTGGTCGTGAGATTTGGGTTCTGTTCAGGAAGTTGTCTTCTGTGCCAATGAGTTCAAGGCTATTCCCCACTTTCTCTTCTACGAGGTTCAGTATATTTTATTTTATTAGCCCTCAGATGTAGGGTTGGTGAAGATCTTTTCGTTTTGTAGGCTGCTGTTTTGTCCTATTGACAGTGTTCCTTGCTATACAGAAGCTTTTCAGTCACCCTCCCCACCCGTGCTCATTTTAACAAGAACCTATGAAGTTTGTGCTTTGGCTTGACTTCAGGTGGAGGCAACTTTCCTACAAAAATAGAGCTTCAAAAACACTTTAATTGTATAACTTCTCTTTTATCAGTTCTTGTTTATGGTGCATGTTCAAGACAATCCTTTTTAAAAAGTTATGGAGTTATCTATGAATCTGAACTTTAAACTCCCTTTTTATGTGTTTGATGCTAGAAACAGCATTTCTTTCCTTGTGCATATTCCAACAAGGTGTCAAGGGTCACTGGGTTTCCTAATTGAATATCCCTCCCCAACACTGAATAAAGAACAATATTTGACTGTCAGAGACAGTTTTGCCTCCTCTTTCCCACCCTCTTTCCCCATCTGTGCAATGTACTTTTTGGTTGATTGACATTAAAGAAAACACACGCATATGATTAAAGATCTTTCTTTGTTCCTCACTCTTTGATATTTTAGCTAAGAGCAATTGAATTCATTAGTAGACTTGCTCTAGACCATGAAGTTGGCTTTGACATCGGGGTCTCTGGTCCATTGTTGCTGCTTAGACCCAACATTAGCTTCTCTTTGAATGTCAGTTATTTTTTTCTAAGTACTCTATATATTTTTACTTAAAAATTCAGTAGTAGGACTTACTGATAAAAAGTACAATTCAGAAAAACTCTATCTTGGTTAGTTTACCATTTGTTTCTCTTCAGAGTGATTGTGTGCCATATACCTACTCCCTAGCCACTTGGTCAATGAGTGACAGTGCTGGCTTTCTATTTAGCCCGTAAGAAAGTAATTACTGTTACTTATATCTTCTGCAGTTCGTGTATCATTTATAATACTTGAGGTTAAAGTAAGAAAATGCTGCAACACAAAGGAGTTAAAAATGAAGATTAAAAAAAAAATGTGATACAAGTTTAGAAGCAGGGAAGGCCTCAGACATAGTGTAATTAGTATTTAAATACTTTCATTTCAAATTCTCCATTCTGTCATCCCTGAGATCAGTTGTCTCTTGTGGTGAACTCCCTCACCTCCTGCAAGATATTTTTCAGTAGTCATTGAGCTTTGGAGTTTTCCTGTTGTCGTCTGGCGGGCCAGGTAGGAACATTATGGTGCAGACTTGCAAGGCCATCTTCAACTATTAGGTCCTGGTGATTTGTGGATCCTCACATCTGAGTTAGAAGAAAAAGGTGGAGAGCCATCTGTCCTCTTGGAGCAGAAAATATGAATGGGTCATTTAATCAAGAGCTCATGAAACAGCTAGCAATAGCAGCAGCATATAGACTGCCCATGTGTTTTATGAGCCACTTTAATAACCTTTAGCATAAACGATCCGGAAAGGGTTCCTCCCTGAGTAGATTTCCTCTTTAACGCAAGGGACTTTTTCATTTTGAACAAATTGGAACCTACAAAATCCAAGACTGAATCAGAGTCTCCACTGAAAGCAACCTGAAATACAAGGTGAAGTTGCCTCTCTGTATATGGTATTGGATTTGATTTTATTAAATGAGCCAGATTGTACCCTTTGAAATTCCAGGGATGTCTGCATATTGGTATTTGTACACAACCACATGTGCAAAGAAGCACACACAGAGAGAAAGACAAAAGGAGATCATTGACACCTTATAATTTGCCATTTATCATGCTAATATCAAAATTGCATATTTTGATGGCACTTGACCTTATTTTTAACTCAGAAAAATATCAGGATACATTGAAGATATCCTAAGCATGAATCTAAAGTATTTTTGTTACAGCAAATAATGTATGATATAAAATATATTGGTGGGGTGGCCATACTAGACATGGATTTTAAAAACTTCTAAATATTAAAAAACTATTATTTGGCCTCTGCAGCTTTAGCTCACACGTGTAGAGTCCTGGATCTGACCCCTGGCACCACACACGTAAGTGTTCCCACACATCATCATTCCAGAATGCAGAAATGTGGCTAAATCTGTTGCTATAAAACATATTGAAATAATAAAAAATAAATAAAAAATATCATGTTGGCCTTTACTGGAGTTTATTTAAAAATTTCTATTTCTGTCCACTAACATTTTAGAAAATTTAGTCTGCTAAATTTTATCATCAGTTTGAAGCTCTTGTAGACCTTATCTGTGGTAGTCGTTTTGAAGTGGAAAATTAGACTGCGGGAGGGGAAAGGATTTCTCCTCCTCACGCTTAGCTAGGCTCACGACCCAGCTCCTATCACAACACGCAGACTAACGTGTTTAGTATGCTGCGAGCAACAATCACCATTAGAAATAAAGATCTAAGAATCAGGAAGAGTGGTGGATTGTTTAATGATGGCTCTGTTGAAGAAAGGGAGATGTGTATTTACCTTTACCTGTAGGGAATGCCCTGGTTCTCTGGAATGTGGGTCTGTGCCCTGCTACATAAGAGAGCGGTGGGCACGTAAGCATCAACTTTATGCCTCTGTCTAGATGTCCCAGCTTGCCAGAGTTAGAAGTGGTTTTGCCTATGGCATCTAGATCACAGTACCCTACTAGCGTTTCTCTGTCAGCAACTGATATGTGCATCTATCTTCCCCAAGGAAGAGATTTCTCCTTTTAAATACGATAAGTCCTTTCCACTTACATATTAAAATAAGTATCCAGAGACTTCTAAGTAAAACTTAGTAAAGCAGTTCTGCTGGGCAGCAGTTTGCTTTTTTTTTTTTGAGAATCCCTGATTGCTCTATTTTACCAAGAAAAACTCAGGAACCAGATGCTGTGGTGAAAAGCCTGTTAGCTCAGAGAGGCAGAGAAAGCACCAGCTGAACATTCTACTCAGCTCACATCCCAATGGAGAAGGCCCCCAAAGCCTCACCAGCTCAGCTGACAGTCCAGGAGAAAAAGGCCAAAAATTTTGAGGTCAAAGGCTTGCTAGTTCAAAGCTGGAAAAGCCAAAGGCCGAGGAGCCAAGCTAAAATCTCAAACCCAAAGAAGAATAAAAGGCCAAAGACCAAAGTCTCTTCTGCTTCGGCACACTAAGTTTCTTAAACACCTCTCAACTCAAAGTCCTTCCTGCTCTTTAATCCCTATCAGCTGGTTTCTTGCTCCACCTCTTCGCCTAGGTTAACTTTATTAAATCCTGTGTACAGAAAGCTCTTGGACTAAAAGTGTGTTAGGGTTTGACGACAAGAAACAGGATTTATGGTTCAATCTCAGGGATCACAGTGGGATCAAAGCACCTGTAACAGCTTTCTCCTTGTTTAAGTGAAAATCAGTCTTGGAATATTTGGACCAGAGTAACACATGCTTCCTCTGAGTTACAGGAAGTCACAAGGCTGAGCGTGGAGAAGCCCAGGTCGTCAGTCGGGATGTTTTCTTTTGTAATGATGCTGCTTCTTTTGAGTTGCAGTTTTATCAATTTAGGCCAAGCTTAATGAAGACTAGATGGCACAAGTGAGAGGTTAAAGTAAGCAAGTACCTTTGTTAGGCCAAGCTTGTCTCCCTACTCCTTTGGTCATACTGATGGTGAATCAAGCTAAACATGTAATTTTCAGACCCTTTTACTTTCAAGCAAATGGAAGAAATAACATATTTTATGACAAAGTAGTGAATTGAGTAGAGTTTGATGCAAAAACCTGAAATTAAAAAAAAAAATCACAGTCCTTTGCATGAAATTGCTGAGAGCCACAAGCAAGCCTGGCATACAACAGGCCTCGCCACAGGCATCAGCTAGGTGCATGGGCTCAGTCCTTAATCCTCAGGCTGCTGTGGAACTCAGATGCCACAGAAATGCATGACAGGGTTTCAACTTTAAAACATTTTAAAACTAGTCACTCCATAAGTAATTATTTTAATACTAATTTACAAAAAAATCTAAATTCTGTTGGCTCAGCAAAGAGTAATTCATAGGGTTTGTTTAGTACATTCCTTTATTGCCTTCGATGTTTGCCCACTGTTCCCTCTGAATTGTAGCATAATAAGATTATTCTCCTTTTCCTAATTTATTGAATAAGCATGGAATATATTTATATAAAAATTAGCTGCTTAAATACTTCCTTGATGAAAAACATAGCTGTTGTAATTTTATTATGGATTTTAATCAGGGAAAAGATGACCTTTGAAAATTTCTTCTACCTCATTTTCTATTTGTGTGTGTGTGCATTTTTTCTTTATATGATTAGAACTCTTTATGACTTAATTAAATTTTATGTAGAAAACATGTGACTAGACAGTAACAGTTTGTCTTGAAAGAAAAACCTTAAGGAAACAGTTAATAAATGACTATGACTAACAAGAGACCTGTTGTCTCTGAAAATACTAAGTCTTCCAGCAAAGTGCATCTCTTACACAAGAAAAGATATTCTTGCATTTGGTTGAGAAAAATATCTTTTGAAGCTGATCCAAAAAATTCCCTGTTCTCCCTTTCTTTTGATGCAAGGTTCCAAGCCTTTTGGGGATCACTGTAATTGTTGCCTGTCTCACTTCACTGCTTCGTACCGTAACCCAAATACCAGCTCCTGAAGATACTGCCCTGATAAGACAAATTTTTGTCTCATGACTGTTGGAAGATGAGAGAGGCGGAGGTGGGGGGTAGGATGGAAGGCTGGAAGGAAGCTTTAAATAAGTTGTCAGTCTCTAAAAACTTTAATGTATGAAGCAGTTTGCCTAGGAGTCTTGCCAAATGCTTAATTTTCAAGTTCCAACCCAACTTAAAGATTATTATCTTCAGACTGTGGCTTGAAAATAAACTTTTACCATCATTGTTGTGTAGATTATTTTCTACACTAAAATTTTCGCACTGATTAACCTAAGACCACACTAAAACGGTCAAGAATTGTTATCAAGTTTTTAACGCAATTATTCATATATATGCCAAACTAAAAGCCAATTTAGGTTTTTTTTTCTATGTAGGAGTAGAAAAGTTTCCCTTTTCTGTACATCATAAAGGGTCCAAAGACAGATTAACAAAAGAAAATCATAGCAAATTTTCATTTTAAAACTTTGTAGCTTGTTTTGAGTTATAGGGTGTTTGTATGACTTATTTTAGGTAACGGAAGGTAATTGCAACAGGAAGACAGAAGGTTGGAGAAGGACTGCTTCTGGAAAGTTCACCTGGAGCACTGTGTGCTGAGAAACAACACCTAGGAGCAAATGCTTCAGGTCATGGTGTTTGGTTTTGATTTCCCCCGCTAAGTGGTGAGAGCAGGAAACAGGAACCGGGCAGATAGTTTTAGGCTGGAGACTCAAAAAGGAACCAGTTTTGATTCTTGTCCTCAGCTAGAATCCAGAAATGTCCCTGGTCCTGTGGGTAGTTTTGGCCATGCTAGAAGTCAGAGTGGTGAGAGAGTAGGTCTGTTTTTTCCCCCAAATGAGCACCTCTGAAAATTATTTGTGAGAAAAAATTTTAACCAAGAGGCACCTGGACCAAATGGACCAAGAATATGGTCAACATGTCTCCCTCTCCCTGTGCCTCACAGTAATTTCTACCATAAATCCCGTGTGCAGATTTTAGACTGATGACTCGGTGGTATCGCATATCCCTGTTACACAGGAGATCTGTCTTTGTTCTCTTAGGCTGCCTCCTAAAATCCTACATAAAATCTCAAATTTACCTTTTTTTGTGGTCCATGAATTTCATTCTTCAAATTTGAGAACCAGGAACATGGAGAACACTGGCCTTGAGTGGATTTGATGGATATTGGTTTTCCAGCACCCTAGATGCCCAAGCTAAGCCCACCTGAGACTACAGCGCCTTCCTCATCCTCAAGGACACCTCAGTTCTCCAATGCTAGCTGCTGTCAGAGAATAAAAAGAAGGAAGACGTGCAGTGAGACACAAGTGAATTCTTACAATATAAAAAAATTATTTCTGTATAGGACATAGTGGTATAAAGATTCCTTGTGTTCATAAATCTAAATAATTCACTTTTGTTATTGCTACTGATTTTTCAAGACATTTGACCTCAGGTTATATTTGAGAAATATTAATAATTGAAGAGGTTAACATGTATGTGTGTATATATAAAAAGATGAGCATAATGTATGTGTTATATGCATGCACACATATTTGTATATGTGTGTGCTATACATGTACACACAGATAGTATATTTCAGAAAGTGTCTTATGCGGCCAACGATGACTTTGGACTTTGGATTTTCCTGACTCTGCTGTATAACTAGACAGATAGTAGAAAACTTGGAGATCACTGCGGTGGCTTTGGTCACTTCTGGTTCCCATGGTAACACTAGAAAGGGAAACATCATCTTTCCTTTTCTAGTACCAGAGCAAGACCTAAAATATTATATGAAAAAGTGGAGGTATCGGGGCTTTATTGAGTCCATTAAGGGAACGTGCCTTTCTCTTGATTAAAAGAATGGAATCTGAGGTCCACTTTTGGGCCTGGATGACATTCTAAACTGCCCGAAAAATGACTGTCTCCTTCCTGAAGAGTTAATCCAACTGGGCCTGTCAATCACCTGGTCAAAAGACAATTCTTCAGGAAAGCTGGTTAAGTAGACAGGAGGAACAATTTCCCACTTTCTGAGTACTTTTTAGAGTCCCGTCCACCATGCAGTTGCCTACAGACCTTCATTTTGCTGACTCCTCTGCTGAACCTTCTTGCTATTTGGACCCTAACTCAAAAAGATACAACGTTCTCTCTTCTTCTTCTCCATCACCCTTTCCAGCAGCCAACGAGATTTAACTTCCCCATTACTTTTTCTATCAAACTCCAATGAAGTGGTTCTGGAGTTTCCTTCTGAGTCCATTTAAAATTTATTTTTTCAACATGACTAAGAACCCACAAAAAAGAAATGTCACCATAGGAATGGATTCTCTTATAGTTTCCTTACAAGAACTGCTGGCAGATCCCTGGATAGCTTGGTGTTCCCCAGGAGGACCTGGGAGATGGATCACATATGTGCAAAGGACAAGTCTCAAGCCTTGTCTAGAACTTGAATCATCCAGGGTTAGAGAGGTTAGAGAGCCCACTCTGTCTACCTGGACGCACAAGAGTGAGTCATACATAGAATCTGCTCTAAATTCTCAGTCAAGAAAGTAGGAGCAAACATGTTACTATTGATCAGTGGGGTTTTGATGGTATGGGAGGCACTGGCTTAAGGGTGTGCAATAACTGGATTAGGGATCTCTTCAAGGTCATGTGTGGGGGTGCACTAGTGCCTAGCTAGTCTTGAGGCAGGCCTCTAAAATCTCAAATCTAGACAAGACTCCTTGCGGCTTTGAGAAGTCTTTGCTTTCCAGAGGGGAGATAGATAGATAGATAGATAGATAGATAGATAGATAGATAGATAGATAATAGATAGATAATAGATAGATAGATAGATAGATAGATAGATAGATAGATAATAGATAGATAATAGATAGATAGATAATAGATAGATAGATAATAGATAGATAATAGATAGATAATAGATAGATAATAGATAGATAGATAGATAGATAGATAGATAGATAATAGATAGATAGATAATAGATAGATAGATAGATAGATAGATAGATAGATAGATAGATAATAGATAGATAGATAATAGATAGATAGATAACGAACTCATCTATCATCTATCTATCTGTATTTATTTTTAAACTTTTTAATTATAATTTATTCAGTTTACATCCCAATTGTTATCCCCTCTCTTGTATCTTCTCATTCCACCCTCCCTCCCTCTTCCCCTCCCATAGACCTCTGACAGAAGAGGACCTCCCCGCCCACCATATGGTCACAGCCTGTTAGGTCTCATCCTTATAGCCTGCTTCCCCTTCCTCTGAGTGCCACCAGGCCTCCCCATGAAGGGGAAGTGTTCAAATTGGGGGCACCAGAGCTCATGTCAGAGGTGGTCCATGCTCCACTGTCTTGACAGTTATCTTCACATCCCTCCTAATTATTGGGATTATAGCTGTTGGTCATCACACACAGTTCATGCTGTCTCGAGTGCTGATTCCAGCATTTCATGCATGCCTGGAAAGTACTCTACAAACTAAGCTATACCCTCAGTCAAAAATTCAGTAGGTAACAAACACTTCCAATTTGAACCATTTCACCGTAAAATTATTCTCTACACTCACTAAACACTGTTACTTTTACATTTTAAAAAACTCTTTCATATTTTCATTAGGGGATAGAATAATGTGTCATTTCTTTGCTCTTTAAAAGCCAGATTTAAAACTTATGATTGGGAGAAACTGAGTCCATGTCCATGTTTACTTCTGCTTTCTTGGCTATGACTTCAGTTATAGATATACAAATGAAAAATTGGCCAATATGAAAATTCCTATTAATTGACCCCTTCATTGGCAACTTTAACTCTAAAATTAGAAATAGAATTTAAATAAAATGAAAACAGCATCAGTAATTAAGTATTGTAAGATTGCTTAGCTAAGAGACAGAGTTAAACAGTCTGGTAAAACATAACCTCTGCTCAAATACAAATACAAAAAGAATATTGAAGGAATGTTTGTTCATCTTTCTTATACTTGTGTGCCACAAATCACGACATCTTTGTTTGTAGGTCAAGTGGGTATGCACTTTGTTACAGGGCATTAACATGCATAATGCTTACCCCACAAGTGGTGGTAGCTGGAGCTGTGACTATTTGAAGCTGGATACTATGGAGTAAAGACTGTGTGGGCTTTATGATTTTTAAGTACAGGTTGCAAGTATATTTCTTTTGTCCTGCAAATAAGGCAACTGCACACTTTACATTTGATAGAGGACACTGAAGAGATACCTTTTCTTGTTGTCCCTAAAAAATATGCCAAATAGAGGGGAAATTTGGATTTTTATGGAAGAGACTTTTTCCTATGATTAGTTTATTTGTGAGAGATTCATGTATTTTACATTCTTGTGTAAGGGAATTTCAACGTTTCCCTTTAAGTTCGTAAATATTCATCTTCTGTTGTTACCCAACAAAAGGCATTAGGCAATGGAGCTAGTGCTCAGTTATCAACAAGATTATGAAATTCACATCTTATCATCATTTCACACAGAAAAAGATCATCTTCATTCCTTTCAAAGTTAATAGAGCAGAGTTACTATTCTCCTTTCCTAGTTTGTCTCTAATCAAGGGAAGGTTGGCAATATGATATACCAATTATTTGTGGCAAAATGCCATAGTTTCTCTGTATACCCTCCTTTTTCTCTTTCTCTTTCCAATTCTTTCTTCCATCTCATTATGGATGGTCATTTAGAAACCGCTTAATCATTATTTCAAGTTCCAAAGTGAGCATCAGTTCCTTTTTTTATGTAAGTTATAATGCAGAACTCTTTTCTATTAAACAGTGATCAGGCAATAGAGAAAATTTGGTCCAAATGTAACTAATGATTTTTCCATTTTCAAATCTCTCCTGCTTTGTCTGTGCAAATTACCAGCATTGAGAACTGAGTGGAGTGGCTTTGTCCGTCCGAGCCCTACAATAGCGTCGTGATGCTCTCTGGCTTTTACAGGACTTGTGCTACCCTGGTGATCTCTGCACATGTGTACTGGGGGCTTAGGACTGTTGCTTTTTCAGCCCAAGGACCGTCAGATCAGGTGATCTGCTAAATAAGTCATAATAATTTTGTCAGAATGCAATAACAAGAGGAAAAGAAATGCACTGTTGGTATTACCTATGAGACTAGGTGGTACCGTCCTATTTACCATTGTTAAGAGAAGCAAGAATTACTTTTAATATTTATTTTTCAACTATAATGTGTTTTTTTTTTTCAGTTTCCACTGGGGTTATTCTTTTCAGATTGGCACATGATATGCAACAAAAAAAGGTTAAGTATTTGGTTAATTGGTGGGGACCACAAAGAAGTGATTCTGTGGTTCCTCTTCTGAAGGAAACTAACACTTTGATTCTGGTAATGATGCAGCTTCATGGCATTACATGGACAAAGTGGGAGGAGGAATTAATATTTTTGTGCTCAGCTTGGTGGGGGGCTCAATTAGGGGGCTTGACTGGAGAGCTCAATCTAAAAATTCTGAAAAAAAACTTTCAGAATTTAACGTTCTCCTTCTATTAAAGGCATTTAGTCTTCCATAGTTCATACCTATGAGTGATGGTGTGAGTCCTCGCTTACCAACTGCCAACATAACCGTCATTTAATAAAGCTTTCATGTATTTACCTAGTCAGAAATAAATTAAGATTGACTCAAAGGGAATGGGGCAGAAGCAGCTGGACTCAAGACCTATGTAGGCAGTGCAAATGACAGGAAGTGACCAAGAGACAGGGAAGTGTGGGGCTAAGATTCACCTTTCAAGAAGATGCAACTGGATGGGTGACGGCACATACCATCAAAACTAAAATGACACAGGGCACCAAAACAGGCTTTGGACTGAATTACTCAAACTTACATTTAGGTACTTTAAAAATAAAGCCTGCAGTTAATATTTGCTGTGGGAAGGGTGTCATTTCCTTCAGTGGTATGGCCAGTGATAAACAGCACTTGCTCCACTAAATCACCTCCCACCCACACTGTGGGTCACACACAAAAGAAGATGTGAAAGTAAGAGGCTCTTATCTGGAAGAACAGGTCTCCTCAGAATTATAGGAAGACACCATAGGGGTCTGGCCACTCCCCAATAGGAAGACAGAGGAAGGAGGCCCTAGGCAAACAAATATGCTTTTGGTTAAAGCTTAAAATGTCAGATTTATGGCCTCTTCTTCTCTAGACCAATAGCTGATGGGCTTTTATCTGAGGTAGAACGAGTAGCAGGAACCTCCAAATCACTTGCAGTTGAAACCAATCAATTATCCTGTCTTTGTCCAAATTGTTTCAAACTGGCCATTTGCAGGAAAGAACGGAGATCTATCCCATGTCTCAGACATGTAAGAGCCCAGAGCCTAGCTCAAACTCTGTTCTCTAAACAGTCTGCTGTGGTTTGTGCCTGTGCTTTTGCTGTCAACAAAATTTGACTGGACGCCATGGCTTGTGATTTTCCTGCTTTTTAATTCTTTGAATTGGGGGGAAGAAAAGAATCTGAACACCTTTCTGCATCCCAAAATGATACCACCATCCTAGCAATCTAAACAGGATCAAGATGATTTTATATTGTGCAATAAATTATGTCTTCTTCTGCTTTAAAGTTTTTGCCTTACTACTAGCCACATTGGATACATTAAATGGTTCATTTTTAAAGATAAATTTAAATGATTCTATAATTTTTTAATATAAAATATGTTTAACGGTAAGCTGTTATTGTTAGTTTTTAGATGCATAATCTGAGTGCAATTATTTTGCCCCAACTATTTAAAACTGCAACAGAAATTAACAGGAATATCTGAAAATAACTGAATTGGTTCATCTTACATGTAGGTTGAAGTCTATAATCATAAAATAACCTTCAAGTATTTTTCAAAGATAAGCGTTGCCTGCTCAGTTTTCTGCCTCTTTGGGTATGCCCATCTCAAAGGTAAAGGACAGTCATACATTGCAAGGAGTCTGACAGATGAAAAATTTCAGTCTTATCTATTTGGCCCCATTAGGGTAATCTGGTTTTTCAATTGATTAACCATCCAATTCTGTTATGAGGGGATGGTGATACCCTATGAGAATATACAGGGGGAGGTAATCCCCCTCAGGAACAGTCATAGGGGAGGGGAATAATGGGAAAATGGGAGGGAGGGAAGAATGGGAGGATACAGGGATGGGATAAACATTGAAATGTAACAAGAATAAATTAATAAAAAAATAAAAATGTTAAAAAAAGAGATATTACAAGATATTGGAAAATTTTACCAATTTACTGTAGATATAATACATTTTCAAAATTTCTATCAAAGAACACCAATTTGTTAATTATGTATCTCTGTATTGACCTTAACTTCAATTATTTCAATAAAACAATACTTGAACATTTATTTTCACCCTATAGCAGTGGCAAAATAAAGCATGTAATTTAAAATAACACATACATTAAATCTAGAAATATAGCACACATTTATCAGAACTTGGTAGAAAGTGTCTTTTTCAAAGTATGCTGCGTCATCTTATTATATTCATGGCTTGAAAGAGGGACCTAGTTTTAAAGCCTGAAGTGGTTTATTGATCTCAAAAGATAAAGTAGTCCACTGCATGGCATGATTCATCTCTATAAAGAAACTCTAAATGAAACTCTCAACTTCTGTCATTGAATCATGTGCCATCTTACCAATGTCAGCACTGAAAGAATTTGCATATTAAATATATTTAAAAAAATTACACTTTACAACTGTGAAGAGAAGTGCTTTTGGGAATGAGTTATCACCTAACTGTGGGATTGAACAGGGAGTGACCAAAGCAATTAGGTGATATGTGTGGCTACTACCTTCCCAGCAAGACAGAGTTCATGAAAGGGGCTTGTTTGAGTTTTAGGAATATGATAAAAACAATTTTGAAAAGAGAAAGTGACATGGCAAAAGGTGAAAGTGGTTTTTAGCCAATCAAATGGCATGGAGAAATACAAGTAAAATTAAAAATACATGGGAAAAATGAAAATACTGTAACTGGAGAAATGGTGCAGCAGTTAAGAACACTGGCTCCTCTGGCTGAGACATGGGTTCAATTGCTAGACCTACATGGTGGCTCACAGCTGCCTGCACCTCCAGTCAGAGGATACAGTGCTCTCTTCTGGCCTACATGGGTTCCAGGCATGCGTGTGGTACACATGCATAGTTCTTTTAAATTATGTATTTTTCGTGTGTGTGTGTGTGTGTGTGTGTGTGTGTGTGTGTGTGTGTGCGTGCATGCGTGCGTGTGTCCGGGTCTCTAGTGAAATGAACACAGATGGCCAGAGCAACTTCAGAGAGTCTTCTCTTCGTCACGTACTTGGAATGTTGGAAAATTCAGGAGAAGCTGTCTTTTCTAGGTTGACGTGGGAGACCAGGCTTTGTTGAGCTGAGACTAGTTGTAACAAGTCTTCAGTACACGTGACCTTTACCATTTGATCTTTTGTTTATTGTCCTGGTGAAACCTCTCAAGGCCTCTGAAATGTAACATTTTTCCGTCTAGGAGAGCATCCTTAATAGGAGGTAAGTGCTTGAGTCTGTGCATACTAACAGATGTTAGGAAGGAGCTCAGGCCAGGAGAAGGAGCCCATAACCAGCTGTTTCATAGCCTGTAATTACAACCTTCATAAATGAATCACTTCCCTTGGCTGGTAGTAGCCAGGGCAGGCACAACATTCTCTGTGTTGGCAGCTCTGGAAGCTGTTCACTGTGGGCGCTTTAACACGGAGGTCTGAGAAGCCAGGCATGGACCAGCAATCAGCCTGCCTGTCTATAAATGCAAGTTAGCAGCCTGGTGAGCTCATATGAGAAAAGTCATCACGTCCTTGGTAATGTAATTGGTTTGACTTATTAGGCCATAGTTTAGAATATAAAAATCTAACTATAAAACATAATCTGGTGTACAGTGTGCTAATTAACCAGCTGGGTCAGCTTTTATAGACTTAATTTTACAGATTTCCTTGAGGACCTAATATAGTTTGATGACTCAGAGCGTCATCTTCCTCCTGCTGGAACTTAATAGTCATGGCTCCTGGTTTTCTTCTGTGGGATGTCACAGACCTCATCTTTGTTTCTTTTGTTAGATGATTTCCTTTCAGAAAGAAATCCCTTTTTAGATATTGACAGATACTGCCTTGACAAAGTCCTGAATTTTCTATTGCAACCTAGACAACTCTTTTGTATGATTAGCGGTCATATTGCAGGATGAAGAATTGCATTTCAGAACCACCATCCCAGGGCGAAATAGAAGAACCCAAAAAGAACAGCAGTAGCACTGTATTGAAGATACAAATATGGTCCTGGTGTAAAGAAAAGGAGGAAATTAGCGGTAGGCTTTTACCAAACAAAGCAGTGTGGGTTGCAGAGAAAGGTAATCAACAATAAAAACAGTCCTCTTCCCAGACAGAAAGAAGCCAGTCAGCTGCGGAAGCAAGTAGAACAGCTTACCAATGCAAGGTCTTTAATTGGCTTTTCAATAATAAAAATAATATTGCTTAATGTACTAAAATCATAAGCTATAAAAGAAAAAAGTTACCTGTATATCCTGACTGTGAATAGGGTGATGTATTTTCTTATCTTCCTTTCTGTTCAAAACTTTACTTATGTGTCGTCACTTTGAGCATATGACTTTATATTATCCCTTCCTAATCAGGTTGATACCATAAACATTTTAGTAAATATAAGTCTTCTGAAAACAACTCTTATACAAGTTTACCAATGTCCGTATCAACAGAGTTTACAGTTACGAAAATATAGAAAGTAAAGGAAATAAAAGTGATCACTGATTAATAGCTTCTGTGTACGTTCAACAAATTGAATAGACAAGTAATAAGTTCTTATGTGTTATTTATTTGTTTGGTTTTTTTGAGACAGGGTTTCTCTGTGTAGCCTTGGCTGCTCTGGACTCACTTTGTAGACCTTGAGGTTGGCCTCGAACTCACAGAGGTCCGCCCGTCTCTGCCTCTCTGAGTGCTGGGATTACAGGTGTGTGCCACAGCACCTGGCTCATATGTATTATTTTTGATACTTAGCAAGATACTATGAGTCTTTCTCTTCTGGCATTCATATGTGCACTTATGCACATACAGATGCTTTTTAAAGGGAGAAAGTTTGTTAGCTTTGAAGAGAAAGCAACTATGGCATAATTACATTTTAACAAACACATACAGCTCTAAATTGTGCTTGATTTAATGAACTCTATGGTATCAGAATTTACATTGTGTCATTTCATATATAATACTTTAATAATAATATAATGGTGATTTGTATAATTTTATTTTTTTAATAAATATTTTTTAATAAAACATATCAGTATGTTTTCTGGAACCCCTGAGTTTTTTTTATGATTTCAAAAAGTTATCTGCCTCCTGCATACAACAGTGGAATGATTCTTTTAGTCACATCTAACTCAATACACAAGAAGTGTATTATATATTAATGTATATTTCTTACATTATTATGATTGATGCTTGAGTATTTTTATGTTTTTATAGTTATTGCCTACTTATGTACTTGTATTTCTTTTGTAAATGACACATTTATCTTCTCTTTTGTACAGAGAACATTTTTAAAAATTAATTTACACTTCCAATATTATTGCTAAAGGTTTTATTTTTATTACAAAGCAACTATCCCTTTTGCTTGGATATTCTGCTTAAATCTTCAAAACTGGGGACTAACGGGACAAGAACCACCAGGTTTTAAACAGAGCTAGACATAGAATCTACTCCCAGTGCACTTGAAGCTCTTCAGCGACTCACCACGACTGAGGTCACTGAAAGAACAGACGCTAATGTTTTGTTTACTCAGGTATGTTAGCTGTTAGGAGCAGAGTCAACTGTGCTCTTCCACCTGCAGGGCTGAAGCTCAGAGCTGCAGGCCTGAGGGGCCAACGAGAGCGAGAGAGTAGCAAGACACCTTGGCTCATCTAGGCTGTAACGGGGTGAACTGGAATATTTCCCTGGAACCCAGTGGCTGCACAGGATATTATTTTGTACAATCTCCAACTTGGCAGTTATGCCTCCCAGCTGCTCTCGGAGTGACTGTTGAGTTCCTTGTCTCTCTCATAAAGCACAAGCACTCTGTCTACAAGATCAGCCAGTTCCAGGACTCAGCCACCCCCTGGAAGGCTGCTAACCGGATCAATCCAGTTCTACTGGATTCATTATCTGCATGCATGAACGTATATTTACCCCTCCTGTCTCCTAAAGTGTTTCAATGTAGCATTCACGTTTTTCTTCAATATTTAACTTGGATCACACCACAGTTCTGATTTAAATCTTACTTCCAATAGCTTCAGTATAAAAAATTAAAGCAAAAGCCTGTAAAACGGGTTGTTTTCCTCTGTGCTGCAGCCTCCCCATTTTTACACCGTTCCATCTTAGCTCATTTCCTCTTTGTTGTTTTAAACAAGGGCACCACCCACGTTCCTTCAACCACGTGGCATCTCTGCTCCTTCAACCACGTGGCATCTCTGCCCAGCTTGGAAAGTTTGCTACATCTATGGATTCCATGTGATTGTAGGGCGGGGCGGCGGGGGGGGGGGTGGTGTCTCTTGGGCAATCTCTCCACCTCAAATTCATTAACCTTAGTCATATTCCTCAATTCCCTTTTGCCATATAGGCTAAGATAGTCACATGTTATATTAAAGCTGATTTTCTTAGGGAGCCATGGCCTTGTTGGGACTGCTGAAGAAGAAAAGGCAGCATTCTTTCACGTTTATCCCTGCAGCCCTTTAAGATGTTATTTCTCATTCCTTTCAAAGGTTTTCTTCTAATACTGATGACTGTCTTGTTTTCCCAGCTTGTCATTTTACCATCCCTCCCTCTGTCCCTCCGTCCCTCCCTCTGTCCCTCCGTCCCTCCCTCCCTCCCTCTCCCCTCTCTTTTTCTCTCTCAGTTTTTTTCAGGACAGGCTTTCTCTGTGTATCCTTGGCTGTCCTGGACTCACTTTGTAGATCAGGCTGGCCTTGAATTCACAGCGATCCACCTGCCTCTATGATCTGATTTAATTGATGTAACTTCAAGTCCTACCAGTGTTCTCTCTCTCCATGCCTGGCATTGACCACCTACTCATCAAAACTTGTGGATCCACTGCCTCTCTGTGATAGAATGTGCCCAAGATACTACTGTAAGTCATAAATTCTCATTATAGGTGAGAAGCAAGGATCCCAAAGGCCTGGCCAGCATGCAGACTCCTGTCCTTGGTGTCTTATCAATTCATTATTCCATTCATTAGAAATGCCTTGCTTTCCTCATCAGTCAAGATCAGTCAAGCTCTTTT
This sequence comes from Acomys russatus, assembly GCF_903995435.1. Taxonomy (NCBI): domain Eukaryota; kingdom Metazoa; phylum Chordata; class Mammalia; order Rodentia; family Muridae; genus Acomys; species Acomys russatus. The sequence continues at coordinate 60,072,303 of NC_067157.1, read as the reverse complement.
TTTTTTTTTTTTCTGTTTGGAATTTTCTTTTTCTTTTTTTAAATTTTGTTTATCTCTCCTTTTTTTTTTTTTTTTTTTTACCAAATACATTTATATTATTATTACATGTATATACAATAAACTATCTATAGCAAAAAGAACCATGACACAATCAGGAAGTATATAAATGTTACATTCTTAGTGTTTTGGCTATTTCTATCTGACAGCCTTAAAGACAGCATCTTTCCTATATTGGTGCATCTAAAATTCTGAATGTAAATCAATCTCCATCACGCCTTCTTATTATCAATTTAAAACATCTATCTAGACCTAAAAACATCTTAACCCCTAAACAATTAAGCTTCATTGTAAAACTAAGAAACCTGGTCTTCAACTCCATCAGAGACTTGAGAAGGAATAAACTTGATTACCTGAGTATGCCAGGAGTGCAGGTGAGTAGCTTTCCAAATGAGAAGATGACAGAGACAGTTTGCTGCCTGAACAGTCACCCAGAACTCTCTATAATGCTGGAGCATCTTCTTCAGCCTTCTGGCCCAATATATCTGACAGACATATTTGTGAGGCAGGAACTATTGAGGGCTTGCTTACCCTGCCTTGACAGAGTTTGGCTGTCGACTCTGCTTGCAGCCACACTTACCCCTTTTTAGGCAGAATTCGGTCTGTGGTAGAAATGAGGACATTTTGCCCAGTGTCTTGTTTGCCACATTTGAAGCTATCTCCATAAGGAGGTCCTTTGATGCTCATCATCCTCTTTGAGATAGGCTGGGTGTTGCCTGGAGTTAACCTGTGTCATTGTCAGTGAATCTTTAAAATAATAAAAACATTTAATATGCTATATTCTGCACGTCTCTGAGGTTTTTGAAGACCTTATCTAACTATCTACCTCATCTTTCTATAGAATCATAGCTATGTGCCGCACCTAACATGTTCGGAAGTTTCTAACTTCACAGTTTTGTGTCCTGAAACTCACTTTTTCTCAAATAATGTTTTTTTTTTTTTAATGTTATCTGCACTGTCCATCTCTCTAATTACTGTAACAGAAAAATGTATGCTCCTTAGATGTTCTGCTTTCCTGTTTTTCTAGCAACTTTATTTGGCTTGTAATCTACTTGCTCCTTTTCCGATGGAAACAGTTCAGAGAACAAAGGCTTTCTCTGAAGTTACTGTGTTGCCGCCCTTGTTACCTGGTTGCTGTCTTTCTCCCCTGGGCAGAATTAAGACCATGTTCTGAGCAATAGCTGCACAATGTTGTTCCGAAGAGACTAGCTATTGGGCAGGAACGGATGCTGCCATGGTGCTGAGTTGAGGGTGACCCCCGGTAGACACACCGTTGCCATTGTGCTTGTTTCTAAATCACCACACTGTGACATGCACAGCATAGCATACGTCCTTATATCCTGTTGAGTGTACACTTCAGCTCTGTAAACCCACGCTGCTGTACTTCCAATCTTTGGAAGTCTTTCGTCTTGCGAAAGGGAAGCTGTAACCCATTAATAACTACTCTCCATCCTCCCGTGTTGTCTCCTGGGCTTTCTATCTCCATCTTCCTATTTGATGCATCTGACTAGTCCAGATACTGAAAATAAGCAAGGTATGTGGTGTTGGTCCTCATGGCTTACCTCACTTTGCATAATGTTCTTGGTTTTACCTTAGTTACAGTGGCACCAATATTTCCTTCCTTTGAAAAAGTGAATGGTGTGCATTTTATGCCTTCGCCACATTTTGTTCACTCATTTATCTTTACATGAATTCTTGGCTTGTTCCTGCCCTCAGGCTTGTATGCGCACAGATGTGCAAATGTCTTTTTGAGGCCTTGCTTTTAAGTTTTGGAATATGTGACATTGTTGAATGGCATGCTGATTATATTTTTAATTTTCGAGGAACCACCATACTGTTTTCTGCAACAATGCCATTTTACACACACACACACACACACACACACACACACACACACACACACACTGATAGTATAAAAAGGTTCCAACATCTCCACATCTTTTTCTATCTTAGGTTCAAACCTCAGTCATTTTAAACCTTCTTTATTCTGTCAACCAGTGACTTAGTATTTAATTTTTCCTTGCTGACGTTATGTATATGTTGAAGTCTACTAGTCAAGAGTCACTAGGAACACATCTCTAGTCAAAAAAGAAAGCTAGTCTTATTTAGCTTGTAGTATCAAAGAACACAGTTGAAGAAATTAGCAAAAATATTTCAGTGAGATGAGTGGGGAAGAGCATCTACTCACCAGGTATGGTTTCAGTTCTGTGAGAGATTAGGGATGTGTAGGGACCCAGCTCTTAGTTGGATGCTATCAAGACTCAGGCATTTCATGGCAGGTATTATTAATATATTTTTGTTTGCTAAAGGTGAGGTGATTAAACAATGCTGGGCTCATCAGTGAAATAACAACAGTAACCATCCCCCCAGTAGAAAGGTGGATTAGTCATGGAATGGAAGTGCCCATGCTTTGGTCTGGGTCTGAGGATGATAAGAAAGTGCACTGATAACTTCGCTGTTGTGAGATTCACAGTTTGTTTTCATTTTCTCAGTATTGATTTCACTCCCTCTGTTCATTCCTCTTCCATAGGCTCATATCCTGGCAAGCAGTGCAGCCCCTTCCCCTCCTCTTGATTCTCCCACTCCATAGCCCATTGCTTATTCAGTGAGCAACTGACTTTTGTACTGTTTTGTTCAAGATGTTACAATGAGTTTTCTTGTTTGGTAAAAACACGCATGTTCTTTATTCTAAAATTTAAGGAATTCCACAATATAATTTTCAGTGTAATACTTCAAGTAGACTCTCCTATCTCTCTTTTCTTCTATATCAGCTTTTATTTTAAACATAAGATTTACTTTCCATTTTTATGCTATTGAAGGTTTGGTATGCTTCTTCTATATAAAGCTTCTGGTAGTCTAGGGATAACAGAAAACACACACACAGGAAATCTAAAGTCAGGCTAAGGTAACAGAAGTTTTAATTTTCTCACAGTGATGGTAATAATAGAGAGAGGAATAGCAGAGTATAAATAATCTCATAAGTGAAATAGAAAAATTGGAATGTCTTAGTCTGGGTTTCTGTGGCTGAGATGGGGAGGAAAGGATTGATTTGGTTTACACTTCCATATCGCTATTCATCATTGAAGGAAGTCAGAGCAAGAACTCAAAAAGAAGTTAGGAGTTGCAAAAGCCATGGGGGTTGTTGCTTACTGGCTTTTCCCCCATGGCTTGCTTAGTCTGCTTCCTTATAGAACCCAGGACCACCTGCCCAGGGATGGCACCATCTGCCAAAGGCTGGACCCTCCCTTATATCTCTAATGAGGAAATGTCCTACAGGCTTGCCTGTAGTTCGATCTTAGGGAGGCATTTTCTTAATTGAAGTTCCCTCTTCTCAGATGACTTTAGTTTGTGCCAAGTAGATATAAAACTGTCCAGACCAGTGAGCTCCTTGGGGAATGGGAGGGACGTAACAGTACAAAAGGTGAGATGGGGGCAAAAGAGAATTCCAGGGTACCATTATCTGAAAATGGGGATGGAAAGGGGGAAGGTAAATGCAGCAGCAGGAGATAGGTAGGCCAATAGTAAGTGTGGATAGCTGAAAGAGCCACAAGGAATCACACTACCATTTACCCAATAAAAAACTAAAATGCATGTAATTACATGTATGAATACACATATTTGTTTATTTATATCTTTTTACATATACATTTATATTATTACATACACACATAAATATAATAAACTACATACAGCAAGATGAACCATGAAACAATCAGGTATTATGTAAACGTTGCATTCATAGTGTTTTGGCTGTTTGTATTTGTCAACCTTGATGTTTTCTACATATACAGTTTTAATGATACCTCCAAGGGCCAGAAACCACTGAACGACCTCCTGCCCCAATACCATACATGAAAAGCCTTCTTTTGAGTTGCTGGCGAAGGTGTTTTTTTTTTTAAGTGATTCCCTAAACAGAAAGCCAATTGCTGGTGCCCTAGCTACCTCCCAGAGGTGGTAGGCAAGTCGCCATTGTTGAAAACACCGTGTACTCCAGAAAGAAAGAGCAGAGGCCCATAAGCCAGGGCTGACCTGAAGCCTCCTTCTTGAGGGCCTCTGCTGTCCATGTGAGCATTCAAAGGAGGAAAGCAACCAACAGTCCCCCCAGATATGATGTCTATGAACCACACCCATGACCAGCACAGCATCACAACCCTCAGGGTGCAGTGGTAGCACACATACCTGGGTGGTAACCAACAGCTCTTTAATTGGATCTGCAACAAGAGGAAAACTGTGCCGGATACTGCAAACCACCTGGCCAATCAGTGCTAACGAAATAGCATTTATTGAAGGAGAATTTATAACTGGCATTTTACCAAACCAGCACGATCCCTAACAAACATTTGCCCCCAAATTACTATATTTAAAACTGCACAAATATTGCTTCAGCATATAAGTAAATGTATTCATAGAGAAAGAGGCAACGTTTACATAGTGAAAAAGGAATTAAAGATCTCATTTTTTTTTTTTTTTGTTGGCTAAAAAAAGATAGGACGAAGAGATATACAAAGTTAGCAAAGTGTCAGACAATTCCTCTAAAAAAACACCTAGTTTGGGCACGTAAACCTGCTCGATTTAAGCAATGACATTGCTAATGTTTCCACCACCCCATGCTCTTACTGTTTTCAGTTCAGTCTTAGAAATATGAGTCTATAAAAATTTTCTTCAGTTCTTGATGGGATAGAGACAATAAACACAATTGCTTTAAAGGAAATTCTCCTTTCTTTAAAAATTACGTACTATTTCAGTTACCACAATGAATAAAGTATAAACATGAGAAAATGTCCAAAAACCTCAATTATTATTCCAGTGTTTATGAGTTTGCACAACAAAATTACCTAACACTTGTTACAAGTGTGTTCTACTAATGTTCTTTTATTAGTATATTTTCTTCTGACAAAAATCATACACTTTTTGTTGTGGTCATGACTCTGTTTGTGCCAGTTTCTCAGTTTCTGCATCTTTCTGGGGATACAAAACTGTGTCTTTTGAAGGTAGAGGCAGCAGTTTATTTTTCCTCATTCCCAAGGGTTTCTGCACTACCAGAGGCCTGTGTTTCTGATCTTTATACATGCATCTTGCCTGGACTCATTGACCAACAGACAAAGAGCTAGCAAGGCAACCCTTCCCTGACTGCACATTTGAGCTGGGAGCTGAGTGGCATTGGAAAGACAGGGTCAATGTTAGAAGACCCATGTTCTGTTATATGTTTTTGTTCAGAGAAGATGTTACTTTAACATGAACTGCCCTGTTAGGAGATAAATGATTTTCCCTTAACGGCTTTTGTTCTTTCTAGGGAGACAGGATTCTCCAGGGTACTCAGAACAGTGGAGCCCACACGCTCTGCCCATTCTCCTCTTTGTGCTTGTAAAACCCCAGGACATCTACAAAACAGGTTAGTGCCTCAGACCGCCTTGTTTTTTTTTCTTGATCTATAAAACGTGTAATGGATAAATGAAAGGATAAGCATTTTGCTATAAATAAAATGTGTGATTCTAAGATTAAATCATCTATGAATTATTGATCAGTGGCATTTAAATGTATATGTATATACCATAAAAGATTTTGAACTGTAATATGTTATATATATGATCATGTATAGTTAAAGCAAGTAGAGCAAATAGAGAAAGCTTCCCACTTGAATATGAATTTGTGAGAAGAGAGAAAAGAGAAAACATTTATGAAGCATGAAAGTGTGATGGGCATTAGACTCGGTCTTGACACAGATGAAGGTCTCAGGAAAGTCTAATGCAGACAGTGTGGGGAGAACTGTAACAATATCGAGTACCAAGGTTTTCATGCCTGGATGCAGTCTAAAATTCTACAAGAACTCTTCATACTAGCTGGTTATTGAAATATAATCAGGTATAAGCTTAATGTATATATGTATATAGCTTAATTTTGCAAGGAAATCCTATTCTTACAATAAGTACCAGATTAAGAAACAGAACCTTACTACCAACCAGAAACCTTCATATTTTTCTAGCTATAACTTTATCATAGAAATATGTCCTGAATATAAATTACTTTTTCTTATTTAAAAATTACATACATGGAATATGATGTATTCTATATCAGCTAATTTTCTGATGTCCAGTGCTAGCGAGGTCCTGTAAGTATCAATAGCATATTGATTATCATTGCTATTTAAGGTCATTTATGCCTGCTTATGTTTATGTTTATGTATATGTGGTATCAATATGTAGTGACTACAGTTTGAAGCTGTTACAACTGTGCTGCACAAACTGTCACACACACATTCGCTTGTTGAAAATTTATGAATATTTTGGAGCAAAACTTCAGGAAAAGAATTCTGCAAAGGTGGTTAAGAATTTCAAAACCTTGGTTGTGATTCACTAAACTAGACATGGGCCTTTCTAATACTACAGAGCCCCATCTGTGAATGTGCATACACACAAAACTGGCCCTGCAAGTACTATGAAAGATGAAAGACTAAACTTTGGTGAATTGGTAAATGGTTAGACTAGTCTGATAAAACTGGCTTCATCTTTCTGAAACCGAGGGTGGGAAGATTCCCTCTCCGCCTGCCCCAGAATTAACAATATAAAATGAGTAAAACTTATATAGATGAATGGTGATGGAGCCAGACTAAGAGGATACAAGGGATCATGTGAGAAGTGCAGTGAGGAATGAAGCTGGGGAAGCAAGAGGCCTCTAACTGTTCTTAAAGTTGACCCTGAGGCTTCTTGCCTTCACTCTCTTGTTGGACATCTCTTCCTTATTTTCTGAGACATTTGGCTGATAAGCTCTGTCTAGATGTGTGGGCTCTTGTGGTCCATACTTCCACAGGCCCATGGAAGTGGGATTGGTCAGCAGGTGGGTTTATATATATTTGTTCCCATGGTTACTGTCTTCTAGTGGAACAGGGAAAGATGGTGGAACTACTCTGAAGCTTGGAGTTGTAAATGTCACTGTAAAAATTAACTCTCAATTCTAAGTATGCACGACAAACTAAGAATAATAAAAAGAAACCCCAGCGCTCTTTAAGTTCTGGCTCTCTGTGCACGTTCTTAATAAGCCTATAATTAAATAAAAACTAGAGATCATTTGTATAACTTAGTAAAACTATCAAATATGTGTTTCCGTGGGGCGGGGTCATCTCCATCCAGTGCTTGTAGTTTTGGCCACTTTCCAGTAGTTTGGAGTATTTGGGAATAACACATGGTAATAATCAACGCTTCCTTTCTTTCAATAATCTGTTTTCTTATAAATGTTTTTAGCTGAATTAATTTAATAATTTCTGACTGAGGTCTGTGATGATTTGAATGAGAACCGTCTATGGGAATAGGCTCCGGTATTTAAATACCTGGCCTCGGCTGGCGGCCATGTTAGGGGTGATTCAGGAAGCAGGGCTACGCTGGAGGAAGTACGTCACTGGGGGCCGGCTTCGAGAGTAAAAAGCCTTGTCCTACTTCTAGTTTACTCCGTGTTTCATGTTCCAATGCTCAGCTTCCTGTGTCTGCCGCCATGCCTGCCACTTGCTGGACAGAGCCCTTTCCCCTCTGCGACTGTAAGCCAAAATAAACTCTTCCATAAATTGCTTCAGGTCAGTGTATTGTCATATCGACCAGAAAGTAAGTAGTGCATCATCCTTTCCTTTACAAAGATCTGTATAACCCTTCTGGCTTTCAGCAGTGAAGGCTTAGGACTCAGAATTTAGGACTTGAGGTTGAGCCGAGACACAAATTAAATTCCACTGAATGAGTCACTTACCCTTCCTCACCTTCGTACTGTCTGTAAAGCTGGACTGAGTCACATCCTCATCACCCAGAATTCACGTCCTACATTGAAGTGCGTTGTCTCAGGAGATAAGAACTTTAGAGAAGTAATTAAGAACTCTCATCTAAAATGACAGTTTGCTTATAAGACAAGATAGGACAAAGGCATTTATAAAGGGAAGACCATGGGAAAACAGTAACAATATAGAAGGCCAAAAGGGGACCTCAGAAAGTTACCTGGCTCTTGGACGTCTAGTCTTCACTACTGTAAGGAAATACATTTCTTTGTTTAAGTTACCCTGCCTGTGTTTCCTTATGATAGCCGTAGCAAACTCACATAGCGAAATAAAATACTATGCCTGGTTGCAGAGAGTGATTTTAAAATGGATAAAAATTCACCTTGGCTCACTGTAAATGCGGAGTAGATGTTCAGGATTATCGCAGACATGAATCTTTAGTTTTGCCGCGTCCTTTACCTTATCACTTTCTGTTTCTTTAATGGAGAGCGTGACTCCTAAAGGAAAACCAGTTTGAATTGAAAGCAAAGGGGCTATGCTATGAGGTATCTCTGTGTTTATTTATATTTTAGATCTAAGTAAAAAGACATGCAGGCTCCCTTTCTTAAGAGCTCAAACCTTAAGCACCTTGGTGAAAATCTGCTCTTTCTTCTAACAACATCTTTTTGAACTTCATCTGTCCCTAGCCACTTCCCTTCTCATCATTCATCCTGGAGAGCAAGAGCAAGGCAAGACAGGCTAGTGTTTTCAGAAGTGATCCTTCGATAGTCCCTCCCTCCCTCCCTCCCTCTCTCTCTCTCTCTCTCTCTCTCTCTCTCTCTCATTGAAGGAATGTTTTCCTGCTAGCTATCTTTAATACAAGTATTTATTTTATATGATAGACTGTGCTTATAGCACCCTGAGAATAGTTAGTTTTTATATAGCTAAGTTCTTCTGGAAGCTCCCCTGCTGTATAAATCCTGTCTCATTAAAAGCACATGTATATTCCCATGAATTAGGTTGGCCACTGCTGTGATTCCCCTAATCAGAGGATTAGGGGTGGGAGTCTTTTGAAATTTTAGAAAATTTAGAAACCAGGACGGAAAGAGAGAAAAGCAGAATGGCAGATTTGGTGATAAAGATGGGGTCCAACTCCTCACATTGTTCAGTGCAAAGCCACGGGCAGACTGTTTTTATGAGTACTTAAAAGATTCAGTTACTATTAATATCAGGCCCATCATTTATTTTTCCTAGAAAAGAGGAACCAGGGATTAGCTAGTGAGGTCTGAGAACTGTTTGCAAAGTTTGCAAAGTCTGTGGCTTTGTTTGTTTGTTTGGTTAGTTAGTTGGTTGCTGAGCCAGCTCTCAATCTGACTAGATTTTCAACTCATTTTTGATATTCTTATTTCTGAGTTTTTCTCTTCTGTAATCCTGACAGCGGTATTAGTAAGTCCTTCACCATGACAGCAAGGTCTTATTTTACTACAGCTTCAAAGGAATCTCACACCTGCAAACCTGGTGGTTTCTTTTTTTTTTTCCTGGTGTAGTCAGCAATCCCCCTAATTCAAGAGTCTGAATATTTATTTGAATATGCTGTCTTGATAGCTTATGAAATATTTACATATTATCTCAATCTATTTATTCACTCTTTTCCTGCATTGTATGTATCTCCTTTTAGGATGTATACATTAGTCACATGGCTGCACGAACTAATAAATAAGCTTAACGGACCTAATAAAAATTGATAAACAAAACCTATGCAATTGACAGCACAGAATGGCAGTATGGTTCCACCATAAAACAACCAGAAATAGAGACCACGTGTGATGGGAGTGCCAATGTTAAGTTTTCTCTGTTCAGAAGCTGGCTGATTAATGACAACAGCATGGAGATAGTATGAAAAAAACAGTCCTGAGGGACCAAGACACTGCAGGTGATTTGGCTTCAGGGCTAGGCTGAATCAAAATTGTGACTGACAAGTTTTTATTATAATATCTATCTCATTGTAAATTCCTGTAAGCAGCCATCCAGTCGGCCCAGGCTGTGGCTACTACTACACATCTTCAGTGTCACAGAAGGCTCACTGTGGGTGGAAGTTCTCTGATGGCAGAGAAGTTACTGGAAAAGGAAGGAGCCACACCTTTCCCATGCTGTGAGGTGAAGCAGAGCATAGATTCTATAGTCCACTATTTTAATAACATGGCATTGAGATATGAGTTGATTAATTTTATTTTACTTGAATTGCATTTCTTGGCTGGTTTTGAGATTTGTCTCATGGAAAACTATGTGTCTGAGGTCTTTGTTATCTGGAATATAAAAAAAATTCCATTTTTGTCTTTTTTAAAGTTGAGAAATACTACTTATTTTGTCTTATCAAAATTTAGATCCTAAATGCTCCCTTTCAAAAAATATTTTAAAGTCAATTTTATTAACTCAATACACTGATAATTTTAAAAATGAAGGGTATATGGGAGGGTTTAGATGAAGAAAAGGGAAGGATGAAATTATATAACTATGTTATAAGCTCGAAAACCCCCCAAAAGAATACTTTTTAAAAAGGATAAAATGCTCACATTTTGTATCAAAATTACTGTCATCTCTTAGGAAATGAGCAGCTATAAAGGCAGGGCTAGGAAGGGGTCACAAACACCAGACACATTGACACAGTGTGACCTTTCACTGTATCATGAGAGCAGTTACACTAGCCACCATTTTCTAAAGGGGCCTGACAGAAGTTGAGCACTCTCACAGGTCCTAGGACATTTCCTGAGAAAATATGCTTAATAAATTTCAGAATTCATCTCACCTATTTCATGTTAAAAGTGTCATCATAATTTTCCACTCCCAGCTTAAAATATTTTAAAGACCCATGGAATCCTTGATCCTCTATTCTGTGGTACTTGGCTAACGTTTCTGAACATGTTGCCTCCATGGCACAGCATGCCTTATCTTTCTATAGTCAATATTGTTTTCTTCACACAAGAGAAAATGGTATTTCTGAAATGTTAGTAAAATGGGTTGTGACAGGTTTTAATAAACCCAGAAACTTGTCTCTTGATAGACCAATCCAAATTGCTAAGTAGTTGAGGCAGTTTTTTTTTTTTTTACGGTAGGCAGGTCATATGTCCATCCTGAGTATTGGGGGGAGCCAGCCACTTAATTGCACCCTGCTACATAAATGTACCACTTAAGAGGTGCAAGGGAGTCAGGTCTGCAGGGTCTAATCCTTCTCAGGCATGGTAACTCTCATGAAAGCATAGGCCTTTTCCCAAACATCCACATTTCCTTTTTTGAGTATTAAAAAAATGTATTTTCAAGGAAAAATTAAAATTAGTTTTTCTCACTGGGCCATGCATAAGAAAACAGCATCATAGCAGTAAATTAGCATATATGTTATTTGCACTATAGACTATCACTAATACTATTTTTAAAAACCTTTTTACATATATATATTTATATTATTACACATATATACAATAAACTACCTATAGCAAGAAGAACCATGACACAATCAGAAATTATATAAATGTTACATTCTTAATGTTTTGGCTGTTTGTATTTGACAGCCTTGAAGAAAACATCTTTCCAATCTTGGTGCATCTAAAATTCTGAATGTAAGTCAATCTCCATCACATCTTCTCATCATCAACTTAAAACCTCTATCTAGATTTAAAACATCTTAACCCCTAAACAACTAAGCTTCACTGTAAAACTAAGCTACTTAGTCTTGAACTCCATCAGAGACTTGAGAAGGAATAAACTTGATTACCTGAGTATGCCAGGAGTGCAGGTTAGCAGCTTTCCAAATGAGAAGATGACAGAGACAGTTTACTGCCTGAGCAGTCACCCAAAACTCTCTATAACGCTGGAGCATCATCTTCAGCCTTCTGGCCCAATATATCTGACAGACATATTTGTGAGGCAGGAACTATTGAGGACTTGCTTACCCTGTCTTGACAGAGTTTGGCTGTTGACTCTGCCTGTATCCAAGCTTGCCCATTTTTAGGCAGAATTCGGTCTGTGGTAGAAATAAGGACATTTTGCCCAGTGTCTTGTTTGCCACATTTGAAGCCATCTCCATAAGGAGGTTCTTTGACGCTCATCATCCTCTTTGAGGTAGGCTGGGTGTTTCCAGAAGTTAACCTGTGTCATTGTCAGTGGATCTTTAAAATAATAAAAAACATTTTTAAATGCCATATTCTGCATGCTCTGAGGTTTTTGCAGACCTTATCTATCTATCCTACGTTATCTTTCTTTAGAATCCTATATGCCTGCTGCTCCTAAGATGTATGTTCTTGTGATAAAGAGCCATTGCTCTTTTATTTCTTCTACTTTAAACTAAGCATTACTACAAAGCACTACGTGTCTTTAACATTTACCGTGAGGAGGAAGCTTCTTTTCTTTGTGGTATCACACACTTTATGTGAGCAGTGTCAAGATCAGCCTTTTGGAGTCCCCTAGAGAACAGCAAGTGAGCATCAGCATCTCCTAAGACTCCACGAATAATCCTGATCCACTGCACAGTGTTGACCTACTAGGGGCTCTTAGCACATAGTGTGGCCTCAGAATGGATCCGAGGCCAGAGCAGTGGCTGCTTCCCTCTTCTCTACAGAAGTTCCTTCAGCAACCGTGCCTCCCCACCCCCATTTCCTTACAGCTGTACTAGCCTGACTGATTGCTATTGGTGCTTGAGGCTAGCGTGGGGATGGTGTGATGGGCCCTTCAGTCGTGTAAAGGCTTATACGCTGCATAATGAAGTTAGACCTACACCTTGAATCTGGTCTCCAGAGTCTGTTCCCAGGATTCTGCATGGGCTCCATCACCACTCATAGCCCTTCCCATTGGTTCCTGATCCCCACAACTTTACACAGAATACAAATATATGTACATGCACACACAAATGTATGTATGTATGTATGTATGTATGTATGTATGTATGTATGTACTCTGTCTGTATGTGGTGGCTTTTTTGTCATGTGATACACATTCCGTAAGTATTCCTGGTTGCCTCTTTGAAGCCCTGCAGTGGCTACTCGTGCAATGCTAGGCATTTGTAGTCCTCCTATTCGTGTGCCATCATCTGGTGATTACATTTTAAAATATTGAGCTGTGGAGATAATTGCTTACACATTTTGGTATGCTGGCTCAATCACACTGACATAACGGTAGGGACATGCCCAGCTGTTTATTTAGAAGTTCAAATCCAAATGTAGCTTGGTACAGAATGGAATTATGTTTGGCAGAGTTCCACAAAAGTATTTATCTTTAAAATAACATCTTATGCTTTTCTCTGCCATATTGAGATCTTCTCTCAAGGTAAAACTCCTAACAGCAACTGAGCATGCAGTTATGATTCAGAAAAAGAGATACTGTATATTATACAATTTACTCAAAGAGTGAGGGGTGTACTTGTTTTCTCTCATGAAGTTGGGTTTATTCTTTTAAGATTAATATTGCACTTGTAGAAATATTCCCCTTTTCCTTCCTGTACTTACTACTTGAAAAGACGAGCTGGAAACTTAGTCCTTCAAAAGTTGGAAAACATTTAATAAATAAATAAGTAAATAAATAAATAAATAAATTGTCAGTTTACATTTGAGTTTCTTGAGGCTAGTTTGGGTAAGTTGCCTGGAAAGCTATATATTTTTCTAGGTGCTCAGTTTTTTTTTTCTAGAGTACACAGAAAGTATTTCTTTCCTTGTAACAAAAAAACCTTGTATTGGAAATAAATTAGAAAAGTGGATCTTGAAAGTCAAACCACTGTCTAAATAAGAAAAAGCAGTATTATTATTACTTGTCAGCTAAATAATATTAAAAGTCTGCAAAATTGTGTTCATCAATAAAGACTCTTCAATTTGTAAAAAAAAAAAAAAAAAGAAAACTAAATTCCACTGCTTTCTGTATAATCATTAATAACTCCTAAATTAATTGGCGAAAAAAAGGACTTTAAACATGTTCCACTTGGTGCATGAAGGACAAACAAACAGACCCTGAGAACCTAGGTATATTAAGTGGTTGGGGAAAGGCCACGTATTGCATCACTAGAGATGCTGCATTCTGATTGAGAATTTGTGTATTACTCAATATAGAACCAGTGTCTTTAAGATCCCCTGCTCCTGGCGGGAATGTGGTAAACATAGCTGGGTGGATAGATTATTATCATTACTAACCAATTACAATGAAAGTTGGCCTACAGGACTGGTGTGGCCATGGTACATACTAATGAAAGGGGAACCCTGAAAGCCATGAGGATCTCTACCATCCATGCACCAAGCAGACAGTTTCTTTTGACTTAGGGCTTATTTAATTTAATACTACTTATTCTCAGTGTGCTAAGATACATATTCAAATAAAGACTTAGCAGTTAGGCTGTTGGCTCTTGGCAGCCTGCGTTTTTCATGACTTCATGTCAAATGTAAGCATGGAAATGAAGTGGATTATGGTAAGACAGATACACCTGTTTACTGATAACAAAATGAAGCAAGTTAGTAGTTCTTAGGTGTGAAGACTAAAAGAACTGTATAAGTGTATGTGCAGTTTACTTTTCATGTCAACAACCTGGGGTAAGCTGAGATGAGAAACTCATGGTTCAATCAGATTGGCCGGTGGCAATGTCTCTGAGAGACTGGCTTGATTGATGCGTGGTACCAGTAGCTCATTGTGGGTCACACCATCCCCTGGGCAGGCATGCCTGGGCTGCACAAGAAACCCAGCTGAGCCTAAGCCAGGAAGTGGCAGTTTTCCACACCATGACAAAAGAAACTTGGGTGGGAGGGGAGTTATTTGACTTCTACACCACAATTACAATACCCTGTGAAAGGAACTTAAGGCAGGAACTCAAAGCAGGAACCTAGAGGCAGGAACTTAAGCAGAGGCCACAGAGGAACGCTGATTACTGGATTTATCCTCATAGCTTGCTAGACCACTTTCTTAAAGCACTAAGAACTACTTGTCCCGGGGTCACACTGCCCATTTTAAAATGAGCCTACCCACAAAAGCCATTAATCACGATGCCTCCATAGGCTTTCCTACAAGCTATCTAATGGAAACATTTTCTCAGAGTTCTTTCTTCCCAGATGACTCTAGGTGTCATGTTGACAAATACCAGTATGAACAGGTAACTTTTTTTTTTTATTAATTTATTCTTATTACATCTCAGTTGTTAGCCCATCCCTTGTATCCTCCCATTCCTCCCTCCCTCCCGCTTTCCCCCTAATCCCATCCCCTATGTCTGTGACTGAGGGGGACCTCCTCCCCCTGTATATGCTCATAGGGTATCGAGTCTCTTCTTGGTGACCTATTATCCTTCCTCTGAGTGACACCAGGCATCCCCATCCAAGGGATATGGTCAAATATGGGGCACCAAAGTTTGTGTGAAAGTCAGATCTCCTTCTCCACTTAATGGTGGAGAATGTCCTGTCCATCGGCTAGTCTGGGTAGGGGTTCGAAATCAACTGCCTATATTTTCCTTGGCTGGTGCCATAGTTTGAGGAGGACCCCAAGGCCCAAACCTGCCTGTAGTTTTCCAGGACCCTCTGGATCCTTCTATTTCCTCATTCTCCCAGGCTACTCACACCTAAAGTCTCAATAGGATGTCCTCCCCTCTGACCCACTTTCCTGGTAGGTAAAGTTTTTTATGGGGACGTACCCCTTGGACTAGTGTCTCGATATAAGTGAGTATATACCATTTAACTCTTTTTGCTTCTGGGTGTACTCACTCATTATGATAATTTCTAGTTCAATCCATTTGTCCACAAATTTCAGAAATTCCTTGTTTTTAATAGCTGAGTAGTATTCCATAGTGTAAATGTACCACAGTTTCTTTATCCATTCTTCTACTGAGGGACACGTAGGCTGTTTCCATGTTCTGGCTATTCTGAATAAGGCGGCTGTAAACATGGTTGAGCATATGTCCCTGTTGTGTGGTAGTGCATCTTCTGGGTATGTTCCAAGGAGTAGAATACCTGAGTCTTGAGGAAGCCCTATTCCCATTTTTCTGAGAAAGTGCCAGATAGATTTCCAAAGTGGTTGTACTAGTTTGCACTCCCACCAGCAATGAAGGAGTGTTCCTCTCGCTCCACATCCTCGCCAACATGTGGTGTCAGTTGAGTTATTGATCTTAGCCATTCTGATGGGTGTAAGATGGAATCTCAGTGCCGTTTTGATTTGCATTTCTCTGATGACTAAGGAGGTCGAGCATTTCTTTGTTTCTCAGCCATTTGATATTCCTCTGTTGAGAATTCTCTGTTTAGTTCTGAGCCCCATTTCTCTATTGGGTTATTTGGTTTGGTGGTGTTTAATTTCTTGAGTTCTTTATATATTTTGGATATTAGACCTTTGTCAGATGTAGGGTTGGTGAAGATCTTTTCCCAGTCTGTAGGCTGTCGCTTTGTTCTCTTGACAGTGTCTCCTGCCTTACAGAAGCTTCTCAGCCTCATGAGGTCCCATTTATTAGTTGTTGGCATTAAGGCCTGGGCTGATGAACAGGTAACTTAATCTGTACACACAATAAAATCAAAGCTGAAGCTCAAATGAGGAAGTAAAATGTTAAGGATCACTTAAAATTTAGAGAATGGAGTCCTTAAAACATCATCTAAATGTGCTGCTTGGAGTTCAAGAGAAAAGAAACAGACGGAAGGAGAAAGACAATGGATATAGCTGATCATCAACTCACATCTTCAGTAATTCTTTGGATCAATATTGTAACACTACTTTAGAATTCTAGCATACAGACACATAAAGGAGCAACTTCCCTTTAAGTGTCTCCAATATACCTCTTTCAGCGATACAGCCCTTTTAGTGACACAGCTCTTCCAGTGATACAGCTCTCTTTATTGGGAGTATAAGGGCCGTGTAAACCTTGGGGAAGTGGGCAGGGGTTTTTGTGTGAGTGAACATCATTGTCTGAGGCTGAGGTGCTGGGAATGCTTCTTCTGCATGGAGAGAAATTCCTTGTGCTAGCTGGATATGTCGTTGTCCCCAAGGTGTGTGACTACCTCAAGGGTGGTGGAGATGAGCGTGACAAGACTCCATGCATCTGGGCATGCAGGCACATAACATGGAGAGGAGATCCTTACTCCTGCCAGTCTCAAGTGGGTTTGGACAAGTCTCGACCTCACTCTAGCTCCAGGCCAGTCCCTGCCCCCACCCCCGGTCACAAGGTTCATGTGCTCCACACTTTTCCTATTAATTTTGGAGAATTGCCATATTGGTAGACAGAATTGAGGCAGGCATAGAAGACAGATTATTTTGTGATTACACACACACACACACGCACACATACACAACTTATTCCAAGGAAAGAGAAACCCACACCATTATTCAGAAATGCTTTATGTATGGTCAGTGCAAGTGGGAGAGGTAAAGAGAATTGACAGTTTCTAGGTGCATTGCTTGGAGAGGAGTGTATGTTCAAGGTATGCACGGTGAAGGAACCAGTTTGCCAAATGTTTTGTTATAAGATGGTGTGTTTGTACTTAAGAACAATCCCAAAATATTGGGGTCTATAGAATAGAAGGACCAATCCAGACTTACCTGGTTTGGGGTGCATGTGTAGTAAGTCCTCTAGTAACTCTTTTAGGGAGACCCCTTATTTACCATCTTATGTATACACATATCTGTATTTAAATATGATTAAAGTAAAAACATTATGGGTAACAATATATACTTTAGAGATATTATTATATACCCTTATCTATCAATCAAAATAGTGCCCCATCCAAACTACATCCTTTAGTAACTAAGCTCCTTCCTTGGATCCCTTAAGAAGAAGCCAGGAACAGCAATGGAGGCATCTGAGGATGCTTGTCCTTGTGGCCTTTTGTCATTCCTGACAGTGTCTCCTTCTATCACCTGCATCGGCACTTTGGTTATGTTACCTTGCTTTTTTTTTTTTTTTAAATCTCTGTGCATCTTTATTTTTAGTTCTTTGGATAAGAGACATTGAAACAAAACAAAACAAAACAAAACAAGCAAACAAACAAAGAGACCTGAAAACACTGGACTCAGACTCCAATCACCAGCGACAGAGTGAATATCAACCATTTCTTCAAATTATTGATCAAAATAGTTTTCCTTGGAAGACTAGTTGTATCTTTGTTTATCACAGGGAAGTCTGTATATAATACACATAATTTGATAACTTAATAAACTATAATATAAGGCTTTATTTTAATATTTACGCTATGCATGGTACATGCCTCTAATCTGGAAGAATTGTGTTTCTCAACATGAAGGCTGAAGCCTGAGGCTAGCCAGGCCAGAGAGCCTACTTTAAAAAGGAAAAAAGAGACACATACACACACACAGACACACACAGACACACACACACACACACACACACACACACACACACACACACACACCAACACGAGAGGGGGCGGGAGAAAGAGAGAGAGGATCAATATTAAATTTGGAAACAATTGTCAAAATTAAACTGATTTTATTTTGCAAACAAGAACGGGTGAAATTTTGAATACTAACTATTAATTGCTTCTAAAAATAAGTCCTCTTGAAATTTATTTGCACTGTTTGTGAGACAATGTGGATCTTGGCTGGCTTGGGGTTTGCTGTTTAACCCAGGCTGCCTATACTTTTTTTAGTGCTGGGACTACCACCCCATTTGACTCCAAATAAACACTTTATGCTGATCAGATAACTTTGTGCCTGTGAACACAATGCTTTAATATGGACATTCTTGATATATCAGTGGAAGTAATTTCTTTTTCCAGCCTTTTCATTTTGCAGCAGAGTGGGGAGTAAGGCAGAAGCGGCGAAAATGTACTATAAGCCAAACACTCAGATGAAACAGAATTTTCTTCAAATGATTTGTCATTAGTTCCAAATCTTTTAAAAATGAATAGCAGGTATTTAACCCATAAAATTAAGATACAGTTGGTTACTCTTCAATGTCTGTGTTTTAGGTTCTTGGTGACGTGTCCCTATAATAGGAGTTCAGCATGCTAGAAGTGACACATGAAAAGTTCCACATTGTAAGCCAGAACCAAATTCTTTGTCGTTACTATAGTAGGTGGAATGAGTTACTAACTTATTAATTGGTTTAACTGAACAAATCAACTGTATGTACAGACGCCTCAATATTACCCTAAGTCAGCATAGCTTAGTTATTCCCTTCTAAAAATCCACTGGGCTTTTCTAAGAATTAGAAGTGGTTACTGGCATACTTCTTACATATCCAAATCTTCTCTAAGAGGCATCCTAAATGATTTGCCAGTCAGTTTGTCTGACTTATAAATCATAAAAATGTGAGCATTTAGTGACCATCCAGGACACAATAATCACCAGCCCCCTGTCACACCTGAACAATTATCACTGAAATGACAGTCTTTCAAAAACTGAAGTCCTATCCACCAAATCATTAAATCAACCTGGGGCTCAGTGAAAGGCTGTGTGGCTCACATGGAGTCAGAATGCCGGATGCCTTTCTCTCATTACCTCCCCGTGAGCCCTGGGAAGCAAGATTTCTACTGGGAGTCCTTTAATTGTCTCTATACCAAGAAGCCCAGCTGTGATGTGACATTCACTCTCTGCTGGGGAAAGGCCACGTGATTCAGACAAAGTGGGAAGTGGGAAAGCTGACAGCCTCACTCTGTAGCAAATGCAGATTTAAAACAATGCTGTCATTGCACCTGACTGGTGAATGGTGACTTTCGAAGCTGAAACTAAATGGCTTTTACATTTATTTTGTTTCTGGCTTTTGAATGTTTAAACAAAGACTACCTTAGCCTCACAAGCTTACCATTTCTAATACTACTATCTGTAACTTGTTCTACATAATGGCCAAAAGGTAATAATTTATACTAAAAAGTATTGCATATGAATACTTAACTCCTATTATTTTATTGCCTTTATTAGTGTATGAACTGGGATAATAATCAATGACTTTTCTATTTCCTAATTATGGGGATTTTATAGGTAATTTATTCATATTATATCCTTCTTTCCTCATCTCTAAACTGAGGGCCTGGACAAAACTCTAATACATGTTTTATTTAACCAGTATTTCATAATCAAGTCAAAACTTACCACATTATAATAATCAGTTGTTCATTTGTCTCACCTTTGCAGCCCAGAACCACTCTGCATCCCTACATCTGGCATATTTGGTTATGTGTATCACATTGGCTCATCCTTGTAAACATGCTTGCAATGTCTGGAACCTAATTTCTCCAATGTTTATGATTCATTATTGTGCTTTCAAGAGAGGTCAAGAATAATTTAGCCACAAAGCAAGTAGCGCTTATTCCTAAGAGTTTTTTGTTTGGAGCTTTGGGGCAAATAGAAGAAGCTGGTGCCCTCCTGGCTCTCACCGAGCATCCAGGCAGATCTGAGAGGCTATTCACAGTTCTTTGTTGCAGAGTCTTCTCCAATATAGCACCTCTAATCACCAAGCCAAGAAGGAGAGTATCTCTCCCATATATATATTCACTCAATGAAAATAAAGTATGTTTTTAAAACATAGCGTTGTATAAGAGATAGTTCCTATCTAATAGGAGCTTGCAGACCCAATCTGAAAGTCAAATAAAAACGTAATTATATTTACTTTATACAGCGTCTTATTAAACATAATTGTCACTATATAGGAGATCATTTTCACTATATGGAAGATTATGTATATATATTAGACTATACTCACTTAAGACAAAAGTAACAGTGAACAGTCACTGCAGAGTGTAGGCTGATAATCAGCTCACATTTTTAAAACATTTACTTGTCTTCTCCTTATGTAAGATGAAGTTGGTTAGTAAAGAAGCATAGATCTAGGATGGGTGATTTGAAGATGCTCTAACCCCAGAGGTTGTTAATGGAGAGTGCTTAGGGAAAACATATTAAATTAGACAGAAAAACCAAGACTGTTCTTTTTATTTTTTGAGTTTACCATAGCCTAGTATTTATCTTACCCTACCCTATCAGCAAAAAATATTTCAACACTATCGTCACCTAAAGTCATAGAAACCAAATTGTAGCTAAAAAATTTATTCTCAAGTGGAAAGGATTCAAACACTTAGAACAATATGACCATCTAAAGTCATATACTTAATATGATTGATACCAAATATCTATCTTATTAGACACTAATGAGACCTGTAATTACTGCAGAAGCAGCTTGTGGTCTTTAATTACGGGGATAAATATTTTCACTGTTTTGTTGCGACATTTTTAGCACTGAGAAAAATGGAAGACTTACACTTACGTTTTATAGAATCAACCAGTATTTTTCTATAAACTCAAACAATTCTATGTATTCTAAGTGTGTGTGTGTGTGTGTGTGTGTGTGTGTGTGTGTGTGTGTGTAAGTAACAGCACCTGCACATACATAATATGAGGCACTAATTTCTTTATTGTTGAAGAGAAAGTCATAACATGTACTCGTTTTATGTCTTAGAAAGGTTATTCTGACATTATTTTTATTTGATTTATGTTTTATGGATCAGACAGTCCTATTTAAAATATTTGGTCGTCCTTTTTGAGATTATGATATAATTAAACATTTCTTCCTCTTCTTTCCTCACTCTAAACCCTCATGCATACACTCATGGCCTCTTTCTCCTCCCAGTCCTGTGTGCACATATCTATGTGTGCACACCAATACAACCCTGAGTATAACCTATTCAGTCAATATTATTTTACTAGGGTGTGTTTTCAGGGCTGACTATTTTGGCATTGAAAGGCCAATTGGTGACTTTCTCAGTTTCCCTCCCAGCTCTCCTCGGCTGTCCACAGTTCTGTGTGTGTGGTTGAGGCCTTGTGAGTGCCCCTCGGTTCACGTTGGCATGTCCATTGGTGTAGTCCTTGTTCAGCTCACTTTTCAGTGATCATATTGGTGAGATGTTATGGGTGGAGATTGCGTCATTCCCAGGAGACAGCCTCACAGGCATCTTTCTTATCCTGTGGCTCTTACAGTCTTTCAGCCTTCTCCCATAATGCTCCCAAAGCCATAGGAGTGAGAGTGTTTTGTAGGTATTTACATTGGGATTGGGTCCCACATTTCTGCATTTTGATTGGTTATGGTTTTCTCTAGTGGTCTCCATCTGTATAAAAAAAAATTACCTTGACAAGAAGTGAAGAGTAAACTTATCTGTGGACTATAGAGACAGATGTCTATAGATGTTCCTAGAAATTATTCTGGCTTAGTACATTAGAGGTTGTTGATTCTCTTCCGATATCCATGACGTCATTGGCACTGAGTAGTTAGCAAGGCTTCCAGTACAAGTCCCGTTTTCCCTCCTGTTGAGCAGGTCCTCGGTCGAACGAGAGAGTTGGTGGTTACCACCAAGGCATGTGTGCCGCTACTGCACCTTGGGGCTTATTTTGCCATGCTGGTCTTTGATGTGGTTCATAGGCACAGCTGAGTGGGATGGTTTGCTGCTTTTCTTTGGAAGTTTTTCATGATGCCTTCTGTTACTATGGAATTTAGGTCTCAGGAAAGGGGCAACTAGGGTATTTAAGCTCAGGGACCTCCGGGCTCTGTTTCTGAAGTACATGGTGTCTTCAGCAATAAGGACTTAACTTACACCTTTGTGGTAGAAACCAAGGGCAATGTCAACAGGATGTATGTTTTGCGAGTCTCTTGGACAGCTGTGGCCAACATTCCAAAAGACTGCTTCTCATGTCTGGTATTAAAGGTTATGGTAAGTGGTCTTTGTCTCTTGGAGAGAGCACTGTCAGCCCAGATGAGAACGGTTTATCAGAATTCCATGTGTATATATTCATACATTAAATTATGTGTATTATAGTTTTAGGTAAATAGTTAGTACTATGATTCCATGTGGCATTTTCAGTTGTATATATTGCTATTTTACCCTCTGTCTCCTTCTCTCTGAAGAGCCTCCATTTCCCATTTCCCCCTTCAAGTCACTAAATCCTGGTGTTTGTCTTTACTCTCTTCTGTTTTTACCTCTCTTCACCTCTCTAAAGATCCAGCGTTCCCATTTCCCCAATCATATCATTTTAATATCCATCAGTTCTAGCTTGTTCTTTTGTTATTGAAGATGATATTGATTTTTTCCTGTGTCTTGAAGTACAGGAAAAATCTTGTGATATGTTTTTTTTCTTCATTCATTGCTGACCATAAAGATATTTAGAGAGTAAAAAGATTATGCTGCTAACATCTTGGTGTTTCTTTTCTTTTTTTTTTTTTTTTTTAATTTTTTTATTAGTTTATTCTTGTTACATCTCAATGGTTATCCCATCCCTTGTATTCTCCCATTCTTCACTCCCTCCCATTTTCCCCTTATTCCCCTCCCCTATGACTGTTCCTGAGGGGGATTACCTCCCCCTGTATATGCTCATAGGGTATCAAGTCTCTTCTTGGTAACCTGCTGTCCTTCCTCTGAGTGCCACCAGGTCTCCCATCTCGGTGTTTCTTAGTGAGGAACATTTGAGCCAGATTGGAAAAAAAAAAAAAAAAAAAAAAAAAAAAAAAAAAAAAAAGAAAAAGAAAAAGAAAAAGAAAAGAAAAGAAAAGAAAAGAAACGTGCGCGCAGACGCCTTGATTATGGTTGGGGGAAATAGAACTCTCCATTTTATAACATCAGATATTCCACAGTCACATGTAATGTGCAGCTAAGCACAGAGGATTTACACCTTGCTTGTGTATCTGGATGAATGCAGTGTGTTCTACAGTCCTGGTGTCCACAGTGAACTTCCATATGCCTGGAATTGATCGTCTACTTCCTAGAGGTTTTTGAATGCTAGTGGTCTAGTTGTTTAATAAAGTATTTTAGATAATTTAGAGTCAGCGGCTGCAAGACAGATGTCTAAGTGGGTTGAATGTGAATGCAATGCATTAGGACTTCCGGCTGAAGTTGAAGACGGCAGAAGGCGATGGTTTGCTGTATAGAATTGTATGCTAAGTTATCTTCATGCAAGAAGGGGTTTGCTCATCCCCTTGTTTTATTTATCACTCACCAAGATGTTAAATTAGATTTTAAAGTCTACTGCATAGGTGTAGTAAGGAAGCAGCCGTAATGGGAGGAAACATTTAGCATAAGCCTAGAGGAAGAAAAGTCATTTGGGTCTGACTAGGTTGATTCCCAAGGTGAAAGGGCACTTGAGTCATGTCTGCGTTCCTGACTTGCTTCCTGGGGTGTCATAATCCGCTTCTTGCCACCACTTTATAACCACGTGGACCAGGGCTCTAGCTGGACTCCCACCCTCTGCTGTATATCAGAACCAATGTTATTTTTCCAGGAAGAGGGAAGAATAAAACATGAACAACATACAACATTTACTCTTGTAAAGTTTATAATCTGATGACATTTATTGCAAAAAAACCCCAATACATCACAACCAGAAGACATCCATTAAGGCACTGTTTATCCACCAAACATGGACCTGGCAGACAGCAGGACATTAGTTTTGGAAGTCAACTGACCTGAATTCTTCAGCTGGAAGAATGTGAAGTCTCAGAGAAAGTCAGTCAGTACAATTATTGTTATATGTCTTGGAAACATAACCTTATTTGTCTTGTCCAACATGTTCCTCTCTCCGTGCTGGCCCAGATCCCTCATACTTTCTTT